>NW_028086172.1:100705-700705 GCF_014824575.4 Sturnira hondurensis
TTAATTTTTTTTTATATATATAACATATTATTTTGTGTCTATTTATTAAAATTTTCAAACACTCAATAAAAAACACACAATATATATATATATATATATATATATATATATATATATATATATAAAGCAATGGAATGATATCTCATATTCATGGATCAGAAGACTCAATATTGTTAGGATTACAATTCTTCCCAATTCGTTCTATAGACACAACATAATCCAGATCAAAATCATAACATGTGATTGTGCAGACACCAATGTGTCAGTTGCAAAGTTTATATGGTGAATATAAAAGAAGGTGAATATTCAGGATAAAACTGAAGGAGAACAAGGTTGGAGGACTCATACTTTTTAATTTCAAGACTTACTCAAAAGTGGCAATAGTCCAGTCAGTTAGACTAATATTCTCTCTCTCTCTCTCTCTCTCTCTCTCTCTCTCCCCCTCTCTCTCTCTCTCACACACACACACACACACACACACACACACACACACACACACAGGGTCCAGCAGAAGTAAGGCCTGCTGGAGTGATGTTGGTAGGGTAATCATATGGATGTGATAATTTATAGTTTTAATCTGAACACTTCACCTAAAATGTCACATGGTGTGCTTGAGTGTGACAGTGCTATTTTACAGAACTACACACTTATGGTTCTGTAATGAAATATTTGGTAATAAAAAGGAGCATTCTTTCTGCCAGACTGTATAATAGCAATGGAATGAAACAGAGAGCCCAAGAACAGACCCATAGAAATGTACTTGACTACTTTTTGACAATTAGAGCAAAGACAATTCAATAGAGGATAAAAAACCCAAACTTTTCAAGAAGTGGTGCTAGAACAATTGGATGGCCATATGCAAAGTAGTAATAATAATCTAGATACAGAACTCACACCTTTAACAAATATTAATTAAAAATGAATCTTGGACCCAAATACAGAACACAGGCCTACAGAGATTCTGGAAGATAACATAAAAGAAAGTTTAGGTGACCCTACGTTTGGCAAAAATTTTAGATATAACACTAAAAGCATTATGTATTAAAGAAAAAAATATAATAGGACTTTGTTACACTTGAAAACTTCTGCTTTGTGTATGACAAGCCACAACCTGGGAGAAAGCATTTGCATATTTGCAAACACATATCTGATAAAGCATTGTTATCCAAAAACTCTTAAAACTCAGCAACAAAACAAGCAGCCCAACTTTAAAAATGTGCTAAAAAGGTAAACAGAAACCTCATAGAAGAAAATACACAGATGCAAAATAAGCATATGTAAATATGGCCCGTATAATTATTTATTAGATGCTTTCAAACTAAGACAATAAAGATACAAAACAAAACTATTCAAATGGCTGAAATTTAAAAATATACCTGACAATGCCAACTTACTAAAGAGGCTGTGAAGCAACAGTTATTCCCAGCTATTTTCAAAGTTGCAAAGTTGTAAAGTCACTTTGGGAAACAGTTTGGCAGTTTCTTAGAAAACTAATCATAGTCTTACCCTATGATATGACAATCATGCTTCTAGGTATTTACCCAACTGATTTGTATGTCTGCCCAAACTGGCATGTGAATGTTTATAGCACCTTTATTTATCATTGTAGAAAAAAATCAAAGAAAGAAATTCTCTCCTAGGCCCATCAGACAGAGTGTGGCTGTGTTGACATGTTGATTTCAACACTGTGAAACCCATTTTAGGCTTTTCAAAACTTTTTACTTTTATTTTTCAATTATAGTTGGCATTCAATATTACATTAGTTTCAGGTGTATAGCACAGGAGTTAGATATTTGCATCTTCAATAGGGTCACACATGGTGGGGATGAGGGTTTAACCTACTTTTGCTTTGATATTTTTGCCAGTGTTAAGTGGTAGAAAATCATAGACAGGGATCATTTTCTCTCTAGAAACAACAACAAAACATTTCAAATTAACTTAAACAAACAACAAAGTATTCACAATTATACTTTGCAGTCTCACAAAACTTGACTGGAACTGCAGTTTATTTCAAAGAACTGTAAGCAGAAAACTGAAAATCTATCATGTATAGAGATAGCTTTTATTTTCTTCCCATATTTGTCTCTTTCACACTCCTCACACTGGGGCTGCTTGTTGTTTTTTTAAGATTTTATTTATTTATTTTTAGAGAGAGGAAGGGAGGGAGAAAGAGAGAGAGTAACATCAATGTGTGGTTGCCTTTCGCACAACCCCTACTGGGGACCAGGCCCACAACCCAGGCATGTGCCCCAGCTGGGAATCGAACCAGCAACCCTCTGGTTCACAGGACTGTGCTCAATCCACTGAGCTACACCAGCCAAGGCTGATTGTTTTTTAACATCTGCTTCTCTACATACTTGTGTGTATCATCCTTCTGTATCCTGCTATATACTCTTTCTTGGTTTGGTAGACCAATTTTCACTTCTTTGACAGACACAGTATCATAAAAATAAGTGAATTTGTTATTATAATTACAATGTCCCAATTTTCCCTTTTCAGGGGAAATAATCTCATTGTTTCACTTTGGATTTATGCACCTTTCTCTGGCTAACTTATTATGGTTGATATTTATAAAAGTGTTCATGAAAAGCCCATTCTTATCAGGGGGTATTTCTAAAATTAGGATGGGTTATATGTTAAATAAATACTCTTAAAATTATTAACTGTTATAACATTATCACATTACTTAAATTTTTGATCCTTGGCTCCCAGCTGTCTCCCTGACTGAGTCACTTTCCTGCTTCCAGCAATATAAGTTACCCCTATGCAGAAAGAATTGAATTAACCAATTAAAAAAAACTCTGGGAGAGGTTCTAAGAGGCAATCCTGTGTCAAAGGATCATTTTAAACAAACTAAAATAATGCTCTCATATGTAAGAAAGTGAACTCTCAACAAAATGTTTTACTAAATTATTTTTTAAAAATATTTTATTTATTTATTTTCAAAGAGAGGGGAAGGGAGGGAGAAAGAGTGGGAAAGAAGCATCCATGTGTGATTGCATCTCACACACTCCCCACTGGGGACCTGGCCCAAAACCCAAGCATGTGCCCTGACTGAGAATCAAACCGATGACCCTTTGGTTTCTCAGGCTAGCACTCAGTCCACTGAGTCACACCAGCTAGGGCTAACTTTTTACTAATTTCTTGATAAGGAAGCCAGCAAGAGTCTAAGGTTGGTTTTAACATAGTGGGAGATAGAAAATAACTTATACTGTCTAAAAAATCAATACTTGAATAGAGTTATTAATGGTTAATGCCCTCTGGCTGAATAGAACTATAATCTTTAGGTTTATGATTTATACCAAGTTCATTACTACCCTGCATGAGGCATTTGCATTACTCTCAGGAAAGAATAGTTTGCCTCACTATCAGTTTTCTGTAAGGTAAATACTCCCAAAGCATTAGTTAATCAGTAGATGGCCCTGCTGGGCAACAGTCAGTGATCAGATATGCAGCAATTCTTTCAGCTTTTCTCTAAATTCTGGATACTACTTATTAGCACTGAATGTTAAAACTAAAAACTTAGAAGCAGAATCACAACACAGAAGAAGCAATTAATTTTAACATAGTGTTGATGGTAGTGTCAATCATTAATAAAGTATTAGTTTATTGCAAATTTACCGCACAGTGAGACAGTGTTCTCAGATATATTTTAATAATTGATAGTTTTATCTTTGCAAATCTTCAAAGGGAGAAAACTTTACCAACTAGCACATCATTGAGTTATTATGATGGGATTATGCAGGGAAAAATATTTCTACATCTCCAGATTGAGTCCAAGCTCAAAGTTCTGTAATGAGATGACAGAAAAAAAAGTATTTCTCCTACTAATGGCCACACTGATGAAGCTTCTCTAAAATAGAAAGAATTAACTGGGTTAAACATTTAGTACAGAGACAAAATATAAGTTCCTATGAGTGCTTGATAAATGGCTTTTTACTTAAATAACATGATTAAATGCTCAGATCCTTGGAGGGATGGGTTTATAGTGTATATCCAATGTGGAATAATTAGAATTATTAATCTGATATATTTCTTCCTGCTTTTTGACTTGCATTCAGAGGGGCATTTTTCTTCCCATTCCATCTTAATGAAGAAACAAATATTCAAAATAAACTATAACTCAGGGAAACCAGACAAGACAAAACCCAAAGGAAGAGGTGTGGGAGGAAGAAGGTAACAGCCTCTCATGGGCATGAGCAGCACTCAAGTAGAAGGTAAGAAGGGCAATTTCTTCATCCAAGGCCCAGGACATAGAGAAGGATTTGAAGATGAACTGTTCTTGAGCATAGATTCCACCCTTTCATCTGATGAGCTCACCTCTTGAGAAGTCAGAATTCAACACCCTTGGACATTTGTAAAACTCTGTTATACCTGATGACAGTGGATCAAGTACCATGGGAATGGATGGGAGCCCTTCAGACAGAGGTGAACTTTAATGGACCTTTGGATAGTCTGTGAGAAAGACTAGGAATAGACCCATCACTATTGTTATACTTACCTACTGTGTCTGTCATGGTTGTCTGTGAGTCCATTTTCAGCAAGTCTGATCATGAGAAATTTGAATTTTCAATATTTTTAGTTTCTTGTTGTAATAAAAATAATCCATCATGATATTTATCTTTCTAAATTATGAAAAGAATATGTATTTTAAGTAGCCAGCACTGGCTGCAAGTCATAATTCATGAACTATGACAAGGATTTCCATAAAAAAACATATTCATAGCACCATAAGTTTAAATATTATCCTTCTGAATAATTTCTGTTTGATCAGTTGAACTTTTGTATAAAAAATCAAGCTACTAGTATACTTTCTAACTGAAACATGCTCTGTGTATGTATATGACTGTAAGTAGTTTGGATAAGATGCAATTTGTGGAAGAGAATTTAGTAGAAATATTTTGTTGCCAAGAACATTATACAAAATATACTTGTCATAATTGACATTTACCTTTTGACAACCCATTAGTACTATTCATTGGACAATCTAGTTTATAAATTTTTAATTTACTTGTACCTTTGCAGGAATCTGTTAAGTGAAAGTATTGTTCATTAATTCATATTTAAAATGCATCACAATTTAAACAGTAGCTTATTTTACAAATAAATGATACTGGACTCAATGGAAAGCTTGATAAAGACACTATGTGATGAAAAGAATCATTTTGTTGAAGACTGATAAAAATTACCCACAAAGTATGTGTGTGCATATATATGGAGGATATTTCAGATAGAAAAAAAATGGCATTTTGCTGTCTACAATATTCTCTTTGTATTGCTATTTGGGGAGCAACCTTAACAAAGTTGTTTCAAAGGTAAGAAAGTCATAGGCATTCAAAAAAGACCTCTTAAATAAGGGCATATTTCTAAACTCAATATCAGTAATTGTTAGTGGAGCTGTAACTAGTTATCCCTTAGTTTTCAGTTTAGCAGGCTTCTAATTCTCTGTATAAAGATACTATCAATAAAAATTAGGTCAAATAAACTGTTGTGCATATATCCAGTGTAAATCGCTATCTGATTAGATGATCTATAGATCCTACCTAAACTCTTTCTCCCATTTACCCCAGGCTACTGATAAACCATCTTCTCGCTGGTGAAGTCATGCATTGCCAAATAAGGAAACTCACATTGAAATCAAGACAGCTGGATGTATAATCTCCATATGAGGATTTTGTATGGAAATCAGAGGCACCTGGATGCCATAAACTCAAGTGGTCCCTCCCGCATGTATGTGGCTGACTGCCTCCAGACTGCTTAGCTCACTAACAGATAGGAATTATAGGTTCTCCAGCCCAGAATGACTCAGGCAAAAATGGACTCAGATCCTCACTTTGGCAGTCAGACAACTAAAACAGATACACTCAACAATCAAATGTGTTCACAACTGAAAATCAAGTCTGAAACACATTGTGTGTATTTGAAGATGATATTGGATTGGTAGACACATTTTAAAATGATGTTATTTGATTTTCAAAAGCATTTATCATGTTGACACATCAGAGGTTAATGTCAAGGGCGTACACCAATTCAAAAGAACCTATGCACCCCAATGTTCATAGCAGCACCATTTACTATTGCCAAGTGCTGGAAGCATCCTAAGTGCCCATCAGTCAATGAGTGGATCAAAAAATTGTGGTCCATTTACTACACATCAGAAAGAAAGAAGGAACTCCTACCCTTTGTGACAGTATGGTTGGAACTGGAGAGCATTATGCTAAGTGGAATAAGCTAGGTGGCGAAAGACAAATACCATATGATCTCACCTATAAGTGGAACCTAATCAACAAAATAAACAAGCCAGCAAGATATAACCAGAGACAGTGAAATAAAGAACAAACTGACAGTGACCCGAGATGAGGGGTTACGGGAGTAAATGGGGGAAAGGGAGGGAAGGGTCAAGTCAAGAAACATATACAAAAGACCCATGGACAAAGCCACAGGTAGATAGCATTGAGGGTCAGAGGTGAGGGTGTGTGGGAAAGTAGAGACAACTGTACTTGAACAACAATAAAAAAATAAAAAGAAATAGAAGGGGAATTAACTCCTGAATTAAAAAGTGACTTAAGGGCAGAAAATAAAGGAAAGTGATAAGTAGAACATTTGATCTAAACATTTTTTTCATTTGATATTGGAACAAAAAGAAAAAATTAATTTCAAGAACCCTTTCTGCTTGAGATTTTTCACAATGTATTTTGTAAGCACAAAATGTGTGAAATTAAATTGGAATAATAGGAAAGCTTTCAGCTTTAAAGAGATTCATCTACCAAGTACCTTAGACATATTCTATGAATTGAGATTTTTCAAAGAATTTCTTTTTACTGCTATTAATGCAGTTCCAGTCATACGCTATGAAAGAAATATATATTTATTTAAATTCAAAAGAATATTTTATTAAAATACCCACAGTGACTTTACAGAGGCCAATTGTTCTTCACTGCACTGTTGTGCTCAGATTATTTTTTTAATCCTAGTATTTTCATCATGCTGAATTATTTGCAGATTTACACCCACACTTGATTCTTTATCTATATAATGAGAGGTTAGACTAGATGATCTTTACAATATTAAAGATGGTGGGAACATGTCACTCCAAAATATGCCACTTTGGTAGATTTATTATTTTGAGATGAAGACACTTGAGAAATAGCAAATGCCAGAAGGGGTCTTTGGCCCCCTCCATTTCTATCTATGACAAGACATAAATGTCATGTCTATCTATCTATCTATCTATCAAAAGTGCCCTCCTCCCAGGAAGAGGACATTCTTATCACCACAGATGAGGAGCTGATGTCAAAGTAAATTGGTACAAACAAATCTACTAAAATAATACTTGTCTTCCAATAGATCCCCATAGTGTACCACCCTTGGCCCACACTTTATCATTCTTTGTTGAAATGGTATACATCTGTCATACCTATCTGCTTTTTGGGTCTTAATTTCTTTTCCATGCAGGCTCTTATGCCACATCAACAATGTTAACATCAAATACAATGTTATTTTCTCCAGTTTTTCTGTCTTTTGTCAGTTGACCTTTTAGGTCCCATCACAGACCTGAAGAGAATGGAGGAAAAGTCTTTCTCTACAGTTTTTCCTAAGTCTTAAGAATGTCACCAATGTTTATCTGCAGTGAGAATTTATGAACAAATGCAAAGCAATTGAAACATGTTTGACTAAATTGTAAAAGAATAAGATGGAGAAAGTTATAGAAAGTGTTGCTGGTCATAGACGGAGACAAAGGCAGGTATGCTGGACAGGTCTGGAAATGGGTTCTCCCATGGTATGGTAGGAGAGGCATTTCAAGGATGCATGCATTAGGAGGATGTAAGGTATAGTGGTAACATTCATCTAGTAAGATTTATTGTAGTAAAATAAAAGACTGCCCCTAGGATCCCATGTCTCATCCACAAGTGGGTGGCTCAGCTCCATCTGGCTGTGGAGAAGTCCAGCCCCCAGGGCCACAGGCTTGCACTTGTCCCCACTGAGTCCAGAAGAAGGGCCAGGACCCAGAGCTGTCCACACCATTAGCCCGGCATCTGAGAATCTTGCACAGTCCAGAAACAGTGTCCGCTCCTTCCCCTTCCTAGTTAATTTGGCTTAATTAGGTATTTGGTTCCTTCCACTTTTTGTTATTACATACCTAGCTGCCTACTCGAACAAAAGGATGAATATTAAAACCAAACAAAAATATTTCTTTATTTAATAGACTCATGTTCTTTAAAATTAAAGTCATCTTTGTAACTACTTATGTCAAAGGTATCACATTTCTTGAGGAAACTGAACCAATTAAGTTCTCTAACTATTAATAGACATATATTTTTATGGCATGCACTCTCATGAACTGTGAAGTACATCAAAGTTCTCATCCACATGGCACTCATTTCTCATACGATGATTCAATAAATACATGTATTCAGTTGTAGCTGTAATTTCTTGACTAAAATTGCATGAGAGCCTAGTGCTCTCTTTGTAAGAAAAGTGTTAGATTCCAAGTAATGTTCTGCAGAAATCAGGACTTATTTTTCCTAAGAATGAATTAGTAAATGTATTATTTGACTTATATGCCATATAGCAAAATTATCTTGAAAAATCATATGCACACAAATATTTTATAGAGGAACAGATAAAAGACAGACTATGCTTTAGTGAGGAAGAACGAGGAGTGACTTTTTGTAAGTATTAAGTATTTGTAAGTGCTAAAGTTGTAAATAAGTTTCCAAACCTATAAAGAACCTTGCACTAACCAGAAAGTGATTATCCTATATGGCATATTTTAGACAGTCATCTCAGTCTAAGCCATGTCTTCAGGGTTTCTGATCTTGTAAGACTGAAGGGGGGCCCAAAATTTTGCATTTCTAGAATTTTCCTTGGTGGTGGTGGTGCTGCTGGTCTGGGGACCACCCTTTGACATTCACTCACCTAGAACAATTATATCAAAATTAAGGACTAAAACCATTTAATTCAGAGTTATTCAAGATCCTCAGAAAAGTGGATTCCTAGTCCCCACACCTAGGAGAGACTGATTCATCAGGTCTGCATTTGAGTCCAGAATTTTGTATTTTCAAACCATTCTTCACATGATTCCGATGATCATTTTGGTTTGAATGCTTTCCTATCATTCCTTTATGTAACTCAATTTTGGTACTTCCTATAGACTGTGCATAAAGTAAATGAAGTAAATGTTTCTTCCATAAAGTGCATTGAAAATCAAATGCAATAGAAACTTGATTCATCTAAAGCATACAGGGAGACTTCATAATAAAAATAGCATCTGGAAGCACAGAAAGCAAATTTTTCGGTGTGTAGATCTCTACATAGATTGAAAATCAGATAAAATGCTTTATATCACCGATCAGATTAATTGAAAAACAATTTGCTGTTTATTTGCTTTTTAACTAAAAGCAGAAGAAGGAAGGGTCCTGTGAGAGTAGATTAAGAAATATCACGTGGAGCCAGCCACAGACACTTTATGGTGATTACAATGTCTTGGTGGTAATAGAAAGCCAGTGCTGAATAAATTGCTTCCCTATACACTGCGGATTCAGTGGATCAAGGTATGTCCCATGTGTACAGAGGATAATTCATCTTTCTCACACGTATATGGAGAGCCCTCTACAAAGAATAGAGTAAAGCGATCATAAGCCTTTGTGATGGATAGAGCCTCTTTAAATCATTTTTAAAGACTTTGTTAGGTTTTCTATTTAACCTTATTTTAAAAGAGAGCTCTTTGAAAATGAAAAAAGTTGATAACTTCTAAGAAGGGAGTTTGCAAAGATAAGCTAGTTGCAGGGGTAATTTCTGCAGGTAACAATGGTACTATTATAGCTACATTTCAAGAACCATTTAAAAGAAGAGTGAACAACTAATGATACGATGAGGAAAGGAAATGTTTAGCATTTAAGAAGAATGGTTCTACTTTAGATTACTCCTTGCAGATTAAGGACAGAGTCATGGATATTTTGTGTTAGTTCAAAATATAGTGATGTTTTTGGCTTGTTTGTTTTTGCTGCTTTCTCTTTATTCCTTCTCTCTCTTTCCAAACCACCTCCTTCACCTACCAACACTCAACAGCAAGTGGTTTAGTTACAGTGTTAGAAGAGCAAACTAAGTTTATCCACTGAATACCTTATATGGCTTACAGCAATCTAATAACTATATATTAGACCACTTGATTACTTGATTAGTCAAGTAATCCAGTGTAGGCATAATGTGAATTAATTGGAGTTGATAAAAATCACAGGTTCAAGCTCTATGTTTTTTTCATTTATTTAGATTTTCTTCAATTTTTCTCAATAATACTGTGTAGTTTTAGTGTACAGTTATTTTACTTCTTTTGACAAATTAACTCCTAAATATCTCATATATTTAAGTAATGCAAATGGTATTAAATTTTCATTTTTTGCACTTTTTATTGCTGTTCACTTACAGTTGTCCTCATTTTCCCCTATTAGTCTTTCCTACCCTACCCATCACCCATCTCCCATATTCAATTCTCCCCCTGCTGTCTATGTCCATGGGTCCTTTATACATGTTCTTGACTCAACTTTCCCCTTCTTTCCTCCCTTATCAGCTACATAAACACTTCTGGTCTCTGTCAGTTTGTTCTTTATTTCAAAATATCTGGTCTATGTATTTTTAAGGCTCTACTTTTTTACTTTTTTAGGTTCAGATATCCACTAAAGATATTCAGAAATTCTGAGAGCAACTGCGTCAGCATCCTGGTCCCTCTGCCCTACTGAGATTCCCCTGTGTTGTGACTGAATGTGTCTCTGTCTAGCTTTTCTGTCCTGGTGGAAAGTTAATGAGTGTAGCCTTGTCCTTTGGTCCTGAAACAAAGAAGTTTATTTTTTAATTTATTTTAGTTTACTATACAGTAAAATTGAGTATTTTGGGTGTTCTATTAGTTTTGACAAATGCATAGAGACATGTGACTATCACTGTGATGAAGATACAGAGAACGTCCATCACCCCCAAGAAACTATCTTATGATCCTTGGCTTTAGCCTCTTCCCCTCCTGTGTCCATCTGCAGAGTTTTGTCTTTATAAGAATGTCAAATAAATGGAATTGTGCACCATCCAGTCTTGGAGCTCAGCTTCTTTCACTTAGTACAACACATTTGATATTCATCTATGTTGTTGTATGTAGTAGGAGTCTATTGCTTTTATTGTTGAGTAGTAGTCCATCAGTGAATATATCACAATTTGTTTATCTATTCCAAAGCTGAAGTATTTTTGAATTGTATATTATTCACAATTCTCCAAAGAAATGGAACAAGAAAAAAAATATATATATATATCTTTAAAGAGGAAGATTCATTTTAAAGAATTGGCTCATGCATTTATGGAGCTTTGCAAGTCCATCATTTTCAGGGTAGACCAGCAGGTTGGAGACTGGGGGAAAAACCCATGTTGCCTGTCCAGTTGAAGGCCATCTGCTGGCAGAATTTTCTTGCTTGGGGAATGTCAGTCTTGTGTTCTAGTCAGTCCTTCAACTGATTGGATGTGGCCCATCCACATTATGGAGAGCCATCTGCTTTACTCAAAGTCCACTGCTTTGACTGTACAGTATCTGTAAACCCTGCCACTGTTCTGAGGCCAGGTGCATTGTTCCTACTCTCTGCCTTCTGGCCCTGCCCTGTGAAGATGAAGGTCTCAAAAGTGGACAGGACCAGACCTCAGCCAGGCCTCAGGCATTCAGATTTAGCTTGTGGCCCTCTGCAGATGTGGTCAGTCACCCCTGGGAGCCTCTCAGCTTTCAATTTAGACCAGTGAGCTCTTTATTCACCTCATTTCCTCCCTTTTGGAAAGGGAGGGCCTATCCTATATTACCTGTCCCACTGCATTTTGGAAGCAGATAACTTGCTTCACAGACCCACAGATGGAGCAGAATTTTGTCCCTGGTCAGCCTCTAGCCACTCTTTTCCGGCAGATACGTAGCTCTATTCACCCAGTGAATGTACCTGGGCTGTACTCTGGACTAAAAGTCATGGTCCTGCCCACAAAGAGATTACTACTCAGACGAAGGAGTCACACATTAAAGTCACCATTGTTCTAGAGTGTTCCGAGGGCTATAAGGGAAGTATAGTGAGAGTGGAAAGGGTGACTGAGTCAAGAGGAGTCACTTCCCATGTGGGAGATGAGACAGGATCCCTGAAATCATGATGCTGGAGTTTGGCCTTGAAAGAGGATTGAAAATTGAGCAGGTAGAATAAGGGTCTTAGGGTAAATTGTTGCATAGTGAGGAAGCTGCATATTAAAAGTGGGGCAGCAAGACCCCTGGCTGGTGTGGCTCAGTGGATTGAGCGCTAGCCTGTGAACCAAAGAATTACAGATTTGATTCTCAGCCAGGGCACATGTCTGTGTTGCAAGCCAGGTCCCCAGTAGGAGGCACGTGAGAGGCAACCACACACTGATGTTTCTTTCCCTCTCTCTCTCACTGCCTTCCCCTCTCTCTGAAAAGAAGTAAATAAAATCTTTGAAAAATTTGAGGAATGAGCTTTTGTGCTTTGGCTTTTTCAGGGAGAGCCTGATTTTCCTGCACACTGCCTACTCACCTGGGCAGAGAAAATCCTTGCTGATTTTCACAACCAGATGTCATGTGGACCCCTCTTTCCGACCCCAGTGCTCTGTGCTGGGGAAGCCAGCCTGGGTTTGAGAACCCTAGCTCTTCAGGGGGTCCCTTTAAAGCTAAGAGAGCCCTCCAGACTCTCAACTACCCTACATGGGAGCAGGGCCCACACATTTTGCATCTCAGCCCTTCCTACCAGTCTTAGCTGATATACCTAGTTATATATTGGTATATTTCCTACCAGTTTCTTCTGTATATCCCTAGTTGTAAGACTTCCGTTCAGCTAGTCTTCAGCTGGTTATTTGGGTTCATTTTTCTATATTTTAGTTGTAATTCCACTTTGGTACTGGGAGGAGGTATATTTGTATCTTTCGCCTACTCTGCTGCCATCTTGGACCTTTAAGTGATTGTTTTTAAAAGAATGTTTTAAGAAACATTTGTTTTTTGTTTAAGTTTTACATGCAGCTATCTTAATAAGCCTTTGTAGGGGAGGGGGAATTTTTTTTTCTACCCATTTCTGGTTCTCCAACTAGGCGATCTAAATTAGACTGGTTTGAGGCACATTGATTGCTTTATATTAAATTTACTCAACAAGCAGCCAATGCCAAGAAGGGCACACTGACCTCCTCTTGTCTCCTTGAATGCAGGAAATAAATCTCTCCTGTGAAGGATTCCTTCTTTACTCCAAGGGTCCAGACAAATAAACTCTTTCCTAGGAATTCAGGACCAAACAGCTTACATAAACAAACCCTGTTATTCCTTTACTAAATTACTACCCTAGCAGAAACTTCATTTAGACTCCTCACTAATGAGCACCTAAAACCAAACTTCTTTTTTCTTGTTATTTCATCACAGACTTACTGTTTTTGTTTAAAACACTATAGAAAACTGGCTGGTTATTCATTTTTGGTAGACTCATAGATGATCTCCCATTCATGACTATTAAGTTGGTTTTTCTCTTCTTAATCTGGCCATGTGTCAATTTTACCATTAGTTCAGCCATGAGAAGTTGAGAAGGGTACAGGTAGAAATTTACCCCCATGCCTGACACTGGCAAAAGACAAATTAACAAGAGAAAAACCAACTGATGTATATTAACACATACTTCACTCATACACATAGGATCACCCAGTGATAAGTAACCTAAATGGGTAGTTAGACCTTGAGCTTATACTATCTTAGGTTGGATAAAGGGAAAGAAGTTTTTTACATTTCTAGGTAGGAGAGGAAAGTTATGAGCAGGTAGCCAGGGAAACCAGCATAATAAACGAGCGTTGTTTAGTAAGGTTTGTTATATAGAGTTCAGTCTTCTGTCTTCTCCATTGACAAGAATCCAACTTTTCTTGATAAAGGAAAGGCAGACACCTTTGAAAATGGAAGTTTCCTTTATAATGCAAATTTTATTTATAAAATTACAACTTGTGCTCTAAAGCTTTTCCTGAGGTGGCTGATTCTCCATGGACTTTAGCACAAAATAATATGCACATTAACTAGGCATATTTTGGTTGGAATTTTCTGGTGCCCATCACCCTATATTTGGATTAATTACCATTAAACTCTTTTAAAAATCTGATTAGATAAACCACATCCTTGATAAAGGAGAAAACTGTGCTTATAAGTAATGGTTTTCTGATAACAGTTTAACAGACCATTTATGGAAAATCTGTATATAGGTTTATTATAAGTTTTATTAACACAAAGATGCAGCATACAGTTTATCAATAATATGTGGCACACAATAACAAAATATATAATATCCTATATTGTGGATTTCATGTTTCACTGATTATCACAGAATGGAGGACAGTGGCCATAGAGTTTTGAATGCTGCATTTACCAACTGAAACTTATAAACTGATTAAAGCACTATTACAATGGAAATAATGGAAATGTTGAAAACTATGTATTTCCTTATTTAAACTGCTATACCTGTGTCTTAGCTACTCTTGTGCACAAAAAGAGTCAAATGCAAGCTACAAAATACCATCCAAAATTAGCAAAGTGGATCAGACCAATGCAAGGTCTGAAATGAATCAGCCTGATAAAATATGCCTTTTAGTGTCTCAAATTAATGAGTTAGAATGCATACTAGTTTCAGGAGAAAAACATGGTGGTTTGGCATCTTATGTTTTATAACTCAGTAGGAACATATTTTATAACTCATATTAACATAGTATTAGATGCCTATTCAGGATGAATGAGAACAGAAAATGAGTAGATGATTGAAAAATAGTAATCATGAAAGAATTTATGGAGCCTCCCCATTTTATGTTGGGGTTTATTTATTGATTGGTTTATTCATATTGAAAATCTGTGGACTCCAGGCCCTGGGGTAGAGATGCTGTTGTGATCCCCTTTCCCTGTATGAATTATAAAATAAAAATGTGACGAACAAAAATGCTGATCTTGCAGTTTCATCTAATATGTTAAAAGACCTTTCCCAAGCACACAATTGCCTGAATATATGAGAAAATATTATAAAGTGTTTTGTGCTTCCAACTGTAATACAGCTTTTATGAGCTTCCAATAAATTTGACCTTAGTGTTTATACAAGATTTTTCATTCCCTTAAATGGCTCTTCTTATTCAAGGCTTATCAGTTGCTCACGAAGAACCTTGATCTCTCTTGCCTCACTGTTCATTCAGAAAGCATTTGTTAGCACCTACACTGAAGAAAATAATAATACACTGTTTGCCAGGTGTATTATTTGAATTCTATATGAAGAAGGAGATCAAGTAAATGCAAGAGCCAGTTTACAAAGGAAAAAATGCTGTAACACCTTGCTCTATTAAAATCTAAGAGCAAAAGACGAAAAACAGGTTTTCAAGTAAAAGTGGAAAAACATGTATTTCCCTCCTCTCATCGCTTATACGTCAATACAATGAGAAGTTAGGAATACAAAGATGCATTAGATGATGAAAGATGTGCACATGTTTTCAGAAACTCCAAAATCTTTGGTAAAGTGGTAACTACTTTAGTGGAATAGCAAAGAAAGCTACATCTGAAGGCTAATGAGAATGGGGATAATATTCTATTCCTGCAACACTGAGAAACTCAAGACTTGAAAATTCTGCAATAGAAGGGAGAATAGGAGGCAAGGGACAGATAGGAGCAGAGATGAGCTGAAAATGTCCAACTGCCACTCTCAGAATGCCATTGTCAGTTGCTCTACCTCAGGTAGGAAAGCCAGACGTTTATTCTCTCGAGAAAGAAAAGAGAAGAACCTGGGAACTACAACGGACAGGAGTGAGGTGTAAACCAGAAAATAAAAAGACTAACTGGAACTCTCAATACAGAATTGTCTCATAGCCCTTACAGAATACTGGCAGCGAAGCAGTTACCTACGAGAATAGCCATCCCCCAACCCACCCTAGGAAATCAAAGAACCCTTCTCCAGATAAAATGGAAACAACCCTGAAAAAAAAAAATACTCTGCACAGCAAGGTACATTTTTTCTCTCTTGTAGGAAGAAATCAATAAATGACCCCTAAAACTGATACATCAAGAAATAGCAGAATAAAACACTGTATATAGTTTTATGAGCTGGGTGGAATAAGCTACTATAACAATACACACCAACAATTCATTTAGCTCATGAACAAGAAATCTATTGCAGTCAGAGATGAGTGTTCCAGCATAGGAAGCCACTGTGCTTCATTCAGCCATTCAGTACCCCGACTGAAGTCAACTCTGTAACATCTTTTATAGAGGCTTCAAAAAACTTTCTGGTTGCTGCTATTTCTGGCTATGCCGCTCGGATAAGAAAATACGAACAAGGCATGATTTTTCTTAAGGCACAAACCTAGAAGTGACAGATATCAATTCTTCTTACATTCCATTAGAAATAACATAATCACATGACCACATCAAACTGCAAGGGAAGTTGAGAAATGCAATATCTAAGTAGGCAGTCATGCATCCAATTTAACTCCAACAGTGTAGGGGAAAATGCATTTTGGTGGACAGCTAGCAGCCTCTGCCTTCTGAAAGTAAAAAAAAAAAAAAATGGAGTGAATGGCTGCAAAGAACAATGGATAAACACTGGGTGATAAAGTGACAAGAATTAGATGCTGTGTACTAATGCTAGTACTGATAGTAAAAAAGAACAAAAAAATAGCATTGTATTTGGCAAGAGCTGGATGGAATCAAATAATGCATTCAGTCAGCGTAGTTAGGCTGTACATTTATGTAACTATACTATTACAAAGATGACTATTATGAAAATTCTTGCAAAAAATACAATGATATGTGGCAGCTCCATGTTCATAAATGTCTAAGCATCCCTTTTTGAAAGCTGTATAGACAGTACTGTAAAATGAGACTGTAGCACTGTATCATGCTTTTTAAAAATGTACTATTCGATGTCCATTTCCCACACGTGATCTTCACAAAAACAACATGGAGAAGGTGCTGTGGGGATTATCAAATTCATTTGCTATATTAGGAGTTTAAGTTTAAGAGCTGTGATCATTTGCTCAATACCACAGTTATGAAGACTAGGTCCCACTTCATCTCTGTTTAAATCCCACATCACTCCTCATCACAGCATGTCACCCCAATCAATAGTTCAATACATAGGAAATGTCACCTGCAATAGTGTTGCCATGTTTAGCAAATAAAAACACAGGACACTTCGGCTAAATTCAAATGACAGATAAATAAGTTTTCTGTCTATTTATGTTTTAAATATTGAACAGAAAATACTTACAATAAAATGTATTTGTTGTTTATTTGATATTCTCATTTAACTAGGAGTCTTATGTTTCATTTGGCAACCAAAGCCTACAGCTATATGGATGCTCGTATTCCCGATCAAAGACTTATTTGCCATCCCATAGAAGTTGCTCTCCTGAATAAGAGGCAGGCATGGGTGTGAAGTGAACACTGTTGTTACTGTAGAAAGCCAACCTGAAACAGCAAATGTTGACCAAACTTAATTATTCCCACTCTCAATTTAGATAGCAGAATTTCTCCCCAAGTAATTTTTCTTTGCACATTGGCATAACGATACCATTTATGCTTAAATAGCAACAGCTTTAAGTGAAGGCTTTATTCACCAGGTTCATTTTTCATTTTCAGTTTGAACTATAAGGACTATAAGGTATTATATTAAATGTCATATTGATCATATTTGCTGGGTAATTGTCCACTCACCTTGTGTTTGCTGTTTTTTACTGAGCCACACTGAATGTGTTTCACAATGGTGATTCATTGTTTCACTTTGAATTATTAAAATTAAAAAAAAACATTTAATGCATTTTTCTGCATTAAATTTAATGCAACAAATGGCATTTAAACAATTGATGGAAAGGGACAACACCATTGTTAACAAGTGCACACATCCCCCACTTCACTTATGCTTAATTTTGAAGAACGTGTGATTTATTTTATTTATTTTTGCTAGCATTCAGAATGGAAAAACCTAATACTGTGTGGGTAAGAACACCCATACTTCTTTTCTTCTATAAGAAAAGAAGTCAGATGATATGGTGTTTTTTATTTATGGTGTTGAAAGGAAAAGACTTGGCCTTCTAGAGGAATTGTAATGTTTGGGGACTGCCTGGCATGCCATTCTCAAGGGCCCTCAGCTACTCTTCACTGGAAGACTGAACCTCTGGAGTTATTTTCAGGGTCAAGAGCAGACAGTTGGTCCATGACCTAGGTCCTGACATATTCATTCTAGCACTGAACCTACCATCATAGTTAATTGCATTGATTTTCTGTGGTTGTGTGGCACTGCCAGGAGTTTTAAATGGTCCTTTAAATGGTCTCTGTATGACAGCTGAATAATTGATTTTTTTTAGCTCAGTGAGGTAAATTAGTCCAATAGGTCATATGTGGATAAAAATAAGCTTGACAGTTGGATTGTACTTTTCATATTAAAACTTCCTTTGTCTGCTTGTTTTTATGGAATGAGAATCTGTTGGAGTCAGGGGTCAGTGAATACACTAGAGGTGGAAAGCCGACTTCAACTTTTTGTTTATTTTAATGAGTTGTGTGAATAATTTCTCATGGAGATACCTACTCTGGTGAACTTTCAGACACTTCCCTTAAAAAAAAAAACAAATATAGAAGTGCCTCCAGGGAATATATACTTGGTTTTAGAAGCTAAAACATATTCTCAGAAGATTAAACTTGGGATATTTCTTGTCAGTTGCTGCTGCATAGATATGGTATAGACAACTATGGTCAGTGAACGAGAGAGAACTATTGAACTCCAACAAGATTCATTTCACCAGTAAATAATTAGGAGCCTGCTGGCATGTGAACCAAAGACTTGTGGGTTCGATTCCCAGTCAGGGCACATGCCTGGGTTGTGGGCCAGGTCCCCACTAGGGGGCATGCAAGAGGCAACCACACATTGATGTTTCTTTCCCTTTCTTTCTTCCTCCTTCCCCTTGTCTGTAAAAATAAATAAATCAAAAAAATAATTAGGAGATTTAGAAAAATCGACATTGAATCCAAAATTATAAAAATGAAAATGGTTGAACTTGTCAATATGCAGGAAACCTCCAGGGTACAATGGGAGAGCATATTGGACACTGTTTGTGCTGAGTCCTGAAGTTCTCTGAGCTTTATCTCAGTTGGTGCCACAACAGTTTCACCTTTGTTCATGTTGTCACTGTCCATTTTTAAAAGGAGGGAAGTGAGGGTCAGAAATTTTAAGTTGCCCAAAGTCACACAGCAGGTACAAGTCACTTGAATTCCAACTTCTACCCTAAACTGCTTCTAGGGGGCCCCAGTGGCTTAGTGACTTCCCTGCAGATCCCCCATAACCACTCATTCCATAAGCAGATGCAAAAGCATTCTCACTTCTAGTTCGACACCACATCATGCCTCCAGTCCTCTTACTGAGCTGCAATACAAATGCAAACCTTTTTTCATTGTTATTCGATTACAGTTGTCCACATCCCCCCCCCCCATTACTCTCTCCTGCCCTACATCCCCCACATTCAATCCTCCTCCCTGCCCTGCTGTCCATGTCCATGGGTCCTTTATACATCTTCCCTGATTTTTGACTTGACGCTTTCCCTTCTTTCCATGTTTATCTGCCCTTCCTCTCCTCCCTGGTCTGGTCACTGTCGGTTTGTTCTTTATTTCCATGTTTCTGGTCCTATTTTGCTCACTTGTTTGTTTGGTTGATTCCGTTATAGATGAGATCATACAGTATTTGTCTACAGGAGCAAATCCTAAGAGCACTTCAGGGATTGATTCCTAAAAGCAGCTTTTAGGATGATCATACTCAGAATGATAAACCTGCAGCATGGCAGGAGGTGGTGACGAAAAGTGCTCTGGATTTCTTTCTTCATTAAACGGTAACTCATTCCTGTAACATTTCAGTGAATTGAGTTTTCACTGAACCTCATCCTTATCATTTTTGCCCTAACACTTGGGCTTCTCTCTCTACTATACATTAAGAACCTTCACAGTCAGAAATGTTCTTTCTATGCCCAAATGTGTGGAAATAACTCAAAAAGAATCTCCTAAGAATCAGAATGTACTTTAGATATATAGCACACATCAATTAAAAAAATCAACTATCACAACTTGCAGCAACATGTTTGAATGTCAGTGACATAATTTAAGATAAAAGGAACCAAACACAAGAGTATATAATGTATGATTTTTCAATTAAAGTTCAAAAATTAAATGTTAGTTATTGAAAAGAAGATAGTGCTTCATTTTGTGGGGGGTGTTGCATATTTCTTCATATGAACAGGGGATTCATATGTGTGTTCCTTTTATAGACATTTATTGAGCTCCATTCTCATCATTTGTGTATTTTGAGTATGTTTTCCTTAAATAAATTGCTAGAACAAAAATGTTCACAGGAATGATGGGAAAAAAGAAAATGAAACAAAGGGTTGTGAAGAAAGCAAAAGGTTAATTGGATTTGTCATTATAAGGTCATGAACATTTATATGAAGATTTTGTAAATCTATTTTCCACCTAATTATATCTATTATCAGGGTACTACTGAGACATCCTGAAAGTGTCTATGAACATCAGGTTACATTCACATTAGGGCAATTGTTCACTCAGTTGTTGTTGGGTGGAACTAGTCTATGAAATTCAGTGTTTTGTGTAGCAGCAAAAACAATACTAAGATTATGCAAAATTTTTTAAATAATTTTTTATTTAATTCTTGTTCAAGTACAGCTTTCTGTCTTATATTCCCAACCCGCCCCCTGCCCCATGCTCCCCACCTCCCTCCCATTTCCGCCCCCCACCCTTAGTTATTGTCTATGTGTCCTTTATACTTGTTCATGTGAGTCCATCCCCTTTTCCCCTATGGTTCTCTCCCCTCTCCCCTCTGGACCCTGTCAGCCTGTTCCGTAATTGAGTGTCATTGGTCATATTTTGCTTGCTTGTTTGTTTTGTTTAGATCCCTGTTAACGGTGATATCATATGGTATTTGTCTTTCACCACCTGGCTTATTTCGCTCAGCATAATGCTTATGCAAAATTTTAACCACATTTCTGCACACTTCTAGCCCATCAAGCTAGGCAATAGATGTGAAATTACCCTAGGACTCAGTCATTCTGGTATATGATTATGTTACAAGCCAACAATCACAGAAATTATATCTGATGAATGTATATAATTCATCTGTTTGGTAAGGTTTCTATGGCAATGAAAAGATTTTTATGGTCTTCTAAGATGCTTGTTTCTGAAAATAATTTATATGAAAGCTTAAAAGATGAGTCATATTTCTATAACTATTTTATATCAATTTTATTTGCAAAAGAACAATCCAGAGAGATTTATTTTATGCCATTTATTTTAAACTAAACAATTCTTTGTTTTTGACTGAAGAGTTTATCAACAAGCAGGGAACAGATGCTATTAAACTTTCTAGCCCAGAAAGACAGTGCCCAGTGTATAATTGTGTTCCTCATGGTGCATTGTTAGCAGTTTTGTGCCTCTCCTTTTACTTTCTTTTGACAATTGAAAAGCTTAATGAGAGAATATTGTTAAGGACCCGTATGCACTCAACCTTTATTCACCCTTAAGACTACACTGAAAAATTAATTGGTATGTAACATGTTTTTTACTTTATACATTTAAACAAAATTTTTATTGTACTGATAGATAACTCACATACAAGAATCATAGAAAGTATACTTACTTTTGAAGCAAATAAATTAATTACATTGGAAGAATGTGAGACATATGAGTCATTCTGACTACATGAATCTATATCAAGCTAAATATGATGAATATTGATAAATAGTCATATAAACATGATGAGGGCTTATAATATATATGATATATTTCAAACATTCATCATATTTATGATATGATATATGTGATATGTATACAGGTTGGTTAATACCTCTCAGCAGTTTTCTAAAATTATTTCCTAACCTCTTACATTATAAATGCATATTTACTCACATGTGTAAAACAGAAGAAATCTTCTCATTGAATCAAATTTGTTCAAATTAAGAGATTAATATTATACTGATACATATCACTATGGAATGGACCATACAGCTAATACACAAAAGTCTGTAACACCCAACTCCAACATTTAAAGGACAAATTGTGCTAAAACAAATCAGATCTTCCATCCTTATATTTTCACCTAAAATTGTACAAACTCAAGAACAAAAGAGATGCTAGAACTAATATAATCTCCCACTGGCATTTATCTTGACTCTACAATAACCATATAAGTCACAGACCTTCTGTCTGCATGTTTCTAGTAGCACAGAACTCACTACTTCCCCAGGAATCTCTCTAATTTCCAGACAACTACAATTTTCACATAGGTCTTATTCGTGGACTTCCAGTTGGTTAATATTCATTTTCCTCTTCATTATTAACATAATGCCTAAATCAGGGACAACTGCAAAATTTGCAGAACAGAGTAAGAAAATGAACATGCAGGGATTTGACTGCAATGAGAAAGTTAATCTTCCCTTCTGTGGGCCAGACAGGAACATTCTGAGAGATTACACCTTCTGTACCTGATGCATTTGAACCCCGGGTTGGGATGAGTGATGCTGAGAAACCGTCCTCAGAAGACAGGGAGGGGGCAAGAGATGTGCCTTTACTCACTCCACTTGTAGATCACTACTCCATATACCAGGCATGTGCTCCATTGGCCTATCAGTGTTCACTTAAAACTTCAGAAATAGTAATATGAAACTTTTCATGCCTGTAACTTCAGAATATCAGATTTAAAGCACAGGGTCATTCTGAGTTCATGGCCCTGCGCAAATGCTCCAGTTACACACCCACAAATGGTCACACCTTTGCCCTAAATCAAAAGATGAAAGCTCTGTGGTAACAGAGTACAAAGGAACTAGGTCCCTAATGAGCTTATATAACCTCAATTCTAGCTCTGGGCTGCTTATTTCCAAATATCTTCTACAAAAAGAACAACCCCTGTATGTTGATCTTTGTTATCAACCCCTAAATGCAGTTCTTAATTAATCCACATTAAAGTTACATTTACTACCTGTTGCTTCCATACTTTTGTCATTATTATATCATGTGAAATAATCGATAAATAAACCTACACACATGTATCAGCCACGTTTTCTGTACATGCCTGCACCACTGCTGACTGTATAATTTTTGCTAATATAGCCTTTTGTCATTTCTACCAAATCTTTCTCACTTTTTCTCTTTGTCTTTACTCACTCAGCTTTGCACTAAATTGCAGGCCATGTCTGGATAGGTCAAGGGAGTAGTTCACTAGAGTAAAGGAAAGAAATATGGTAATCATCATGTTGCCGAGTGCCAGGTCTAATTGTTTAACTATTTTTAATCCTCCTCTTACCTCTGATTTTGCAATATGTTGGATTGGCATTATATATTTGCAATCTGAGATTGAACTTTTAAATTTACTCTCTGCTTCCCTGGCTGGTGGGGCTCAGTGGATTGAGTACCAGCCTGAGATCCAAAGGTCTGCCAGTTTGATTCCCAGTCAGGGCACATGCTTGGGCTGCAGGCCAGGTCACCAGTAGAGGATGCATGAGAGGCAACCACATATTGATGTTTCTCTCCCTTTCTCTTTCCCTTCACCTCTCTCTAAAAGTAAATAAATAAGATCTTAAAAAAACAGAGTCACTCTCTTCCTTTCTATTATCTTAACATATCCTTGGTTTTTCTATTAGGTATGTAAATGAATATGGCAGACTCTGAAATATTAAATGGCTAATTTTTATTTTTCATTTCTGTGCTATAGTTTCTACATTTTCAACAATGAATATATGAGTTATAAACAATTGATTAAATTATAGTAGCCCAGTAGTAATTCCCTTAAGTTTCCAATCTGCCAGTTTTTCCATGCTGTACCTTAAATACAGACAGGTGGTTTTCCAAATACCTTCTTCCATCTTTGGGAGCTCTGAAACTGCAAAGACATCTGCTTCCTGTGACTGACTTTACTATCTGAGTGCTCAGACCACAGTGTATGAGGTTTGGAGATCGTTGACAAGGATGGTGAGTTAGCAAGAGCTTAGTAAAATGGTCTCTCCAATGCACTGCCTAGCTATGGATACTTCATTGCACTTACCAGGGAAAATTACCTAAGATCCCCACTCCAGAGCCATGATAACTATATGGCCTGCTAGTAATATCACTCTACTCATTAAATGCCATTTTCCTGTTGAGTAACAGTAAACTCAACATCAAGATTCAGTTTTAGTATTTTAGTTTCTTATTTAAAAATGCAGTAATTTAAAACTCACAAGTTGCAAGATATGTTCACCAAATGTTTAATCCCTTGATTCCCTGAAGAATTGACAGGAGTGGTCTGATATTTATGTACCCATATGGAATCAACTCCTGAGAGCATATTAACTGGACTCTAATCTTTTTTGGTGTTTTCATATGGTAAAATTACATCAAAATTTGTACTAATTGTTTTTTTTATTTGTGAATCAATTTGTTTTATTTTATTTTTTTAATATAATTTTTATTTAATTCTTGTTCAAGTACAGGTTTGTACTAATTGTTTTATAAATATACGTTATTATATTAATATTCACTTATGAAACTCAAACCAAGTACACTGATGAGGTTTTATTAATATCCCAATATTAATAAATGTAAATGATTTAAATGTTGCAAAGTAAATAATAAAGCGCTTGTTTCAGAGAAATTACTATCTAGTATTAAAGGAAAGTTTCCACTAGAATAAAAAGAGAAAATTCTAGTTCTCCCAAGTCATGTATTAGGTCTGTGTCATTGTGATAATAAAATTTCAGATCTATGAAAGGATAAGAATAGCCATAATCTATGGATGATTCTAGCATATCAAACTATAGATACAGAAGATTGTGGAGGCCCCAAATTCTGATTGAAATGAAAGCATGAAAGACCTGTTCAAATATGTCAACTCCTCACCCTGGCTGGTGTGGCTCAGTGCATTGGGTGCCAGCTGTGAACCAAACGGTCACTGGTTCAATTCCCAGTCAGGGCACATGCCTGGGTTGCATGCCAAGTCCCCAGAAGGGGGCACACAAAAGGCAACTACACATTGATGTTTCTCTTCCTCTCTTTCTCCCTCCTTTTCCCTCTCTAAAAATAAATAAATAAAATCTAGAAGGTTTAAAATAGTTCAACTCTTCAACACAAACTTTAGTTAAGAAATAGCACTTACCATTGGACAAATGTTTCTTGAGTGGTTACTGTACAAAGGTCCTATTAGAGTTACAGAGATTAATACAAATTCAAATTGTTTTCAGAAAGGGGAGAAAGACACGTGTAAATAATTTACTCTCCTCAAGACATTGACAACTCATCTACACAAAAGGCTGGGTGAGGGACCATGGTGGAACATTGTTGAGGATAAAGAACTCAGCCCTACCTAGTCCTGAGTAGGCAATGAATAAGAACTAAAAGATACAATCCCTCTATGAAGCATAACTGAGTAATTTAATGACACACACCAGTCTTAATGGTGACTTTGGGCTTCTTTGTAGCTTTAATTCACCCACTTTCCTATTTTTGTGTTAACTGAGTCCTACCAGATGTTGCAACGAATATGGGCTTCTTTTTATGAGGGTAAGAAATTGCAATTAAAAATGTATTTACTTGTTCATTTATTCACAGAGAAAGCAGAAATTGTTTTAATAATGTTCTCAGGGCATTCTGACCTTTTTCTTCACATTTAAACTTTTCATCTCTATGTGCATGGTCATATTTCTATCCCTTATCTTTAGGATGTGATAAATCAACCAAGTTCATAAAATCATTGAATTTAAGGATGAAGCATGCCACAAAAACCTTTCCTCAAAACTGTTCATGATATGATGAGAAGGCCACAGCCAGAGTTTAAACTACTCTCTCCAGTAGGTAGATAGGACGGGATTACTTTTTAAATCTGCCTTTCTATATTTGGTATTTCACCTTTGTTATCATCAAAGAGATGTGAAGAAATGATTTATGTGATTTTAAAAACAATCCACTTCTAATTTTTATCTTCCTTCAAAAGGTAACTAATTTTCTTAATATGACTCATAACACATTTAGGCTTTAAATTTTATAAATGATCAAATTAACCTTTAAAGTCTACTTAACAAATAGCTATTGTATCAAATATCCTCCTCCAAATTGAAGCCCAACATCACTATTAAAAGAAAGGGCAGCGCTTTAAATGGTGATATGATCTAAATTAAATTTTGTCAAGAAATCCACATGAAACTCTAAAAATAATGATCCATCAGTCCACGTAGGACAGAAGGAAAGCTTAGTTATCCAAGTCAAATGACTTTGCTTGTAAAAATAGAGTAAAAATATTTACAATATCATGTGAATATCTATTTTAGAATAGTAAAATACACACACACCATGCAGGACCTTCTCCCATAGACTGATACTTCAAATCTGCGATTTGATCCAAGTACATCTGTGGAAACCATATTGGTTTGCTATTTATACCACAGAAACTTGCCCAGCCTACTTGAGAAGTTTCTCCATGCTTTGCCCGAGTATTTATACATAGCTGATGTGCAGTTTTGTTATTACTCATCAGTAAGGACAGTCTTTGAAAATGAGACCTATATTGCATTTTGATTTTCTAAAAAAAGAAATAAATATGTTTTATTTAGCTATATCTCCAAAGGATTATAGTGAGTGAAATTCAGATTACCACATACATTAAGATATGCCAAGGTTGGTCTGATATGTGTGAGATAATCATGTAAATATTTAATTTTACATCATAAATTCTCTGAAAGTATAAATACTTTTGTTTTTAAGAATTTGTTTTTCTTAATTGTTATTTGAGATATGGTTTAAATGAGGACTGACTTTATAAAGAATTCTTTTCTAAAACTATTAGCTCACAAGTACTTTGAAAATAATATATAAATTACTTATTATTTTATTAAGTGACTATGTACAAAGTGCAAAAGCAAGACAGAGATTTCATTGATTGGATCTAGATATAAATAAAAATGTAAAGATCATTCTCCTACCTTTTGAGAACCTTTACCTTTAAATAGATGCATTTTAGTTATAAAGGTTGGCAAAACATTTCATCTATTATAGATATTAGGTAGTAAACACAACAAATTGTTTTTTGTTAATGACAACACATTTGAGATCACAAACAACATTTTTTAAATTAAAGATCTTTAAAACACTTTACTTTCCACATTTGTGAGTTTGGTTTTGATGGAGGAAGGTATACGGAGTTTTAAAAAAATGGTGTTTATAATTCCCACAATATCAGGCCACAAAGCCATTGTCATTGGAGAGAAGAAATCTGTTACAGTAGATTGAACACAGAAAATTTCATCAAAAATAATTTGAAAAAAAGCTGAAGCAAAGGCAACAGGAAAGGCAGTAGAGCCATCATTTGTTAAATTGAGTATTCTCATTAACTTCCTAAGCACAATGTTATACACGATTAAAGAAGACAAACAGATTGTAATTCCTTAACCATTTTTCATCAACCATGTGACAACAGAAGTAGGAATAAAATTTTAAAAAAATTCAGGCATGAAAACTACAAAATATCCTACTCAATTTCAATAGCATTTAATTATCACTGTGTCAAGTGGCCAATTGATGCCATATGAAATGTGTGTTAAATTGAAATGTGTGTTAAAAATCAGTGAATTGCCTTATTCATATGCTTAAAAGCAATTTTAAAAAGCATATAAGAGAGGAAAGACTTTTCTTCTACTTTCTTCAATTTTGTGGCTGGAAATTTAACTGACAAAGACAGATTAATAGGACGGAAGCACAAAAGTTACATTTGATGTTACATAAATAACCTGTCTGCCTCCAGCCTGGTCAGAGGGACCTTTGTAATTAGTTCAGATGGTCAGCTAGGTGTTTAAGGATCCTTTGAGGAAAGGTGGAGCAATTTCAAAATGAAATGGGATTTGCCGAGATTTGGCTGGATTTGGGGGAGGGAAATTAAAAGCAGGGGTCCAGAGATCTGAAGGAGGATCACGGGCAGGGAGTTGGGAGCAGGTTGGCCCATAGTCGTTTGCAGAAGGAAAATTTATAGTGGATGTGGATCTTTTGTACTAAGTCTGATTTCTGCCCTTTGTTTTTTAAAAGGGAGTTACTAATGCTAACCATAACACTCATTTGTGGCCTTCTTTCAATTTGATCCTGACATGGGCACCAATAGGGTATTTGTTTAGGATGAAAGTGCTCTAAAAATCTTTTCAAATGTAAAGGTTTTTCTTTCCTCAGATCAAAGGATCTATTTTCTGGCCTCTGACAAGTAAGATATCTAAGAGTACAGTTGTGTGTTCCTTAAGGACAGAGATAATTGATTTTGACCTTGTGCAAACATCGAGTACACTCACACACAGCTAGATGATAGTCATCTGATATTTTCCCTGCATTCTGGTTAAAACTTCTAGGAACTTGCTTCTCTTTACAGTTTCCAAATGTTACACCTCTGGGCATGTGCATGCCTGTGTGTGTGTGAAGGCAGGGAGACAGAGTGAGAGAGAGGCCAGACCAACTAGAAAAACATTGTGAATGTTCACAACAGAACTAGTTTTTTCTGTCTGTTACAGTGGAGAAAAGACCAAGAGGGGAAAACTGTAGCAGTTGTAATTCATTAGTGAGTCGACTGGTGAGCTAAGTTACCTAGAATTCTGGAAGAGGAAATATTCTTTTTTAAGTTTCAGACATTTATATGTTGCAGCCCTGGCTGGTGTAGCTCAGTGGATTGAGTGCGGGCCTGTGAAGCAAAGGATCGCAGTTCGATTCCCAGTCAGGGCACATGCCTAGGTTGCAGGCCAGTTCCCAGTGGGGGATACGTGAGAGGCAACCACACATTGATGTTTCTCTCCCACTTTCTCCTTCCCTTCCCCTCTCTCTAAAAATAAATAAAATATTTTTTTAAAAAAGAAATTTATATGTTGTAATGATTTCCATTGCAGTGATATTTACCACATGGCATAATTATAGAAAAGTATTCTGTATACTCATTATATTGTTCATTAGATCACCACGACTTACTAGTTGTTGGTTGCAAAGTGGTAACTTTCAACAGTATCAGTTTTATCCTCTCCCCTCTCACTTGGTAAACACAATTTTACTCTGCTTTTAGCACATCTGACTTATAGATTCTATAGAAGTGACATGATACGGTGCTTGTCTCTCCCTGTCTGACTTGCCTCATGTAGCATAATTTGCTTAAGTTTCATCTATGTTGTTATAAATGAGAAGATATCTTTTTTCTCATGGCTAAACTAACATTCCTTTGTATCTATATCACATCTTTCTTTCCATTCATTTTTGATGAGTACTTATGTTGTTTCCATATCTTGGCTACTGTTTAGAATGCTGCAATAAACATGGGAGTGTATGTATCCCTTCAAAGTACTGTTTTCATTTCCTTTGGGTGTGTACCCAGTAGTGGAATTGTTGGATAATATTGTACATCTTTTTTTGAAAAATTTTGGGGACCCTCCATAGTTTTTAATAGTTTTGAACCAATTTACATTCCCACCAACATGTATAAAGTCTCCCTTGTCAACCACATCCTCGTCTTAGTACCTGTTGTCTCTTGTCTTCTGTATGATAGCCATTCTAATGGATGTGAGGTGATGCCTTATTGTGGTTTGAGTTTGCATTTCCCTAATGAGTAGTGCTGGTAACCATCCTTTTCTGTGCCTTTTAGCCATGTCAATTTCACTTTTTGGAATGATGTCTATTTAGTTCTGCCCATTTGATTTCTTGAGATTAAGTTGCATGACTTCTTCATATATTATGGATCTTAAACCCTTATTTAATATATGGCTTGCAAAGATTTCCCATTCTGTAGGTTGTCTTTTAATTTTGTTTGTTGGTTTGTTTTACTGTGCAGAAGTTTTTGAGTTTATGTAATTCCATGTGTTTATTTTGGCTTTGGTTCTCTGTGTTTTTGGCATCATGTCCAAAGCAATCATTGCCAAAACCAATATTGATGACTTTCTTGCCTAATTTTTCTTCTAGAAGTTTTATGGTTTCAGGTCTCATGTTTATGTTTTTACCATATTTCATTTTTAAAAGATATTATTTATTTATTTTTAGAAAGAATGGAAGGGAGGAATAAAGAGAGGGAGAGAAACATCAATGTATGGTTGCCTCTCACATGGCCCCCTGGGGACCTGGCCCACATCCCAGGTGTGTGCCCTGACTGGGAATCTAACTGGTGATCCTTTGGTTTACAGCCCACACTCAATCCACTGAGCCACACCAGCCAGGGATTTTTTTTATAATTTTCACTATATTTTGAATTAATTTTTGTGAGTGGTGTGAGATTGGGGGTCAAGTTTCATTATTTCTGCAGTTTTCGCAGCACCATTTGCTGAGGACACTGTCTTCCCCATTGAACGTTCTTAGCTCCCTTGTTTAATACTAGTTGCCTCAAATATGCCAGGATTTTATTCTGCACTCTCTATTTTGTTCCATTGGTCTATGTTAATATGTGCATGCCAGTACCATACTGTTTTATTCCTATGAACTTGTAGTCTACTTTGAAAACAAGAAGTGTGATACCTAAAGATTTGTTCTTTCTTCATAGAACTGCTTTGGTTATTCAGGATCTTTCATGATTCCACACAAATTTTAGGATTGTTTCTTCTATTTCTGAGAAAAATGCTTTTGTCCTCTGATGGGATTGTGCTGAATCTGTAGATGGCTTTGGGTGGTAGGGACATTTGCTCCTTTCTTTTTGGTTTCTTTCAGCACAGTCTTGTAGTGTCCATTACAAAGATCTGTCACTTTCTATGTTAGCTTTATTCCAGGTATTTTGTTTTGGATGCTATTGTGAATGAGGTAGTTTTACTTATTTCTCAAATGTCTCATTATTTGTGTAAAATGATGTAAGTGATTTCTGTATGTTAAGTTTGTTTCCTGCAACTTTACTTGAAATAGCTGATTAATTGCAACAGATTTTTGGCTGACTCTTTGTGGTTCTCTTTATATAAAATCCCATCATCAGTAAGTAGTGACCATTTTACTTCTTTCTTTTCAATTTAGATGCCTTTTATTTTCTTGTCCTGCTTAATTGCTCTAGATAGGTTTTCTAGGGCTATATTGAGTAAAAATGGTGAGAGTGGATGTCTTTGTCCTGTTCCTGATCTTAGAGGTTCAATTTTTCTTCCCTGATCTTAGAGGTTCAATTTTTCTTCATCAGATAATAGTGTTAACCCTGGGTTTGTCATATATGGACTTTATTATGTTGAAGTATGTTTCATTTATACCCAGTCTGTTACTGTTTTATTTATAAAATAATATTGCATATGTTTTTAGAATTTTTTTTTGAGAGAGGGAAAAGGAGGGAGAAAGAGCATTAGAGAAACATCAATGTGTGGTTGTCTTTCACACACCCCCTACTGGGGACCTGGCCTACAACCCAGGCATGTGCCCTGACTGGGAATCGAACCAGTGACCCTTTGCTTTGCAGGTGGGCACTCAATCCACTGAGCCACACCAGCCAGGGAAAAACATTGCATTTGTTAAATGCTTTTTCTGACTCTATTGAAATGATCATATGGCTTTTATATTTTATTTGTTAATGAGATGTGTTACATTTATAGAATTGAATATGTTGAGCCATCCTTACATTCCAGGGATACATTTTTTTGAATTTGGTTTGGTGATATTTTATTGACAATGTTTGCATCTATATTCATTAGAGATATTGATCTGTAGTTTTCTCATAGTATTCTTTTTTTTAGCATTAAAATATTCTTGCAAGATTTTATAGAAAAACTACCCATTATTCTATCTGACAAAAACAAAAAGAGAAGTTATAAAGAAAGCATAAGGGTCTTTTTAACTGAACTATATAATATACAGGTCACTACCTGTATTTTTTAATTTTAATCATTTCATTTTTTAAATACTTGAACAATTAAAATTTTAAAAAATGATCTTGTAGTATTCTTATCTACTTTTTTGCCAAGGTAATGTTGGCTCACAAAATGAACTTGGAAGTGTTCTGTCTGCCTCAATATTTTGGAAGACTCTGAAGAGGGTCAATGTTAATTTTTCTTTAAATGTTTGGTATAATTAATTAGGGAAGCTATCTGGTCCTAGAGTATTCTGTTTTATAAAATTTTTTGATTAATGCTTCAATCTCTTTACTCACTATTAGTCTACTCACATTTTCTATTTTTTCCTCACTTGGTCTTTGTAGGTTGTGTGTTTCTAGAAATGTACTAATTTTTTCCAGGCTATGTGATTTTTTGGCCTAAATTTTTTCTTAGTTGTTATTTATATCCTCTGTGTTTCCATCGTATCATTTTTAATGTGCCCTCTTTCATTTCTAATTATATTTATTTGAGTCTTCCTTATTTTTATTAGTTAACTGAGCTGTCTGTCAATTTTATTATTTTTTGAAAAACCAGCTTAATATTTTATCATTTCTATTGTTATTTTTGGTCTCTATTTCACCTATTTCCATTCTAATCTTTACTAATGAATTTTCCCTGCAAATTTGGGACTTAGTTTGCTGTCTTGTAGATAATGGAGGTGTAGAATTAGGTTAATTGTAGAACAATCCAAATTTCTTTGCTCTCAGCTCTACCTGTGTCATCAGTGCCACTGCTGACATCATGACATCATGGCTCCACTGGTTCTGAGGTCCCCATGAGGTCCAATATTTTAGGCTTTCAGCTTCCCCAGAGGATAAAAACCTTAGTTGTCCCAGTGTGTCCTGTTTGTTCTGACTAGCTATAAATCTGACATCTGACTATCTATAAATCAAAGCAGAGGGATAAACATAATGCCTCATGGAGTTACAATACTTGAGAAATGTTCTTATAGGTTTTAAATGGAAATTAAATCTTGAAGATACTGTGTAGAGTTTTCACTTTAAAAGAAGATCATAAAAATAAACTATGTAAAAAGTGTAGCTATTCTAATAGCCTTTTTATGTTTAAATTTTAAGTCATAGATTGGAGTCTCATTTGTTCTTAATGCATATTATTTCCAAAATTAGATCATAAGAAAAGCATAATAAATGTAATCAGGCAAAATGGAGCAGGTCTGTAGACCAATCAGAAATTTGATTAGCTGATCTCTGGGCAAACTCTAGACAATATTTTTAAATCCTGATGGTTTGCATTTGGTAGATTTCTTCTCACCTTGCAGCCCTTCTCTGTTAAAAAAAGTTGGAGAAGCTGAAATAATGACTCAGTGATAGGAAATTTCACAAACTATGCTAAATTAATGAGAAGAAACTTATTATGTTTTTCAACACAATCCAAAAAATGTCCCTTGCAGAGTGAATAACTAGTATAAGTTAGGAAAAATAAGAAATTGGTAAAAACTGATTTTCAGAAAACCACCTTGCATTCAGCAGACTCTTCCTCCCTTTTGATGTTCCCTACAAGGTATCATTTGTCCTCATGCCTCCTGAACTGTTGCCTTTCTCTACTATAAGGCCCACTGAGACATGCTTTTCTAGAATACTCTAGAATTCTCCTTATTTTTGGTGTTTAATATATATATTTACATTTGTATTTATATTTGAAGATGAAGCTCATTAATATATAGTAAAGATTATATATAGATATAGATGATATAGATATAGAATAGATATAGATGATGTGAATACAGATATAGATATAGACAGATATAGACATAGGTATAGATATATAGATATAGATATAGATGCATGGTGATGATATACCTTCCAGATGAAGACTGGTTTTCAGAGAACCCTGTCACATGTTTTGACAGCTAGCACTTTCAATCCTGCTCCTGCATCTTGAGGAAAGGAAAAAGAATGGACATTATCACCAATGTCCTAGGACTTAATCAATCATGCTTATGTAATAAAATTTTGATAAAATCTCTTCAACAAAACCAACAAAGTTTCAGAAGTTCTTAGTTGGTGGAGAGGATGTGGAAGCTCTTTGCTTGTCCTTGTACCTTACCCTTCTACGTGCTTGTTCCTAGGTTGTATCTTTCATAATAAAACTGTAATTATAAGTATATGCTTTCTTAAGTTCCATGACTTGTTCTTGGGAATCAGAGAATCTAAGAAGGGGTTACAGGAACTCTCCATTTTATAGCTGGTAGGTCAGAAGCCCAAGCAGCCCTTGGGCCTATGGTCTAGAGTCTGAAGTGCAATCAGTCTTGTGCTGCTAGGCCATTAAACTTGTGGAGTCTGTGGCTCAGTCTAGGCAGTGAGTGTCAAGATTGCATTGAATTATTGTACACCTGGTATAGGTAAGAGAAGTGGAGAATCAATTGTTTGGGAAATCAAACACTAGATGATATAAAAGAAGCATTTTTCTAGCTAATTAATTAACTAATGCATTGGGGTTTTTTTCAGATTATAAATCCAAGTGTGCAACATTCCTGATAGCAGACTTTGAATCCATTCTGAGTACATTTAGCTAAGTCAATTGTTTTGAAGTTCATTTATTTCTTTCTTTCCAGAGTTTCCTTTGCCATATGTGTCAGATTATAAACACCAACAATTATATGATGTGCCATTATTTTACGCATTACTAAGGAAAAATGCTGAAAATCACAATGCATACTATCTTGTCAATTTGAATATTTTATACTTATTTTAAAAGGTATTTATACTGAATTAGACATATTGCTCTAATGTTTACATTGAAAAATATATAAGCAATATAATTTAGTTATGGTAATTCTAAAACACTCCATCTAATAAAGCCGTTGACGTCCATTCTATCATCTCTTCTCCCTCTGGCCATCCCCACACTGCGGTCTGTGTCCATGGGTCATACATAAATGTTTTTTGCTTAATCCCTTCATCTTCTTTCATGCAGCCCCTCATCCTTCTCTGGCAGCTATAAGTCTGTTCCATGTATCTATGCTTCTGTTACTATTTTGTTTGTCACTTTGTTTTGTTCATTAGGTTCCACATACGAGTGAAATCATATGGTATCTGTCTCTCACCGACTAATTTATTTCACTTAGCATAATGCTCTCCAGGTCCATCCATGTTGTCGCAAAAGGTATTTTAATGATTCTTCCTTCTGACTCAAAAAACACAACATATTTATTTGGGTTATAAATATTTTCAAACTTTTATTTAAAAAGTCTTCCACCACAAGTAATGTAAATGCAAATGAATTGCTTTTCTTGAGGAAATGCCAGCTCCAAAGATTGAAAGAATAACTGCTTATTAAAGTTCAATTTTAAATTGTTACTGTAAATTGTTATAAATATTCTTCTGTAATTTTTTAGTTTTTCATTTTAAGTGTTATATAGGGTACAAATGTCCTCTGGTGGCACTGTTATCAAACCACAGTGACTATAGGGATATACCCTATATTTTGGAGAACAATGAATACTAATGGTCCTTACTGTGCTGTGGTTATAATAGACAGGAAATTACAATAAACAGGAAAATATTTTTGTTTCACAGGAAGACCCTATCTTCTTGTCTTCATAATGACCTTGGCCAAATCTTTTATGAGGAAATTCTTCTGTGAGCAGTTACATTGACTGTAAAATTATGTGGGTCTGAATTGAAAGAAATGGATGTTTTCTCTTTATGGTACGTGTAACTTTTTAGTTTGAAAACCACAAGAAGAAATTGGAAACTTTCTTTTCTCTTGGTGCTAGTCATTGATATGACAAATAGTTTTAAAAGGCTTAAAGATAGGACAGGTGTGTTTTATCGTTATTTTAGAGCTATTCTCTGATTATTTATGATTATATTCCAGTAGCTGTAAGAGATGCTAATGGGTGAATTCGGCAAAACTTCTAATTCCCTGGAAAAGACAGTAAACAGCTAAATTATATTTAACAGCTATCCAATTCAAGAGATTTAGCTGTCCAATACTGTCATATCTATGTGGAGGATAAGTAGGACTGAGCTGTAACCACGCTGTTCTTTTTTGACAGGCTTTAGAGATCATTGAAATAGTCTATTCTGTCATTTAGTAAAAGTTGCTTGACTCCACAAGTAAGTTTAGAATTCAAATGCTGTTTGAAAGGTTTTTGGAGGATGAATAAAATTCATACCTGTGAACTCTTTGGGGTGCGTGTGTGTGTACTCCTTTTTTTCTAAAGATAACAAATATACTTTCCTGAAAGAAAATAGATAATAAAAATAACTGAAAGTAAGTTGACATGATTTTATGAAAACAACTCTTCTGAGAAATGTAAATAGAAATATGTTGTATACCTTAAAGGTTAAAATGTCATATAGGACCAAACTTATGGAAGAATCTGAAGAATCAATTCAGCCTGAGTTTGGTTTCTTGCTTAAATATAGTGTCCTGTCCAGGCTGATGTGATTCAGTGGATTGAGTGGTGGATGCGAACCAAAGGGTCGCCAGTTGGATTCCCAGTCAGGGCACACGCCTGGGTTGCAGGCCAGGTCCCCAGTAGGGGGCACTAGAGAGAGGCAACCACACATTCTGCCTTTCTCCCTCCTTTCCCCTCTCTCTCAAAATAAATAATAATAAAATAAATCTTTTTAAAAGATTTAAAATATAATAATAATAAAAGATTTAAAAGATAAATAAATAAATAAATAAATAAATAAATATAGTGTCCTTATCAAGATCATTCATTCATTAGTAACCAAAACTGTAATCTCCAATCAAACTTAGTTGTATTGCCACCGGTGTTTTGTAGGTTTATCAAAACTAGTCATGAAAAATACCCATAGTAATTCTAATTATGGGTGTTAATTCTAACTATTTAGATTATGAATTGACTAAATAGGGAATAAACATGAATATATTAATTATTTGTCTTTTATATATCGCAGTTCTCTGTTTTAATAACTGGCTGACTGCTGTCCCTTTTAAAACCTCTTGGAATAACCCCACTTATTCTTCACTTGATGTGACCACCAAAGCTCTCCTAATCCCCAGGTTGCATTCATAATAGTTACATTAAACACAGACTTCTCACAATAGTTAGAATGCCTTTGCAGTGCTTCTCAGACTTTAATATGCACACAGGTCACCTGGAGATCTTGATAACATAGAGATCTGAGTCAGGACTTCACAATAAAATTTAAGATTGTTCACATTTCTAACAAGTTCTCATGCTATGTCAATGTTGTTGATTGGATAATCACACTCTGGGTAGCGAAGCCTTAGAGAATCTGGTTTCAGATTCTTTTTTCATCTCTTCTAAGTCCTAATATACAGGCATTCCTAAAATTGGCATTTCTTGCATGTACTCAATCTCTGTGTTTTAAAAAACATTTTATTTATTTTTATAGACAGGGGAAAGGAGGGAAAAAGACGAGGAGAAAAACATCAGTATGGTTGCTTCTCCTGCGCCCGCTACTGGGGACCTGGCCCACCACCCAGACATGTGCCCTGACTGGCAATGGAACAGGAGACCTTTTGGTTCGCAGGCCTGTATTCAATCCACTGAGCTACACCAGCCAGGGCTTGACCTTTGTCTTATGCACACATTCACACACATATAATGGTGATAAGTAAATTGTTTTTTATTCTGTGCAATCAAATCTTATCTGGGTTTTACCAACCTATATATACAGATAAGGGCCACAGAGTAATAAGCCAAATGTCACTGGTGTTTGATACCACCTATCCACACAGAATAGCAGCAATCTATGGGTATTTCTGGAATGTACCAAGTTATCTAATATGCCAGTTTCTACAGCAGGAGTGTCAAATTCATTTTCACTGGGGGCCACATCAGCCTCAAGGTTGTCTTCAAAGGGTCGAATGTAATGTTAGGACTGTGCAAATGTAACTACTCCTTAACTAGGGCCAAGGAGCTCTATATTTAGCCCTTTGAAGGCAACCACAAGGCTGAAGTGGCCTCCAGTGAAAATGAGTTTGACACCCCTGTTCTAGAGGGTACTGCTCCTGTCTCATTCATCCTTTGTGACTATATCTGTGGGTTGTCAGTGTTTCCTGCCATCCTGAAACAATAGAGTCTTCAAGATGGAACACTTCCAATATCCCATGTTGAACTAGGGAAAAATACTTCTTTTTCTCTTTGTTGCATAAAGTGTATTAGAGTGGCACCAAAGTATTTCTCCCTGTATCAGAGTATTTTATGTAACTTATATTATTAGATAAGAAGCAGTCTTGGTTTACAGTCCTTGTACACTCTGGAGGATTTGTCCCAGGGTCTAATGGGGGAATGGACAGAGAAATTAAGCCAAATAATATGATGTCCTCATGATATCCCCCTAATGATGATAATAAAGGCTTGTTCTTTGGTGAAGACAGTCATACCTAGTTGTTCTTCTGTAAAAGCTCATAGCATGTTTATACAAATGACACTCTTTTCACCACTTTGTTAAGTATTTCCCTGAAAAACTCCACAGATTCACAGCAGTGAGTCTCAGGCCATGAAAAACCTGGCATTGCAAGTTGAAATTAAAATGGCTACCACCTGTTTTTTATATACCGATTTACTATTTTTAGTTTTTTGAAGACTTTATTTATTTATTTTTAGAGAGAGGAGAAAGGAGGGAGAAAGAGAGTGCAAGAAACATCAATGTGTGGTTGCCTCTCATGCACCCCCTACTGGGGACCTGGCCTGCAACCCAGGCATGTGCCCTGACTAGGAATTGAACTGGCAATGCTTTGGTTTGCAGGCTGGCATTCAATCCACTGAACCACACCAGCCAGGGTTGATAATCTACTATTAAGTGGCATAAGTTTTAGCACGAGTACTGCTTGTGTTTATATGGAAATCTAAACCATACCGAATGAATTGGTGAATTTGGCTAAAAAAAATCCCTCAGATTGTGAAAAGCTTTACCAGATTTCACTTAGATGTTTAGGATAAGATGTGGATAGAAACAGATCAGCTAAGAAAAAAAAATCGGTCTTTAAAAAAATCTTAGAGAAAATAGAAAATACAAAATGTTTTGAAATAAACTGTTTCTGATCCCTATTTCCTTTAGAAAGCAAAAGACTCTAAAGTAAGAAGTGGTCTCATGACAAAGATGAAATCTGGAGTATAGCTAGAGGACAATTTGTTATGATTAAAAAAAACTTAGGTTTGTAATATATTGAATTGAGTCAAGGTGACAAGTCTTCATCCCAATTTTTAGCTGCCAGCATCCTCATAGTGGGTACAAAATTTGGGGTGAATTGTCTTTCCTCTACTGAGATCAGGGCTTTATAGCAGAACTCAGCTGTAAGCAATCAACATACAACAACTGGCACACAACTGGGTCTACAATACTGGGTGATTAGGAATATAAAACAGAAAACTGTACTTGAATAAGAATTAAATAAAAATAAAAAAAAATAAATTAAAAAATAGAATGGGATATCAGGGCATAATTAGCCTAAGCATGTTCTAAGCCACTCAAGAGAAGCAATGATAAGGACTGACATGTTCCAGGACAACTTCTTTGGGACACTATATTCAGATGAGTTAAAATGTTCATACACTTCAGTATTCTGTGCATTTCATCTTGGATCAGTTCCCTTTTCCTGAATAAAAATAAATACCTTAAAATGTTTGTCTAAAGTGAAAGTCTAGAAAACCAAGCCTATAAACACCAGGGAAAATACTGTTATTACTGTTACTATAGCAATGACTCTAGGGTACTCTTCTGCACCCTGTACACATAAACTTAATCATGGCACTAGGCTTCTAAAATGAGTGAGTGTTAGAAAGATAAAATAATTTGTATCTTAGAGTAGCTCGAGAAACAGTAGCTCGAGAAATAATTTTAGAATCTGAAAATTACTACTCTGGGATAAAACAAAGTGTGTAGTAATTTATAACAATCAGAAGAAAAAGATAAAATATAAAGCACTGTGCCATGTCTGGTAGGCACAAAGATGAACAGAAGTATGACAATGAGCCAAAAAATATAGCTAGCTGACTTCTTATAAAATGTATCTGGCTACACCAGAGAACTTTTCAAGGCTCCTAACTGATCATTCATAAGGGAGACAACTTTCCCCATTCTCTAACTTTCCATTCTTTGGGTTTCCTTTGATCGGTCCACATCTAGGATACTTTTAAATGTTTCTATAAACTACATCATGTATGGTATGCTTTAGCATCAATGAAAATCTTTGTATATAAAGAAGAACACTGTCAAGAAGCATGACAAAATGCTCAACTGCTTCAATAAACAGGGCAAAACATATGATTTTAGTAAACTCACAAGGAGAAAATACAAGTTAATGATTCCATTATTGATTCATCTTGCTTTTTTCTATACAAATATGGTCTTATACAAATAGAGTGAGCACATATGATACACACATATCACTCTTCTCTAAAAGATTTTAGAAGCATTTGGTTACAATCATATGAGAGAAATAACATGAAATCTGTGACCTTTTATGAATCTAATTAGATGTATCAGAACATGGCAAAGTGAGATTCACTTGTAAATAGCGATATAATTTAATGAATCCATGAGAATATAAACATATTTTTAAATTTATTTTATATAAAATATTTTCTTGCCATTTTAAGCCATTTTGCCTACTCCCTGCCACTGATCACATACAAGAATAGGTGGGAGCTATGAACACCAGCATACCTGCTGGAGGAGAAAAAGCACCAATAAAGAAACCACCAAAAAGTAAAAAACCAAGTACAAAAAGAAAGCCCACGCAAATAGAAGAAAAGGCAAACCTAGAAGGTCCTAGTCAAGAGATCAGAGACCATACCACTGAACCTCATAGAATTTCTACCATAGAAGTTCACCTACAAAGACAGCTAGCAAAGTGAAACATTGGGAAGCACAGAAACTAACAAAAAAAGTCACCTAAAATGGTGAGACAGAAAAAGAACACACAATCAAAAGAAATGGAAACATTCCCACTAAAAGAGCTCAAGGAAATGGAGGTAACCAGACTATCCGATATAGAATTCAAATTAATGGTTATAAAGATGCTCAAGAGCTCACAGACAACTACAAATAACTGAGTGAGAACTACATCAGCATGAAAAAGAAAATAGATATACAATCAAAACCAGAAAGAAATGAAGAATAAAATCTCAGAAATAAAAAACACATTAGAAGGAATTACAAGCAGGCTGGATGAAGCAGAGAATGGGCTCAGCAAGTTGGAGAATAAGGTAGAAAAAAAAAAAAACTCCCAGATAGAGCAAGAGAAAGAAAAGAGACTCAGAAAGAATGAACAGGTGGTAAGGGAACTGCAAGGCAACATAAAACATAACAATATCTGAGTAATAGGGATACCAGAAGAAAAAGAGAAAGGGATAGAAAAGCAACTTTGAAAAGTAATAATGGAAAACTCCTCTAATTTGATGAGAGAAAAAGTCACACAAATCCAGGAAATAGAGAGAGTGTCAATCAAGAGGAACCCAAAGAGGTCCACTTCAAGACACATCATCATTAAAATGGCAAAATTACAAGACAAAGAATCTTAAAGGCAGCAAGGGGAAAAAAGGAAGTAACAAATAAGGGATCCCCAATAAGGTTAGCACCTGATTTCTCAATGGAAACACTCCAAGCCAGAAGAGATAGGCAAGAAATACTCCAAGTAATGAAAGCCGAAGGTTTGCAACCAAGATTACTCTACCCAGCAAGTCTCTCAATTAAAATGGAAGGCCAAATAGGAAGCTTCCCAGACAAAAGAAGTCTAAAAGAATACACCTCCACCACACCAGCTCTGCAAGAGATCATAAAGAAACTGCTTTAAAACAAAAAAAAAAGGAAAGAAGAGAGTGAGAGAGAGAAGAAAACAGGTATGAAAAAAATGGCAATGAACAAGTACCTACCAACAATAACGGTAAATGTAAACAGATTGCATGCTCCAATCCAAAGACATAGGGTGGCCGAGGGGATAAGAAAGCATGACCTACATATATGCTGCCTATAAGAGACCTACTCAGAACAAAAGACTTACACAGACTGAAAGTGAAGGGCTAGAAACAAATTTTCCAAGCAAACGAACAGGAAAATAAAGCTGGAGTATTAATACTCATATCAGACAAAATGGACTTCAAGAAAATAGCCATAAAAAAGACACAAAATGTCACTTCTTGACACTAAAGGGACGAATCCATCAAAAACGCATAAACATTGTAAATATATATGCACCCAACATAGGAGCACCCAAATATATGAGGAAAATCTTAGAGGACTTTAAGAAAGATATTGACAGCAACACAATTATAGTGGGGGATTTTTACACCCCACTGTCAAAAATGGACAGATCTTCCAAACACAATATCAACAAAGATACTGTGGAATTAAACAATACCCTAGATGAAATGGACTTGACTGATATACATAGAGCCCTTCATCCCAAAGAAGCTAAATACACATTCTTTTCAAATGCACATGGAACATTTTCAAAGATAGACCATATGATAGGTCACAAAACAAGCCTCACCAAATTGAAGAAAATTAAAATCATAGAAAGCATTTTCTCAGACCACAAGTGACTGAAACTACAAACGAACCTCAGAGAAAAAAGTTAAAAACACTCAAACTCATGGAGATTGAATAACACGCTATTAAACAATGAATGGGTCAAGAAGGAGATCAAGGAAGAAATCAGAAAATTTCTGGAAACAAATGAAAATGGACTCACAACAACCCCAAACTTATGGGACACAGCGAAGGCAGTCCTGAGAGGGAAGTTCACAGCAATACAGGCTTACTTAAAGAAGATAGAAACATTTCAAACAAACAACCTAACCCTATGCCTACAAGAACTTGAGGAACAACAACAAACACAGCCCAGAGCAAGTAGAAGGAAGAAAGTAACCAGGATCAGAACAGAATTAAATGACATAGAGACTAAAAGCACAATTCTAAGGATCAATGAAAACAGGAGCTGGTTCTTCAAAAAGATTAAAAACAAACAGACAAGCCTTTAAGCAGGCTTATCAAGAAAAAAAGATAGAGGACCCAAATAAACACAATCAGAAATGAAAGAGGAGAGATTACAACCAATACCACAGAAATAGAAGGGATCGTAAGAAATTACTATGAAGAATTGTATGCCAAGAAATTTGAAAACCTAGGTGAAATGGACAAATTTCTAGAAAAATATAATCTTCCAAAACTCAATGAAAAAGAAGCAGAAAACCCAAACATAGCAATAACAGCTAATGAAATTGAAGCAGTAATCAAAAAACTCCCGTCACACAAAAGCCCTGGACCAGATGGTTTCACAGGAGAATTCTACAAAGCTTTTAAGGAAGAGCTAACCCCTATTCTTCACAGACTATTCCAAAAAATCCAAAAGGAGGGGAAACTCCCAAACTCTTTCTATGAAGCCAGAATCATCCTAATTACAAAACCAGATAGAGACACAACAAAGAAAAAAAACTTCAGGCCAATATCACTGATGAACATAGACACGAAAATCCTCAATAAAATATTGGCAAATTGCATCCAACTATACATCAAAAAGATCATACACCACGACCAACTGGGATTCATCCCAGGGATGCAAGGATGGTTCAATATTCGCAAATCAGTAAATGTAATATATCACATAAACAAAAGCAATGACAAAAATCACATGATCATATCAATAGACGCGGAAAAAGCTTTTGATAACATAAAACACCCATTTATGATAAAGGTACTCAGCAAAGTGGGAATAGAGGGACCATTCCTCAATATAATAAAGGCCGTATATGAGAGACCTATAGCCAACATCATACTCAATGGGCAAAAACTAAAGTCTTTTCCACCAAGATCAGGAACAAGACAAGGTTGTCCACTTTCACCACTTCTATTCAATATAGTATTGGAAGTTTTAGCCACAGTGATCAGACAAGAAAAGGAGATAAAAGGCATCCAAATCAGCAAGGAGGAACTAAAACTATTGACTATTATGTCATCATTGTTTGCAGATGACATAATAGTGTACATGGAAAATTCTATAGACTACCCCAAAACCGCTCAACCTAAAAAATGTATTTGGCAAAACAGCAGATATAAAGTCAATATCCAGAAATCAAAGGCATTTTTGTATACTAACAATGAAAAAGCAGAAGCAGAAATCAAGAGAAAAACCCCATTCCATATAACAAAAAGAAAAATGAAATACCGAGGAATAAACCTAACCAAGGATGTAAAAAACCTGTATGCAGAAAACCACAGAATACTGAAGAAAGAAATCAACGAAGACACAAACAAATGGAAACATATACCATGTTCATGGATTGGAAGAATTAATATCATCAAAATGCCCATACTACCCAAAGCAATTTACAGATTCAATGCAATACCTATTAAAGTACCAATGACATACTTCACAGACATAGAACAAACACTTCAAAAATTTTTATGGAACCATAAACGACCCCAAATAGCAACTGCAATTTTGAGAAAGAAGAACAAAGTAGGAGGGATCACAATACCTGATATCAAACTGTGTTACAAGGCCACTGTAATCAAAACAGCCTGGTACTGGCATAAAAAAGGCACATAGACCAATGGAACAGAACAGAGAGCCCAGAAATAAACCCAAGTCTTTATGGTCAATTAATATTCGACAAAGGGGGCAGCAGCATAAAAGGGAGTAAATATAGCCTCTTCAATAAATGGTGTTGGGAGACATGGACAGCTACATGCAAAAAATCGAAATTTGAGCACCAGCTTACACCATACACAAAAATAAATTCAAGGTGGATAAAAGATTTAAATATAATTCTTGGCACCATTAAAGTCCTAGAGGAGAACATAGGCAGGAAAATCTCAGATATTCCATGTGGCAATATTTTCACTGATATGTCCCCTAGAGAGCAAGGGACATAAAGGAAAGAATAAACAAATGGAGTCTCATCAAAATAAAAAGCTTCTGCACAGCTAAAGAAAACAGCATTAAAATTAAAAAGGAACAAACAAGATTTCCGGCCAAGATGGAGGCAGAGTTAGACATACTGTGCTTCCTTGCACAACCAAAACAAGGACAACAACAATTTAAAAACAAAAAACAACCAGAACTGATAGAAAATCAAACTGTATGGAAGTCCAACAACCAAGGAGTTAAATAAATATTTTCCAGACCAGTAGGAGTGGTGGAGTCAGGCAGAAAGGTGGAGAGGGGTTGCAGGAAAAAAAGCGGTGGCTGGCAGACCTTTGGTGCAGGGTGGCAGTGGGCAGACCCAGTGAAGCACGGAAGGCGGCTGGGTGACCCGGCGGTCCCACATTCAAATGCAGATAAAACAGGCAAACCTGGGGAGTGGGACAGACCGCACAACCCAGGGCCCCAAGCAGGAAATAAAGCCTAAAAGCACCAATTGAAAACACCTGTGGGGGTTGAGGCACCAGGAGAAACTCCCGGCCTCCCAGGAGAGTTTGTTGGAGAGACCCCCAGGGTCCCAGAATGCACACAAGCCCACTCGCCCAGGAACCAGTACCAGAAGGGCCCAATTTGCTTGTGGGGAAGTGGGGGAATTGGCTGAAATCCGACAGAGTGGAGCAAGGGCCATTGTTCACTCTTGGACCCCTGCCCCACCTATAGTGTCACACCCCTGCAACTGGGTTACTCTGCCCTGGTGAACAACTAAGTCTCCGCCCCTCACTATGTAACAGGCACAACAAGATTTTAAAAAATGACCCAAACAAAAGAACAGATCAAAGCTCCAGAAAAAATACAACTAAGGGACAAAGAGATAGCCAGCTTATCAGATGCACAGTTCAAAATACTGGTGATAAGGATGCTCACAGAATTGGTTGATTTTAGTCACAAATTAGATGAACAAATGAAGGCTACGCTCAGTAAAATAGAGAAAAATGTACAGGGAACCAATAGTGATGGGAAAAAAATTGCAACTCAAATCAATGGAGTAGACCAGAAGAAAGAAAGAAACAACCAAACAGAAAAGAATGAAAAAAACAAGAATTCAAAAAAACGAGGAGAGGCTTAGGACAACCCAGGGCCCCAGGCAGGAAATAAAGCCTAAAAGCAATGATTGAAAACACCTGTGGGGGTTGAGGCACCAAGAGAAACTCCCAGCCTCCCAGGAGAATTTGTTGGAGAGACCCCCAGGGTCACAGAATGCACCAAAGTCCACTCGCCCGGGAACCAGCACCAGAAGGGCCCAATTTGCTCTTGGGCCCAAGATGGCCCAAGACATCTTTAAATGTTCCAACATATGAATTATAGGGGTACCAAAAGAGGAAGAGGAATAAATGGAAAAATTATTTGAACAAATAATAAAGGAGAACTTCCCCAATCTGGCAAAGGAAATAGACTTCCAGAAAGTCCAGGAAGCTCAGAGAGTCCCAAAGAAGGTGGACCCAAGGAGGAACACAAGGCACATCATAATTACATCACCCAAGATTAAAATGAAGGAGAAAATCCTAGAAGCAGGAAGAGATAAGGAGACAGTTACCTACAAAGGACTGCCCATAAGACGGTTAGCTGATTTCTCAAAAGAGACCTTCCAGGCAAGAAGTGGATGGAAAGAAGTATTCCAAATCATGAAATCCAAAGACCTACATCCAAGATTGCTCTATCCAGCAAAGCTTTCATTTAGAATGGAAGGACAAATAAAGTGCTTCTCAGATAAGATCAAATTCAAGGAGTTCAGCATCACCAAGCCCTTATTATATGAAATGTTAAAGGGACTTACCTAAGAAAAAGAAGTTATATAAAAAACATGTATAGTAAAATGACAACAAATTCACATTTATTAACAGCCACACCTAAAACAAATACAAAAACAAACTAAGCAAACAACTAGAACAGGAACAGAACCACAGAAATGGAGATCACATGGAGGATTAGCAACAGGAGAGTGGGAGGAAGAGAGAGGGGGAAAAGGTACAGAGAATAAGTAGCATAGACGGTAGGTAGAAAATAAGGGGAGGGCAAGATTAGTATGGGAAATATAGAAGCTAAAGAACTTAAGACACTTGAACATGAACTAAAGGGGAGAATGTGGGTTGGAGAGGGTGTACAGGGTGGAGGGTAATGAAGGGGGGAAATGGGACAACCATAATAACATAATCAATAAAATATATTTAAAAAAATGAAAAGAGAACCAACTATATTGAAAAACATATTTGCCAATGATACCTCAGACAAGGGTTTGCTCTCCAAAATATATAAAGAACTCACATGACTCCACTCTAAGAAGACTAGCAACTCAATTAAAAAATGGGCAAAAGACTTGAACAGACCCTTCTCCAAGGAGGACATACAGAAGGCCCAGAGACACATGTCTCTAACCTGTAGCCTCTAAGGATGCTCAGTATCACTACCCATCAGAGAGATGCAAATTAAAACCACAATGAGATACCACTTCAAACTGGTTAGAATGACCACCATGAACAAAGAAACAAACAACAAATGTTGGAGAGGTTGTGGAGAAAAGGGAACCCTAGTACTCTGTTGGTGGGATTGCAGAGTTGTGCAACTACTGTGGAAAACAGTATGGAATTTCCTCAGAAAACTAAAAATGGAAATGCCTTTTGACCCAGCAATTTCACTGCTAGGATTCCACTCTTGCAAGGGACTACAAGTTCTGTTGCATTGTAACTGGTCTTATTCTCACACCATCTTGCCCAGTTCTGCAGCAATGTTGCAAGTTGGTCGGGGCATCATCAGAAAGCCTCACTGTCCAGAGTTGTAACTGTTTGGTATTTCAAAGCTCCCTGAAAGAGTTCTGTCTATAGAGATAACAGTGTTAACCCTAATTTGGAGCTCAATGAGAAAAGCTCTATCCAGGACTTTTGTCATAAAAGAAATTAGTAGCATTCGTTTAACATTTCAGCTGCCTAATACAGTGATGCCATTTGAAGAGAAGAAGATCCTGGATGAGAGAAAAAGAGAGATACAGAGAGACAGAGACAGAGACAGAGAGAGAAAAATTATAAATACAGGGTCTAGCAGAAATAATACTCCTTTTTTAAGTACAAAATATTTTATTACAAAATCATAAGCATGGAATTCTGTAACATAACAATATTATACTCAGGCACATGCTATTACATTTTAGATGGAATATTCACGTTTAAAGTATAAATTATCACACCCCTATTATTACCCTACCAACCACACTCAAATAGGCCTTACTTTTGCAGGACCCTGTATATAGGGGGCTTCAAAAAGCTGTGACACATTCATGCAAAAGCCTGTGAACAGGTAAAAATCTGATGTGCTATACTCAATCCTTGCACACACACCAAAAAGCCATCAAAAACTATAGGAGGAAGTTATTAAAGGCATTTTATATAGAGAAAAACTAAAATTTATATAGAGAACTTGTTACACAGCCAGTAAATGTAAGAGCTAAGAACTGAATGGACCTGGGGTATACTAGTAGTTAAATAAAGCTTTAGTTTTCAAACTAGTAAAACTTATAAGATTTGGCTCACTCTTTCAACTGTTATTCTACGATTTTCCAGTTACAGATGTCAATTGAGGTTTGCGAATGAATACATTAATGCGAGTTATGATAAATTCTGTATTCAAGTCACTAGATTCAAATCTTGGTTCAGTACTACTATTTGTGAAATTTTGGAACAGTTACTTAGGCTTTCTGATCTTCTATCTTTGTATCAGTAAAATGTAGATAATCAGTATACCTATAATTGTCAGAATTAAATAAAGTATATACAAAATACTTAGCATAGTGTTTGCCATTTAAAAATAGTTCAATAACTACAATCTCACCTACTTGTGGTCAAGGGCTATTTCTAACTTATTTATGAAGTTAAAAACATAGGGCAAGGAATAGCATTTGAAAGAATAAAACTTGAACAACAAGTGACTGAATGAAAGAGTAACAAAATAATCAAACCCAGTTTGAATATGTCACTTGCCAGCAGATGTCTTTGAAGGCCTGTGAAGGTTCTCAAAAAACATAAGGTAAAATTTTAAAATTCTGTGGGTGGCTCTCAAGCTCTGTCAGAAATCACCCAAAACTAATCAAAACAAACAGGAGAACAAAGAATTAGTCACAGAGGCTTAAAATGAATTATCTTCTTTGCTGTGATCATTGTAGCTTACCTTCTGCTTATGTTTATTTTAAAAGACACATTTACTTTTGAAACTAAAATTCAGGAAGTTTAAAAGTTACCAAATCAAATGCAAATATATGTTTGAAAATATATCACTTCTATTTGTTACATTCTTATTTATAAATATGTAGCTTCTGAAGAGAATATTCTATGAGGTAGTATGACATACAGTTCCTTTAGAAAAAAAGCACAAAAAATACATTCTATAGGGATTTAAATAAAAAATAAGACAGATTTTCTCTGTGTAAAAATTATTTTATATTTATAAGACATGAAGCTTGGATGTGGGGAGAAATAAATAACATAGATTTCTATATAAGTAGATCACATATATTTAATATGTATTTATATTGACATAAATATATATTCTCTCTATATGTAATAAGTTTTTGATAGTCTTAATATAGTAATAGTGGTTATAGTGACTCTAAAGACTATTGAAAACAATTGATAAGGATTCCTTAATATTTAAGTTTATTTCATTTTTATGAGTCTCTGCATTTATTATTTTATTTTTCCCCATATGATGTCATTAAATGCTTTTTAAAATTGCCCTTCTGTAGATGAAGAACTACATACTCTCCAGAGGTCATTACTCTTGTTCATTTTTGTTTAAATTGGAAAAGTGATTTCTAATTTGGATTGCTTGAATTTGTATTATTTAATTTTCATGACCTCATTGAAGACCTTGGCTTTGAAGATGAAATCAATAATCCTGATTACACAGATTCAGGAATGAACTCAAACCAACAAAAATATAAAATTACTGGAGGGAGAAATTGCATTTCCATGTTTTCTTACAGTATATTATTATAACTGTCCTGATTTATTATTAGTTATTGCTGTTAATCTTTTAGTGTGTAATTTTTTCATTAATCTATATCATAGGTATATATGCATAGAATAAAACATAGTAGACTGTGGTGCAAATGTAGGTTTACAGTTGATGATACACAAAACACGGAGTTTATTCTTGCACTGTTATCTACTGGTCCTTGTCTTATTTTCTGTACAAACAACTGTAAACTTTCTTTTGCCCCACCCTGTATATATAGGATTTGGTATTATCTGCAGTTATACACATCCCCTGGGAGTCTTGGAACATATCTACCACAGATAAGTGGAGAATACTGTATATGCCTATGACAGAAATCTAATTTATAAATAAGACACAGTAAAAGATTAACACAATAATTGATAATAAAATGGAACAATGATAACCATATACTGTCATAAAAGTTATGTGAACGTAGTAACTCATTTCCGGGGATCCGTTGCCGAAGTCTCATGATAGGTTCAGTGCTTTCTGGCACATGTTGCTCTCAGTCAGAACACATTTGCAGTTTGTGCCTTTCCCTCCAAAATGTGATGTGCTTTCCATCTCATCAATGCTTTTTGCAGTTTGAGAGGCAAAACAAGAACACATTTCTTTCCTCTTGCTTCACAGTTGCATGAATAGGAGATTCATTTCTTTTGTAAGATTTTATTTATTTTTAGGGAGAGGGGAAGAGAGAGAGAAAGAGGGGAGAGAAACATCAATGTGCAAGAGAAGCATCAATTGGCTGCCTCTCAAACGCTCAACCTGACTGGGAATCAAACCTATGACCCTTTGGTTCATAAGCCAGCACTGAACCTACTGAGCCACAGCAGCCAGAGCAGGAGGTTCTTACCAGAGATCTTAGCAAACTTGGTGTGTATTTTTATTATTCTCTTCATAAGTCAAGAACTTTTACCTTTTCACTTAAAGCAAGCACTTTACAGCATCTCTTTGTCATATCCGAGCTGCCAGCATCACTCTTTTTACACTCTGAGGCCATTATAAAGTAAAATAGGGGTGACTTGAATACAAGCACTGCAGTACCACAACAGTGGATCTGATAACCTAGATGGATGGCTACTAAGTGACTAATGAATGGGTGGGTAGCATATGCAGACAACGTGGTTATACTGGACAAGGGATGATTCACATCCCACATGGAATAAACGAGACACTGAGAGATGTTATCATGCTCCTCAGAAAGGCACGCAATGTAAAACCTAGGAATTGTTTGTGGAATCGTTTATTTCTGAAAATTTGCATTTCATATTTACAGACTGTGGTTGACCACATGTAAATAAAAACATGGCAAGCAAAATCACTGATAAGGAGGAACTGCTGCAATTCTGTGGGAGAAAGGTAAAATTATTAGGAGACTATTGCAGTAATCCAGGTAAGAGATGAGGTGTTGATTAAGTAGTTAGATTGTGGATATATATATATATATATATATATATATTAAAGATTTTATTGATTTATTTTTAGACAGAGGGAAAGGGAGGGAGAAAGAGAGAGAGAGAAACATCCATGTGTGGTTGCCTCTCTTGCTCCCCCAACTGGAGACCTGGTCTGCAACCCAGGCATGTGCCCTGACTGGGAATTGAATCAAGCCACCCTTTGGTTTGTAGGCCAGCACTCAATCCACTGAGCCACACCAGTCAGGGCTAATTGTGGGGATGTATTTTAAAAGTAGAGTCAAGCCCTGGAAAAGTGACTTTTCCTGGTCTACTAGGAAAAGTGAGTCAAGGATGATCCCAATTTTTCAGCTTCATTCACCTTGAGGATGGAACCAACATCAATTAAGTGTTAAAGGCTGCCTATGGAACAGGTTTTGAGGACTCTCAGAAACTTGGTTTTAGACATGTTGAGTGTATCAGTCAGGGTTCTCCAGGGAAACAGAACCAACTGAAAGTTGGCCCCTAGAATCTGAAATGAAGGAATTATTGATGATCTTTGCTAAAGTGGTTTTGATAGAGAGTTAAGGGCAAATGCCTGATCTAACTGAATTTAAGGCACCCTAGGAGAAGAGAAATAAGGATAGCAATTGTTTTTCCTATTTTAATCACTTTTGATAGGCATTTTTTAATCATTGTTTTTTTTTTCTTCTTAAAGAACTGATTTTGCTTTTATTGTCATTCAGATTTATCATTGTCTTTTAAAAAAATTATTCAAACTATTTTCTTCCTTTGGCTCCACTCCACAGTTCTCTAACCCTCTCAGTTATGTGTTTACATAACCATTTAAGATTAGATCTACTTGGATTATATCCCACAAGTATCTTTCATAGGCATCCATTTCTAGATAGGTAGTAATCGTATGACTTCTGACTTAATGCACACTCTATTTTGGAATATATTTTCAGTCCCCAATAATATGATATGCATGCGTGTGTATTTGTGTGCACACCTTGGAACTTCCAAATCTGTACTGTGGCCAGAACATGGAATCTCTATTGTACTAAATCTTTCTAATTTGCTATAATTTTCAAAGAAAAGTAGCTTGTTATTGAGGTTGGGTAATTTTTTAGGATATGTTCCCGGTAGTGTGTCCAGTCCATGTTCATCAATGTACTAATGACCTATCAGAGAGAAAGAAAGATATGCTGAGACCACACTACCAGGGGTGGAGGAGCAGAACTGAGGCTGGAAGACCTTGAGATGTCCTCTCCTCTCTGATGAATTAGTTCAGGACATTGCAGACATATATCCAGCAAAACTGATGCCATAGAAAACAAGATGCACATGTGTGAAAGATCATTTACACAAAACCAAAAAAGTCACTTGCTTTAACTCTCTCAGATTACACGTAATTTCTGGAAAACATATACTTTTAATTTATTAAGTTATATTACCTAAAAAAGTATAAAATATATGTTGGCAGGTTTAATCTCTTTCTCTTGTAAACATTTTCTTGTTATTTATGATACAGAGAGGGGCAAAAGTTAGTGTGCAGTTTTTCATGTGGAAAATAATATGATAATTAATGAATAACAATACAAGAATAAACTCTTTCTTTTGTGTACTCACAACTGTAAACCTACTTTTGCCCCTCCCTGTATATAGAGACATATATTTCATATACCTATACATTATGATTTCATAAAATATCTTTGACTTTTAAAATGATCTCTACTTTCAACATCTTAGAATTGCTGTTTCACAAAATTATCTTGCTTTCTCAGATTTTATTTATGGCTGCACGAAGCTTACATAGATTATTTTTTGTTTAAGATTTTATTTATTTATCTTTAGAGGGGAAGGGAAGGAGAGAGGGAGAGAAATATCAATGTATGGTTGCCTCTCGTGCATCCCCTGCCGGGAACCGGGAACTGGCCTGCAATCCAGGCATGTGCCCTTGACTGGGAATCGAACCGCGATTGTGTGGTTCTCAGGCCCGCGCTCAATCCACTGAGCTATACCAGCCAGGGCTACATAGATTTTTTTTTATATAGCATCAAGTTATCAGACACCAAGATAGGTTCATAGGAAGACTGCATTGAGCATTATTGAAGGAAAATGCCTAGCAGTTAATTTTTTCCCTTAGGAATAGCAAGCTTTTTAATATGAAAAATGAATCTGGCACAGTGACTCACTTAAAAGTCTTTATAGTTAAAGGCTCTCCATATTCATTAAAGGGTCCTAGAAACATTCACTGCATTTCCTCTCTTTAAATTTATTGTCAGTATCTACAAATTATTCAGTTTTTCTTTCATATAAAAAGACTTGAAAGTTGTAAACCAGTGTTCTCTAAAAGTGATTAATGATTTACTAAAGATGATTGCCACTAAATATAAGTTTAAGATTATACAATGAGGGTAAATCTTTCATATTTCTTATCTCTGGGTACAGGGCTCTGAAAATATAGTTCCCATAATGTACCTTCCCCGTGATAAATATGGCCATCCCACAGCTATACTAAATAAGGATGTTTGCATAAATAAAACTGTCCACTGTACAATCTTATCCCTGCATAATAATTGAAGTAGTCTTTCTCATTGAAATACTTTATTATGTATCTGGAGATAGTTGAATTTGATCAAACTACAACTGTTGCTTTGCAATACTGTTGTGGACCGCTCTGCCTGGTTTTAGGAATTTTATCTGTACCCCTTGTGGCTAAGGGCGAGGGACGAACTCTGGAATGCCAGCCACAGGAGATAAAGCCTGTCTCTGGTAGCAAATGCTGCCTCAGTTTCCTCTCCCTGCACCCAAAGCTTGGTCGGAAGTCAATGACAGGTAAGATCCCTCACAGCGGGGGGCGGGGGGGGGCAACCTAAGCCAGACTCGATCACTTGGAGGCCTTCATGGAAGAACTTGGGGGGGCTGTAACAAAGAGCAATGGACTCTCCCCCCCCCCTGGCTTTGACATAGCCAGAGTCCCCATGTCCTCTGGGAAAAGTGCTTCCTGGTTCTAATCCCCTTAAGCCTGAATACTTGTTGTGAAGAGGTGCAGCTCCTTGCCTTGCTAGAGCATGTCCTGGGGAAAAATCTGGCATCACAAAGACTTCCCGAGAAACCTGTGAAATCTGCTCTGCTAAGAGTGCTTTCATTCATATGATAAGGATCCGAGAGGAAATGAGTATGTCTCCCAAAGTTTCAACAACTCTCTTCCTGACAGACACTGACTCAGACTCTGAAGCCCTCAGGTATCTTTGAAATGTTATCTACTGTTTGATCCTTGCCACCCTGTATTCCTGTGTATCACAACCCAATAAAAGGCTATGGAGCAGGGGGCTCAGGGCCTTTTTCTCCTCAGTGAAACTGGCCACTGCTGGTCTTTTTCTCCCCTGAGAAACTGGCCACAGCCCACTCCTCCTCCCCAAGCAGATCCGTCATGACTTGGCCATTATTCACTTTCATCCATGGCACAAGGGGGGACTCAAGAGAGAAGTTGCCCCCACACAACACTATATTTTTTGTTCAAAATATGGCTGCAAGAGTTTAGCAAATAAACCCTAGTCTCAAGCTGCCCTTTCCATTATGACTTCTCTGTCTGTCTGGTAGGTTTCTTCTTCTTCTTCTTCTTCTTCTTCCTCTTCTTCTTCTTCTTCTTCTTCTTCTTCTTCTTCTTCTTCTTCTTCTTCTTCTTCTTCTTCTTCTTCTTCTTCTTCTTCTTCTCCTTCTTCTCCTTCTTCTCCTTCTTCTCCTTCTTCTCCTTCTTCTCCTCCTCCTCCTCCTCCCCCTTCTCCTTTTCCTTCTTATTGGTTTGCATGGTGAGAAATTTCTGGCATCTCCATAGATGAGTCTGGACCTCTTCCTTTGTTTAAACTGTTCTCATTTTGACTTCTGAAAGGTGGATCTGTTTTCATTATCTTTGCTATTAAGTAAAAATCAAGTTGTATATTCACAAATCTAAGCAATAATTTTTGAAGTGTCATTTCTGCATTCATTTTACATTTACTTAATCCATGACCATGATCACCCATATATTCTTCATTAATACATTTTTTCTTCTACCAACACTTATCAGTTGACATATTTAACATCTGTGCTTGTTGTCATGACAAATTCCACAAGATGTCTTGTATTTGCATGAGGAAAAAGAAAATGTCAATGAAATCATTAAATTCATCTAGAACCAAATGTGCAACAGCTTCCACTAAAATGCATGTTTTCTTAATTTTCTATATGCACCACAAAATTTTTAAGCATTTCTTGACTGGAGAAAGTAGTTTCCAGTCTGAATTCCTTTTGCTGAATTCCTTTTGCTGAATTCCTTTTATATATATGTAAAAGACAAGAAGGAAAACTTTTTTTGCTGGGAGTAAAGAATTTACCGTCAGTATTTTTGCTTTAGCAACTCCCTAAAATATCAATTATAAGTGTGAAAAATATCACACCCATTGGTTTGTTGTAGGACTGCATTGCCTAATCCATGTGAAGGACTTGATGCAGTTTGTGGCACAATGTAAATACTCTAACACTTTTAGTACTATGATTTAAATGATGAGCTCAGTACACAATAATGCTGATGACGATGATCTTGGCTTTAACTATATCAATGGTAACAAAATGGCTGGAGTTTTATTTTCCCCAGATTTACTCTCCAGTTCTTGCCCTGGAGCAAAGATGCTCCAGTAGAGATGCTCCTTCTGTGGTTTAGTCCCTGGGGGCAGCTTTCACTCCATTAACACCTTGGCAGCTCTTGGCTGGTTTTGTAAAGGGAACCATTTGCGTGCTCATTCAGGTACCCCAAACCTCTTCACAGCTGGTGTCTCAGTTACCTCAATGGTTCTTTTCCATGACTATCTGTTCTTGTGTTTTTGCCTTTTCTTCTCAGTGAATATCAGGATAATTAATATCTCATAAAATAAGCCTCACAAATCCATTTAAAAACAGGAGTGCATTTCTGCTTCCATTATGGAGGAAAAATAAGTTAAATGTTTCATTGATATATTAAAAGAAATTTCATATTACTAAATTAAGGAAGTGGGTTTATTTGATTCAAGATGCAAAGTGCTAAATAGGAATAATAACATTGCTTCTGTCTTCGTATTTGCATATACATGTAAATAGCACATTGCAGACTCAATGAAAAAAAATGTGCACAATCCATGTGGGGTCACAAGGACTGGAGTCCACTTCTGGCTGCTGTACCTTGAAGCTCCAGTTCCTTGTCTTGAAAATGCAGAGGATAACACCTACCTCAAGGAGTCGTGTGAGAGAATTAAAGACAAGGTAAAGTACTGTATGCCTTTTTAAATATTATAATTTTTGTTCCCACATTTAGAACTTTGGATATATCTTAAACATTGTATGTGAATACTTTCCTGATTAGATTACATTATTATATTTTCTCTGGGGTCAATCACACTCCCATCCTTCCTTTTGTTGTATATCTCTCCTCTAGTATATTTCTTCACATATTTTAGGCTCTTGGTGTACAGGCTCAACTTGGGTGGGATCATTTTTCATTTTTTTTCATTCGTTTTGTTTTGCTTCTCTCTATCTCACTCCATTCACTCTTATAACAATCTTACGGTTACTTTTCCTTGTCCCCAGGGAAGCCAGTCTAAAATCAGATCTGATAATGGTGCCCTCAGCCTCCTCCAGTTCAGTGCTATTGGTGCTTTTTTAACTGGTTGCTGGGTCACAGAGAGACTTGACTAAATCCTGACCATGAAGATGCATCTCTATCCTCCTCTCCCTTATACACCTAGTTCCAAATAAGTCATAGTCCCAAGAAATTGCAGTACCCGGTATCTTTCTACATTAATTCATGAGTTGGGTAGGTCCAACCAGTGTATGTTTTAGGCAAGAGATACAGATAAAATCGCATGCATTCTATGAAACACTAGTCCTCACTACCCAATGAAAATGCTCTCCTAGCCTTCCCCGACCCTCTCTGTATTCTTATCACAGAGGGCTGATGACATGAACTTGCTACCCATTCTTTTATAATTCTGTTTAGGCTTTTATCCACAAAGGGATGCATCTACTTTATGAACACTGCTCTGACTTCTAATGTTTTCTTGTCAATGAAAAATCTAGGCATCACTTATTTTTTTTACAGAGAAATATATGTTCATTTTCAAAATATGTAACCATATGTTAACTTCAAATTCACATAATTAAAGAATGAAAGAACTATAATACAGAAACATTTATTGGTCTCCTTTTATTTTTTAATTTCAATCTTTATTTAATTCTTGTTCAAGTAGAGTTTTCTGTCTTATATTCCCAGCCCTGCCACCCCACTGCTCCCCACCTTAGTTATTGTCCATGTCTCCTTTCTACTTGTTCATGTGAGTCCATCCCCTTTTCCCCTATGATTCTCTCCCCTCTTCCCTCTAGACCCTCAGTCTGTTCCATATTTGAGTGTCATTGGTCATATTTTGCTTCCTTGTGTATTTTGTTCAGATTCCTGTTAATGGTTATATCATATGGTATTTGTGTTTCACCGCCTGGCGTATTTCGCTCAGCATAATGCTTTCCAGTTCCATCCATGATGTTGCAAAGGATAGGAGTTCCTTCTTCCTTTCTGCAGCATAGAATTCCATTGTGTAAATGTACCATAGTTTTTGGATCCAGTCATTGACCGATGGGCATGTAGGTTGCTTCCAACTCTTGGCTATCGTAAATTGTGCTGCTATGAACATTGGGGTGCATAGGTTCTTTTGGATTGGTGTTTCAGGGTTCTTAGGATATATTCCTAATAGTAGAATTGCTGGGTCAAAAGGCACATTCATTTTTAGTTTTCTTAGAAAATTTCATACTGTTTTCCATGGTGGTTGTACGAGTCTGCAATCCCACCAACAGTGAACTAGGGTCCCCTTTTCCCCATAACCTCTCCAGCACTTGTTGTTTGTTTCTTTGTTTATGATAGCCATTCTGACTGCTGTAAAGGGGTACCTCATTGTGGTTTTAATTTGCATCACTCTGATAGCTAGCAGTATCGAGCATCTTTTGATGTCTCAGGATCCTCTGTATGTCCTCCTTGGAGAAATGTCTGTTCAAGTCCTTTCCCCATTTTTTAATTGGGTTGCTCATCTTCTTTGAGTGGAGTAGAGTGGGTTCTTTGTATATTTTGGAGATTAAACCTTTGTCTGAGGTATCATTGGCAAATATATTTTCCCAAACTGTTGCTTCTCTTTTTATCTTGATGCTGTTTTCCTTAGCCATGCAGAAGCTTTTAATTTTGATGAGATCCCATTTGTTTATTCCTTCCTTTATGTCCCTTGCTCTAGGGGATGTATCAGTAAAAATATTGCTGCATGGAATATCTGACATTTTCCTGCCAATGTTCTCCTCTAGGGCTTTAATGGTTTCATGACTTATATTTAAGTCTTTTATCCAGCTTGAATTAATTTTGGTGTATGGTGTAAGTTGGTGCTCAAGTTTCATTTTTTTTTTTTTGCATGTGGCTGTCCAGTTCTCCCAACACCATTTGTTGAAAAGGCTATCCTTACTCCATTTTATGTTACTGCCCCCTTTGTTGAATATTAATTGACTGTAGAGATTTGGGTTTGTTCCTGGGCACTCTGTTGTATTTCATTGGTCTATGTGCCTGTTTTTATGCCAGTACCAGGCTGTTTTGTTACAATGGCCTTGTAACACAGTTTGATATCAGGTATGGAGATCCCTCCTACTTTGTTCTTCTTTCTCAAAATTGCGGCTGCTATTTGGGGTCGTTTATGGTTCCATATAAATTTTTGAAGTGTTTGTTCTATGTCTGTGAAATATGCCATTGGTACTTTAATAGGTATTGCATTGAATCCGTAAGTAGCTTTAGGTAGTATGGACATTTTGATGATGTTAATTCTTCCAATCCATGAACACAGTATATGTTTCCATTTGTTTGTGTCTTCCTTGATTTCTTTCTTCAGTGTTGTGCAGTTTTCTGCATACAGGTCTTTAACCTCCTTGGTTAGCTTTATTCCCAGATATTCTATTTTGTTTTTTGCTATATTGAATGGGATTTTTTCTTGATTTCTGCTTCTGCTGTTTCATTGTTGGTATACAAAAATGCCTTTGATTTCTGGATATTGACTTTGTATCCCGCTGTTTTGCCAAATTAATTTATTAGTTCAAGCAGTTTTTTCGTAGAGGCTATAGGGTTTTCCATGTACACTATCATGTCATCTGAAAACGATGCCACTTTTGTTTCCTCCTTTCGATTTGGATGCCTTCTATTTCCTTTTCTTGTCTGATCATGTGGCTAGAACTTCTAATAGTATATTGAATAGAAGTGGTGAAAATGGGCAACCTTGTCTTGTTCCTGATCTTAGTGAAAAAGCTTTTAGTTTTTGCTCATTGAGTATGATGTTGGCCTAGGTCTTTCATATATGGCCTTTATTATATTGAGGAATGCTCCCTCTATTCCCACTTTGCTGAGTACCTTTATCATAAATGGGTGTTGTACCTTATCAAAAGCTTTTTCCGCATCTATTGATATAATCATGTGATTTTTGTCATTGCTTTTGTTTATGTGATGTATTACATTTACTGATTTACGATTATTGAACCATCCTTGCATCCCTGGGATAAATCCCACTTGGTCATGGTGTATGATCTTTTTGATGAATTGTTAGATGCGATTTGCCAATATTTTATTGAGGATTTTAGCATCTATGTTCATCAGAGATATTGGCCTGTAGTACTCTTTCTCTGTTGTGTCTCTATCTGGCTTTGGAATTAGGGTGATCCTGGCTTCATATAAAAAGATGGGGAGTTTTCCCTCCCTTTTGATTTTTTTGAATAGTCTGTGAAGAATAGGGGTTAGCTCTTCCTTAAATGCTTTGTAGAATTCTCCTGTGAAACCATCTGGTCCAGGGCTTTTGTGTGACGAGAATTTTTTGATTACTTCTTCAATTTCACTTGCTGTTATTGCCATGTTCAGGTTTTCTGCTTCTTTTTCATTGAGTTTTGGAAGATTATATTTTTCTAGAAATTTGTCCATTTCAGCTAGGTTTTCAAATCTCTTGGCATACAATTCTTCATAGTAATTTCTTACATTCCTTTCTATTTCTGTGGTATCGGTTGTAATCTCTCCTCTTTCATTTCTGATTGTGTTTATTTGGCTCCTCTCTCTTCTTTTCTTGATGAGCCTACTTAAAGGTTTGTCTATTTTCTTTATCTTTTCAAAAAACCAACTCCTGTATTCATTGATCCTTAGAATTGTGCTTTTAGTTTCTATATCATTTAATTCTGCTCTGATCTTGGTTATTTCCTTCCTTCTACTTGCTTTGGGCTGTGTTTGTTGTTGTTGCTCGAGTTCTTGGAGGCATCGCATTAGGTTGTTTATTTGAAATGTTTCTATCTTCTTTAGGTAAGTCTGTATTGCTATGAACTTCCCTCTCAGGACTGCCTACACTGTGTCCCATAAGTTTTGGGTTGTTGTGAGTTCATTTTCATTTGTTTCCAGAAGCTTTTTGATTTCTTCCCTAATTTCAATCTTGACCCATTTGTTGTTCAATAGCATACCATTCAGTCTCCAGGCTTTTGGGTGTTCGGGGTTTTTTCCTTATGGGCAGGTTTCCAATTTCAGTCCCTTGTGATCAGAGAAAATGCTTGGTATGATTCCTATTTTCCTGACTTTGTTGACACTCGTTTTGTATTTTATCATGTGGTCTATCTTTGAAAATGTTCCATGTGCATTTGAAAAGAATATGTATTTAGCTTATTTGGGATGGATGGCTCTATATATATCAATTAGGTCGATTTCATCTAGGGTGTCATTTAATGCTGCAATATCTTTGTTGATATTTTGTTTGGAAGATGTGTCCATTTTTGACAGTGGGGTGTTAAAATCCCCTAGTATAATTGTGTTGCTGTCAATATCTTTCTTGAGGTCCTCTAGGATTTTCTTTATATATTTGGGTGCTCCTATGTTGGGTGTATATATATTTACGATGTTAATGTCTTCTTGATTCATTCTTCCCTTGAGTATTATAAAGTGACGTTCTGGGTCTCTCTGTACGGCCCTCTTTTTTAAGTCTATCTTGTCTGATATGAGAATTATTACCCTGGCTTTTTTTTCTTGTCCATTTGCTTAGAAAATTTGTTTCCACCCTTTCACTTTTAGTCTGTGATGGTCTTTTTACCTGAGGTGGGACTCTTGTAAGCAGCATATGTGTGGGTCATGCTTTCTTATCCATTCAGCTATTCTATATCTTTTAATTGGTGCATTTAATCCATTTATGTTTAAGGTTATTATTGAAAGGTACTTATTCATTGCCATTTATGTACCTGAGTTCCTCTCTGTCTCTCTCTTTTCCTTCCTTTCCTTAAAGCAGCCCTTTTAGTAATTCTTATAGAGCTGGTGTGGTGGAGGGGTATTCTTTTAAACTTATTTTGTCTTGGAAGCTCTTTATTTGGCCTTCTATCTTGACTGAGAGCCCTGCTGGGTAATGTAGCCTTGGTTGTAGGCCTCTGTTTCTCATTACTTGGAATATTTCTTACCATTCTCTTCTTGCTTGGAATGTTTCCTTTGAGAAGTCAGTAGCTAACCTTATTGGCGCTCCCTTGTATGTTACTTCCTTTTTCTCCCTTGCTGCCTTTAGGACTCTCTCTTTGTCTTGGAGTTTTGCCATTTTAATGATGATGTGTCTTGCAGTAGGCCTCTTTGGGTTCCACCTGATTGGGACTCTCCACGATTTCTGGATTCGTGTGACTTTCTCTCTCCTCAACTTAGGAAAATTTTCTGTTATTACTCTTTCAAGTAGGTTTTCCATCCCTTGTTCTTCTTCTCCCTCTGGTATTCCTATTATTCGGATATTAATACGTTTCATATTATCTTGCATTTCTCTTAAACTCTCCTCATTTTTTCTGATTCTCTTTTCCATTACTTGGTCTGTCTGGGAGATTTTTTCTACCCTGTATTCCATCTCACTTATGCGGTCTTCCGCCTCATCGATCCTACTCTTCATTCCTTCTACTGTGTTCTTTAGTTCAGAAATTGTATTCTTCATTTCCTCTTGGCCTTTGCTGATGGTTTCTATTTCCTCTTTCATGTTGGTATAGTTTGCAGAGAGTTCATTGTAGCTCCCCTGTAGTTTCTGGCAGCTCGTGGTAAGCTCTTTGAATTTCCTGATAACCAGTGCTTTGCATTCAATATCTGATAGTTGACTTGACTCTATTTCATCTAACATTCTTTCTGAGACTTCCTCCTTTTCTTTCATTTGGGGATTGTTTCTTTGTCTTCCCATTGTTTGTGTTGTTCTTCTTGATGGCTTCAGCTTCTTATATTGATCTGTTCTGGTTCCCTGGGTTTATGGTGTGAACTTCTGTTGGTAGGGTGCCTGTGAAATTCATTGATGCAGTCTCCTGCAGGTATCTTGGTGTTCTCTGCTTCCACCTACTCCTCTTGTTGGTTTCCAGCTGGTCAAACCTTTTCTTCTGGTCTCACTAGCTGCAGCAGACTGAGAGGCTATTAGTGTGGCCTTTCTCGCGTCTCGGTGAACTTAACTGATCTCGCCAGTAGCCTCCCAAGATCCAGATCGGTGCCGCTCTCCCGCGCCCCACTGAGAGCACATTTTTCCCCAGGCTTCCCAGCCATGGCCTGGCGTGAGGGCCCGCGCTCCCTGCCAGGCTTTCCTGGTCTTACAGTCTTGGGCGCGGACCTTTCCCAGTGCTGTGGCTGAACACACAGGGCAGCTCACAATTCTTCCAAGCTGACAGCCACAGCCTGACTCCCGGGGCTTCTCAGTCTGCGCCCAGCTGGGTAGAGATTGAGCTGCTGGCTGTCTCTGTTCCAGGGGCCTTGCTAGTAGACCGAGACTCGCAGGACCTGTGGCAGACCATGCTCTGACCCCGTGCTACAGGGAATGCACAGGCGGCTCTCAGTTCTCCCAAGCAGGCAACCGCAGCCTGACTCCTCGGGTTTTCAGAGCTCTCTGTTTTGCTTCCCAATGCCTACTCCTCTCTCTGCCACTACAGGCAAACCGATCTCTCCTGGTGTTTTTCAATCTGCACCCTGCCAGATAGGGAGGGTGCCTGTTACTAGTTCTCTCCCAGGGTTGTTGTTGCCTGCCCTGGGCTCTCAGAGCCCAGGGCAGCAAGGCCAGGGACCCGGGGCGGCCCAGTGGAGGGCCTGCAGCCTCTTCACTGTTCCCTCGTACCTTGTTGATCTGCGGTCGTCTCCTCTCCTCACCTCTGGTCATTCAGTGTCTGCTACACTTTCTTGAGTCCTGCCTTCCTATATGCTGGGTCTCTGTTGGCTATCTGCTGCACTCCTCTGCAGATCAGCCCGGTTTTTCTCTGATTCATGGAGGGAAGCAAAATCTTTTGCCCTACTCCACCGCCATCTTCCCTGGATTCCTAGGCATCACTTAAGGTGCTGACTATGAGAATCTGACTTGAATTCTCATTGAATTCTGCTCAATGAAACTATGAACAGTTTTAAATATGTGTGTGTGTGTGTGTTCTCCCAATGGCAATCTTTGCAATTCAAGAATATTGTTATACATGAACAACCTCACTGACAGATACCGCAGAGTACAGTTTTTCAGCAGTTGGTATGAACAATTGGTAACATCATTTTGTATTGCCATGAGGATGTAAGTATATTTCACTCATTTCTGGTTCCTCAGCATTTAGCACAAGGCCCAGCAGACAGAAAGCATTTGATGAATGGCTGTCATTCACTAGTGGTCAATTTTCTTCTAAATCCATTGTATATCCCTTTTGGGTCCTGTCTAACTGACCCAGAGACAATGGCTTACCTACTCTGCAGACTACATATGTAGTACTCTATCAAGGGAACCAAAGGAGAATTATTCTCACCAGGCCTTATATGAGGAAGGAAATAAGAGATGGCAGTGTTAACAATTCTTTCTTTTTTGTATTCTAACAGCTAAGTCAAGAAGTCATGTACTCGGAATGCCCCAAGAACGTGCGATAATACTTGGAGTCAATTTTTGTAAAGATTTTATTTATTTATGTATTTATTATTAGAGAGAGGGGAAGCAAGGGAGAAAGAGATGGAGAGAAATGTCGATGTGCGGTTTCCTTTTGTGAGCCCTCTTTCCAGGGACTTAGTCTGCAACCCATGCATGTACCCTGACTGGGATTCAAACTAGCAATCCTTTGGTTCACAGGCCCACGTTCAATCCATTGAGCCACACCAGCCAGGGCTCTAGTCTCATCTTAAAGATTTGGGCCCTCACCTATGGTTGAAACATTCCACTCACTCAGGCAAAAACTTTGTTCATGAAAAATGTATTGCAGCTAGAACATATCAGAAAGTCAGCCACCTGTCATCAAAGGCCAGACCTAGAATTCAATATGACACTATAAATGAGCACCACCAATAGAAGCAGATATGCACGCAGATTGGGTAATCAGACTATGCAGCTTTGAAAGCAACTGAATTCACCCTGCTTTAACAGACAACACATACAGGGAAAATAGCAAACTACTATGAAATGAAAAGAAAAAAAGTGTGCTTGAAAAGAAGCAAACAGAACTTTAGGAAGCGAAAAAATAAGTATGGCATCATTGAAGCATTTGACTAAAAACTGGACAGAGAAGAAAACTGGGCAGATCTGAAACAATTTGATAGAATTCTGTACGGAGATAGAAAAGACAAAAAAAGTACACGACAGTATTACACACAGAAATAGAATTAATACTATTGAACAGATGCCTTGGGTAAATGAGAAAAATAATAAGGTAAAAATAATAAACTAAGAACTAATCAGTGAGAATTTTGAAGTTAAAAAATGTAAACAAAACAAGCTACATATTCAAGGTGTTTAGAGAGTACCAAGAATAAAAATCAAAACAAGTCCACACATAACAAATCTTAATGAAAAGGGAAAAATACAAAGGCAATGAGAAAATCTGCAAGTATCTGAAAAAAAAGATTACTTTGAAATAAAAACTCTTAGAATAACAACTGGTTTTCAACTGGGTCGATAAATATCATGTGCACTTGGTTCTTTGAAAGAAATTAAATGACAGCCTAAGATTCTAAATGAATGTAAATAAAAATATCCTTCATAAAGAGAGTTAACTATAGATGTTCCCAGACAAATGACAACTTAGTTTTCAATTAGCAGAAGGTCAATGAAGAAATTTTATGATGTATTTTAAGCAGAAGGAAGGTAATCTCAGAAGTAATAAAAAATGAAGAAATATAGAACAACAAATAAAGAGGTTAATGTGTGGACAAATGTAAATGCATACTGATTGTGTAAATAACAATAACTGTCTATTAGGGTTAAATGTGTAAAATACTACAAATACTATAAACCACCAGACTAAAATTAACTTAGGAGGACTCTAAAGCATTCTAAGTTCTTACAATATCCAAGAACTTGGGTGAGTGTTACTTTTGTTAACTTTAAAATGATAATTTAATTGTTGTGGTAGAAAGAATAATGGCATGCCGTAAGAATGTTCATGTCCTAATCCCCAGAGTCTGTGGATTTGTTACTTTACTTGATAAAATTCCACACACACGAAACAGTATGATAAAGCCACTTGGCTTCAAATACATCTAGGTTGCCTATCATGCAAAAGGAAGGATGATTCTGAAGGAAGAGTTGTGAGCCCAGAGGGTAAAGCTGGAAATCACAGGCCTTGAAACCTAATGGAGTTCATTTGTCAGGATAGATTTTCAAATTGGTTGGGACCAATGACTCTTAATTTCTCCCCCTCCTCTTTTTTTTTACAGGAATGTCTGTAACTGTCTTACTATCATACTTGAGGAGCAGATAACTTATTTTCTTAGTTTTATAGTCCACTGAAGAAGAATTGTGTCCCAGGATGGATCATACCCAAAGTTTCACCCATACCTGATACAGATTATATCGATGGTATGATTTGGGGACTTCTGAGCCCATGAGACTTTAAACTTTCAGTTCCTGCTATTGACATCTTTGGGGGACTTTAGGATGGGGTGAATATAGTTTGCATATGGCAAATATAAATCTTTGTGAGCCAGGGGGGCAGAATGTGATAAGCTGAATAATTCGCCCCCCAAAAAAGATACCAATGTTTGAATCCTAAGAACCTGTAAATATTTTCTTTCATGTCAAAATGACCTTTGCAGATCTAACACAGGTTAGGAACCTGGAGGCAGAAAGATTATCCTGGATGAACCAAGTGAGCCTGATTTAACCACAGGAATCTTTACAGTGAAGACCCATATACAACTGTGAGTCAAGGGAAAGAGCTGATGATTGAAGAAGGGACAGAGACACAAGCACTCCAATGTTTTTTCTGGCTTTGAAGATGCAGCAAGAGAGCAGTGACCAAGGGCCTCTATAAACTGTGAAAGACAAGAAACCAGATTATCCCCCAGGAATAATGAAATGCAGCCCTGCCAACAGCTGGGTTTTAGCCCGCCGAGACCTATGTTGGGTTTACGATATGCTAGGCTATAACCTAATAGATTTGTGGTGCTTTGAGCCACTAATCTGATTTGTTACAAAAGCAATAGGAAATGAAAACATTTATGCATTGTAATTTTAAGGGTAACCCATAAAACAAACCATGTATAACTTCAAAAGTAGAAGAGGGGAAGTAAAATTGGTAAAACAAATTTAGCTACCAAAATTTTTAAAAATTATGGTTAAAAGTAATAGAATGTATGAGATGAATATGAAAAATTGTATCTCTTACTTTCACATATCATGAGTTGCATTAAATGAAAATCCAATTTAAATAATAAATGATAAATATATTTAAATTCAAATTCTTCTTCAATTTAAATGATAAGTGATAAATCAGGAATGATTAAAACAATTACAACGTAAGGTACAAAACACTGAAAAAAGACGGAAAAAATTATGAAAATACCAGTGATGCAAAAGCTGGGGTAGCTATATTAATATTAAACAAAACAGTCTTCAGAACAAAAGTTCATTTAGTTCATTTCCCCAGGACCATATTAATTCTAAATTTGAACTCACCTAATATCATCTCAGAATGAACAAAAAGAAAATACCAGAATTAGTGGAGAAATTTTTAAAAAGAGTAGATTTTAACACTTTTATCTAACACTGAAATCAACAATAGCAGGTTACCTATTTTTTTCAAGGACACAGAAATAAGCGAAGAAAATATAGGTTTACTCATGTACAGACAGTTGATTTATAACTAATTTATCGCTGTAAAGTAGTGGGTGGAAGAAGAGGTTCTTCAGTTAACTGTGCTGAGAAATTTGTTTAAATATGTGGAAGAAACTAAATTGTATCTAATACTGCACTATAAACAAGTTAATTTTTTTCTGATTTTCTTGAATGAGGGCACAGTGGACGGGGTCAGTGGGTACCGACAGAGTAAGAGGAGTGGTCGGCAACTGAAACTAGATTCGGTGATATGCAAATAACTCAACATATGTCAGTTGAATTTGAATTGCTCTAACCAGCTTCTAGGTCACTTGAGAAAAGGAACCATATTTTTAATTTATTTTATAATATTGTTGGTACAGACTTTGGAGCAAAACAGACCTATTACAAATTCCAGTAACTGCTTCTTACCCTTAGAATAATGTTGAATATATTATTGAACCTTTCTCGGTCTCAGTTTACTTGCTTGTAAAATGGAAGCATAATATTTGTCTGTGTTGTAGCCCTGGCTGGTGTAGCTCAGTGGATTGAGTGCAGGCCTGAGAACCACATGATTGAGGTTCGATTCCCAGTCAGGGCACATGCCTGGGTTGCAGGCCAGTTCCCAGCAGGGGACTCATGAGAGGCAACCATACATTGATATTTCTCTCCTCTCCTTCCCTTCCCCTCTAAAGATAAATAAATAAAATAAAATAAATATTTGTCTGTGTTGTGACAATTGAACTGATGTAGCCAAAATGATTAATAACTTCTGACATATAGAAGGTACTCAGTGTACATTTAATCCTCTACAATATACTGAAAATGTTGCCTATTTTCTTCTATCCTCAGTGTTAAAATGGCTACATGAAAATTCACCAATTTTGGTAAGGTTTTTTTAATGCACACTGATATGACAGCTGTCACAATACAGTCTAACAAAATTGTTTTGAATGAAGTTAAAGACAAGTAAACACTCTTAGAGCCATTGTATGGCATGAAATGAATGAACTTTATGACCAACCCATTTCTATCACCAGGAATACAGCCTCTATCTCCCAGTGTCTGTGGAAGGACAGAATCCACACTTCCCTTATTGCCACCTAGCAAGCAAAGCTGGCCTAACCATATTGACAGGGACCAACCCTTTGCAATGTTCCACTTGTGCTCGCACCCCTCCCCCATCCTACTCTCTCATTTTCCATTTTAAATTTTTAGTCAGCTGTGCCTAAACCCCTACTTTAGGTAGTTACTGAACAAAACCAATTTTTACTGCTTCAATGTCCATTTTTGTTTATCTTTGACAACAATCAGCATGGGATTTTCCAAATATATATTACCTGAAGAGAAAGAGTGTCAACTGCTGCAAAAAAAAGCAAATATTTCACTTAGCGATACCTGTGAAAGGAACCTTTCATTCGGGACCTGTCACTTATGCTATGGATGTGGAGGAGATGAGCCAAGTACAGAGACATGGTAGCTGAAGGGAAGTGAGGAAAGCCAAGGGGAAAGGTCAAAATCTTATAAGGTGATGTGGATAAGGCAAGATGGCCAAAGGAATAAGTCCATGCTGTTGCTCAAAACATGAATAAAATACTAATGAAACTCCAAACTGAACTGTTCTTCTAAAACAAAAATATAACAAAAACAACCCCACAGTTGAGTAGGACAAATCAACAAGAATAATCATGCAAAAAAGGGGCTTCAATGTGTATATAGATTAAAAACTGAAAATAGCAATTAAAATGAAAAAGTGTGAAGTTAGAGATGAACAAACTCTTGAATCATATAGGTGTAAGACAGGTAAAATCTATATTTTCCTCAGAATAGCAGAGCAGAGGGATCTTTGGAAATTTTATATGCATGTGGCAATTTTTATTTTAAATGAGAATAACAAACTTTTGCAATTCATTATTACAAGAGGAGAACAAGAGGAACTCTAGGTTCAAAAAAGATTTAGATGAATTAAAAGATGACACAATCATGATATATTTCCTTTTAAAATAAATTTATGCTTTATTAGGAATAATTGATAAATATAGCTGTCTATGTTTAAAGTGTACAATGTGACAAATTGTAGAATGATTGCCAGGATAAAGATAGGATAATTAACACATCCACTCCGACTGGTGTGGCTCAGTGGATTGAGTGCTGGCCTGTGAACCAAGAGGTCATCAGTTCCATTCCCAGTCAGGGCACATGCCTGGGTTTTGGGCCAGGTCCCCAGTAGTGGGCGTGTGACAGGCAACCACACATTGATGTTTCTTTCTCTCTCTCACCGTCCCCTCCTCTCTGTCTAAAAATAAATAAATAAAATATTTGAAAACAATATAATTAGCCCTGGCTGGTGTAGCTCAGTGGATTGAGCGCTGGCCTGTGAACCAAAGGATCGTGGTTTGATTCCCAGTCAGGGCACATGCCTGGGTTACAGGTCAGTTCCCAGCAGGGGACTCACAAGAAGCAACCATACATTGATATTTCTCTCCTTCTCTCCTTCTCTCCTTCCCTTCCTCTCTAAAGATAAATAAATTAAAAGTCTTTAAAAAACAATATAATTAATACATCTATTACCTCACAGTTAACTTTTTTGGGTGTGGGGGGTGAGAATTCTTAAGGTCTATTCAGTATTTTTCAAGTACATAACACCATACTACTAGCTATAATCATCATGTCATATATTAGATTTTGAAAACTTATTCTTCCTATTAACAAAAATGTGCACCCTTTAAGCTGTATTACACCATTTTCATCTCTTCCCATGACAATTTTCTATAGGACATTTTTGGTGGTTTACTATCTGATTTAATAATCTCCAGTGACAAAGAATGACTATTGAGCTTAAAAGATATTTGATTAGTATGTCACTGCTTACACACACACACACACACACACACATGCACACACACCCTAATTAATTTTAACCATTGTCATAGTCGACTTGTAGTGCTGTTGCAATGAAGTGCCACAGTCAAGGTGGCTTAAATAGCAGAAATGCCTTGACTTGCAGCCCTAAAGTCAAGAAGTTCAAGGTCAAGGTGTCTATGGGTTCAATTCTTTCTGAGGGCTGTAAGGAGAAGATCTGTCACAGCCTTTTCTCCCTGGCACACCTGTGGCTGTCTTCAATTTGTGTGTCTTTGCATTGTCCACCTTCCCTTGGATACATGTCTCACTGTCTAACTTCCTCTTTTTTATAAGGACACTAGTTATGCTGAAATAAGTCCCACCCTAATGACCTCATTTAAGCTTGGTTACCCCTGTAAAGACCTTTTCTCCAAATAAGGTCACATTTTGAAGTGCTGGAGTTTAGGACTTAAACATAAACTTTTAGGGTGACAATATTCAATCCATAGCACCCATCAATATGGTAACTATCATAAATTAAATAATCTTTGAATACTTTTCTTTAAAATAAGAAAGCTGTACTTTTACTACCTTTAAAAATTACAACAGAAACAATGACTGTTATTTCTTATTATTTTCAAAACAGTACTTTGGGGGGGGTGTATGTGTGAAAGGGGAGCCAACAGTAGAATCTCCTTATTGAACTGTACTTATGAGTGGCTCCAACAAATCTCTTATTACAGTTGTTAATAATGAGGCTACCCCCGGAAGCTACTATAACTTCCGTAATAGGAAGTCTCTTGGTTTCAGAATCAATAACGTTGCTTTGAAATTTTCTATACTCCTTTGATAAAACTAATTCTTGGCACAAGGCATTTTGTCTTGATAATGCCACTTAGCACCTGGAATATATTTTGCTTTTATTGGTGTGTTTCTATGTCGTATAGATTTACAATTACAGACTCTCCAGCAGAGTCCCTGTAAAAACTAATGAAATACAGAAAGCTTTTCAATTGTACTTAGTTTTTTTTTTCTGAATAATATCTGGCTTGTATTTTGTGGGAATGAATTTTATCTACAAAACCACTATTCTGAAGTGATATTAATACAGCAGACAGTTTATTATTTAAACTGTTTTATTTAATATAGCAGGTGGCATTGTTACTGAAAATAAAACAAGTGGAAAAAATAATACAGAGCATCACCGGCACAGATTTATTTCTTGCAAGTTATTTGAAGAAATAAATTAAAATCAAATTTACATCATTATACTAAACATCTGTCAATTCAGCCTTCTGTTCAGAGACTGGAGCAAATGCTATTAATGGTTAAAATTAATTGGAGGGTTTTGCTATAAACTGGTTTTCCAAAATTTTGGGGAGGTGGCATATGTATATCCACAAAGATTATTCCAAACTTCAAGAAAGTGTCACTTTAATAGTAGGAGTGCAATTCTGGTAGAATTAGATCTATATTCAGTTCAAGTTTGGTATTCCGTTTTTGCTTCCAAACAGACATAAAAAGTTCTACTACCCTGCAGGTGATGGAAATCATTTGTTTCTATGGTATACTAAGAGCCTTGACATTGGCATTTGTTCCAATGTCTTATGGGTCAGAAAATTAGTCCTTCATTGATAAGTTGATTAGCAGTTTATTGCTCATTAAATTGCAAAATTGAACTATAATTCATTTCAGTTGCATTTGAGGTTAAAGGTAATGATTGGGGTGACCTAGTACATTGTGGTATGTGTGTATGTGTGAGATCTGAGGAAGGATCCGACTACAGTTGGCTAATATCCAGATGACTGTTTGACCCACAGGTGTGAGGCAGAAAATAAAAGATCCTGTTAGTCACAGGTAAAAGTCAGAGGTCTGGCTCCATGGAAAAATACACTGGGAACACAATTAAAATTGTTGGAAATAAAAGTCTAGGCCTTTGGAGGATTTGGGTATAAGTGAGTCTCCAAACCTGAAATATTTATCAGCTTGAGAATGACTGCAAATTTTCGAACTAAACCTGGGTTTTAAGCTGAGTGCCTAGTCAAGGGTAAATAATAGAAGGACAAAAATGCTTTGTTCATTCCTGATATTGTGTGAGGTACCTTCTATAGATTATCTTTTTTTCTCTAAATATTCCTGTGAGCAAGTATTATCACTTCCATTATAGAAAAAATAACTCCAAGTTTCCAGGAGGTTAAATAATAAGCCCAAGGCTCCATAACTTATAAGTGATGATGAAAAGATTGAACTATAGGTAGGATTATATATTAATTAGGATCCGGTTCAGATGCTATAGCAGATACCAGAATATTCACAACTTTACACAAGATGGAAGTTTGTATCATGATCTGAATGTAAACAGTACAGAGCTAAATATGGGCATTCCCACTGTATTGGGGATGTGTCTCCCCTGTTTTTTCCTAACTCCAATTCACAGTTTAAGATTTCTCCTTCAGCTCCATCCTCTCTGTCTCTATTCTATCCAGTGCATAGAGGATGGAGAAGAATGGAGAGAAATCTCCTTGCGTTTGAGAACATTAGTCAGAAGTTGTATACACTGTTTCCATTTACTTGTGCATGTTTATCTGCAAGAGAAGATCCAAAATGTAGTTTTAGCTAGTGGCCACAAGTCCAGTTAAAATGTGTGAATTGTGTTACAAAAAGAAGAAAGGAACAATGGATATGGAATGATTGCTATTAGACCTCAAACTCTGTAGCTTTTCATGAAAACTAATTGCTCTAGTATTGAATATGGCACCCTACCTTCTATCAGTCAATAGTACTGTTTTTTACCTTTACTAGGCAGCATCTGTACCATAACTGGAGAACTTAGCCCCAGGCCTAGGTACAATTTTTTTCTTGACTATCATGAGAATTTGTCAGTACTTTTAAAAGAAATTTGATACAACAGAAGAAAGCTCTCTGAAACCTTTTGGCTACAACCTTAAAACTCTTAATGTTAATAAATCCTAATAAATGAAGAATCCATTGAGTTACTACTGAACTGCACTGTGACAAAGGTTTTAGGTAGGGAGAAGTAACCCCATATCCTTTTGTGTTTCCAATTCTAGTGCTGGTTTCTCAAACATGAGTTTAAGAATTTTGAAAGGAGAGGTACCAACAAATGGCAGTAATCTCAGTATGTCAAATATTTTTTAAAATTATTGCTCCTTGCCCAAGCTGTTGTGGCTCATGGGATTGAGTGCTTGCCTGGGAATTGGAGGGTCACCAGTTCAATTCCCAGTCAGGGCACATGCCTGGGTTGCAGGCCAGGTCCCCAGTAGGAGGCATGTGAGAGGCAAGCATACATTGATGTTTCTCTCCCACTCTTTCTCCTTTCCTTCCCCTCTCTCTATAAATAAACAAACAAACAAACAAACAAATAAATAAATAAATAAAGTATTTTAAAAGATTATTACTCCTTAAAGAAACTTTCTGGACTCCTGGCCAAGATGGAGGCATAGGTAGACACACTGTGCCTCCTCGCACAACCAAAATAAGGACAATAATTTAGAAACAAGAAACAACTGGTACCAACAAAAACCAGAACTGTATAGAAGTCTGACAACCAAGGAGTGAAAGAAGACACATTCTTTGAAACAGGTAGGAGGGGCAGAGTCTGGCCGCTGGGCAGAAAGAGGTCGCTGCAAAGTGGTGGCTGGTAGACCCCCAGTGCACAGGGCAGCAGCTGGTGGACCCTGCGGTCCCACATTCACGTGCAGATAAGCCAGGTGAAACTGGGGAGTGAGACAGACCCTACAACCCAGTTCCAGGAAACAAAGCCTCAAAACACCGAATGAAAACACTTGTGGGGATGAGGTGCTGGGAGAGACTCCCAGCCTCACAGGAGAGTCCATTGGAGAGACCCACAGGGTCTCACAGAATGCACACAAGCCCACCTACCTGGGAATAAGCACCAGAAGGGCCCAGTTTGCTGAGGGGAAGTGACAGAGGGGACTGAGATCTGAGAGAGTGTGGAGTAAGTGCCATTGTTCCCTCTCAGTCCCCTGTCTCCACATACAGTGTCACAACCCAGCAACTGGATTGACCCACCCTGGTAAACACCTAAGGCTCCACCCCTCATACTTAACAGGTGCATCAGGACAAAAACAATGGCCCAAATGAAAGAACAGATCAATGCTCCAGAACCAATACAAGTAAGTTACGAAGAGATAGCCAACCTACGAAATGCACAGTTCAAAACACTGGTAATCAGGATACTCACAGAATTAATTGAATTTGGTTGCAATTTAGATAAAACAAAATAAATGCTATGCTAAGTGAAATAAAGGACAATGTACAGGGAACCAATAGTGATGGGAAGGAAACTGGGACTCAGATCAATGGAGTGGACCAGAGCCCTGGCTGGTGTAGCTCGGTGGATTGAGCGCTGGCCTGCGAACCAGAGGATCGCGATTTGATTCCCAGTCAGGGCACATGCCTGGGTTGCAGGTCAGTTCCCTGCAGGCCAACTCTCAGCAGGGGACGCACAAAAGGCAACCATACATTGATGTTTCTCTCCTTCTCTCCTTCCCTTCTAAAGATAAATAAATAAATAAAATCTTTTTAAAAATGGAGTGGACCAGAATGAAGAAAAACACATCCAATCATCAGAAAAGAATGAAGAAACAAGAATTCACACAAATGAGAAGAGGCTCAGGAACCCCCAGGCCATCTTTAAATGTTCCAACATCCAAATTATAGGAGTACCAGAAGAAGAAGAGGAAGAGCAACAAGTGGAAAACTTATATGAACAAATAATAAAGGAGAACTTTCCCATTCTGGCAAAGGAAATAGACTTCCAGGGAGTCCAGGAAGCTCAGAGGGTCCCAAAGAAGGTGGATCCAAAAAGGAACACACCAAGGCACATCATAAATACATTACCCAAGATTAAAGATAAGGGAAGAATCTTAAAAGCAACAAGACAAGAGGAGACAGTTACTTACAAAAAAGTACCCATCAGACTGGGAGCGGATTTCTCAAAAGAGACCTTACAGGCAAGAAGGGGCTGGAAATAAGTATTTTAAGTCATGAAAGGCAAGGACCTACATCCAAAATTTCTCTATCCAGCAAAGATTTCATTTAGAATGAAAGACCAGATTAAGTACTTCTCAGATAAGGTCAAGTTAACGGGGTTCATCATCCCCAAGCCCTTATTATATAAAATGTTAAAGGGACTTATCTAGGAAAAAGGAGATAAACAATATGAACAGTGAAAGAACAGCAAACTGTGTTATCAACAACCACACCTAAAACAAAAGCAAACTAAGAGGACAGCTAGATCAGGAGTGGAACCATAGAAATGGAGATCACATGGAGGGTTAGCAACAGGAGAGTGGGAGGAGGAGAAGGGAGGAGAAGGTACAGAGAATAAGTAGCATAGATGGTAGGTAGAAAATAGACAGGGGGAGGGTAAGAATAGTATGGGAAATGTAGAAGCTAAAGAACTTATAAGTATGACACATGGACATGAACTAAAGGGGGAGGAATATGGGTGGGAGGGGGGCAGGATGGAAGGTTATGAAAGGGGGAAATGGGACTTTAATAACATAATCAATAAAATATATATGTTAAAAAGAGACTTTCTAGACATGTATTTAAATTACCTCCTACCCCAAGGAATTTTCATGCCACAGAATTATTTTATATCCAAGTACTGTAGCCCCTTGGAGAACCAAAAACCCTTGTAATGGATGAACTTTTTTCATTTCCAAGAACTAATGTTCACCCCCTTGGGGTTAAGAATCACTTCCTTTAGGAATGCATGTGTTAAGGCAAAGCATAGTCTTTCATCCAATCCAATTGTAAACACTTTCCATCTCTCCTCAGTTTCTTCAGGAATTATAGCTACTGCTTCATAGGCTTAGAGTAAAGGACCATAGCTCTCCGTCACATACTGACTCATCAATATCATTGCTTCTGAGAGCTTTCTTTTCTTCATTCATCTGTCACCTTTGATGTCTGTTTTCTACAGGTACACTTCAAAGGAAAATTAAGGCAAATCTATTGGAGCACTTGTGAAACTTACACAGCAATAGTAAATTTTCTAGGGAGAATATCTGAGAGAAAAAGCTCTCAGAAATTAAGTGGATGTATGTAAAGTTACAAGAAAAATTACCTCCTCAGTGAATAACAGATTCAGCAGGTATTACCATTAAGCAGAACATGAGCTAGTTGCATCTGTTCTAAGTCACAGAAGAAATTGTGGCTTATGGTCTTCACTTTGGTGTGCTTCAGGCAACTGAACTTGAGCGCTAATATTGAATTTCTCTGGACTCTGATCTTTTTTTAAATTTTATTTTCCTCTAGTACTGCAGGGTTGTCAGGGTGCACAACTCCGGGAGGTGCTATTCACATTGTAGTCCATAAAAATGCTTCCCTAAAGTTGTTGCGTGTATGCTCTCTGTAGCTATACAGTATTAATGAACCTATCTTGGTATAAATCCAGGAGCATGGGGAACTATTGGGGCTGTGGCAGTCATCTTTGTGCACTCAGAAAAGGTGAAGGCAGGCTTGAGTAAATTGAAAAACACAGTGATCTGAATGTGTGTGTGTATATATATATATACACACACACATATAGGTGTATATTATTTTGAAGGTTTGGCAAGATCAATGTTCTTCAATTCATTGCAATATTACCACACAAATACCACTTCTTAACAGGTCAAAATCTTATAGTAATGTGTCATCAAAATTTCTTTACACATATATGTATATACATATAAGCTGACTTCTTTTTGAAAGTAAATAACTAATAAGAACTTGATTTACAAGAGTTTTTAACTCATGAATATTTTTGCCTTCTAAATGAAGAGAATAATATTTTGATTTGTCTCTGATTTGGCTTCCCAGAGGTATCTCCACTAGAGGAGTGATGAACCATTAAGAGATGGAGATGATGTCTACCTTTTTTAAAACAGAATAAGGGCAATTGTGAAATAGGAGGCGGAGAAGGGAAAATTTTTCCTTCATTACAGATCTGTTCTTGGGGAGATCAACATTGGGCAAGTGTATGTTCTTAAGATGTGATTCAGGAAATTGATGCAAGTAAAACTATCTGTGCATCTAGATGTCTTTCATTCACTCTTGGGGTTCTACATGTAACAGTTCATAAACCATGAGACTAAGTCACAGGATTTGAATAGGTTAAGACTTGTGTTCCTACAGGAGTGTTCTCATGATATTAATGCTTCTCAAAGGGCTTATTTAAATTTTAGAGATCAGCTTTCCAGAAAGAAGGGAGGGCATGGCCAACGATATTTTTTACAAGCATACCAAGATATGATCTTGGCCTTCTTCCATTGAGGACTGCCAAGGAGAGCTGAAATTAAGTAAAAATTGTGGTTCTTGTCAAAGCCCTCTGTTTAAGAAATAATTCGAATGTTCATTCCACAAAGGTAAAGCATAGAGTCAGCATTCTTACCAGCCAATGTCCTAGAGCAAAGGCAATAAAAGAAAGAATAAACAAATGGGACATCACCAAAATAAAAAGCTTCTCCATGGCTAAAGAAAACGTCAGCAAATGAAAAAGCAACCAACCGTATGGGAAAACATATTTGCCAATGATAACTCAGACAAGGATTTGATCTCCAAAATATATAAAGAACTCACATGAATCCACCCAGGAAGACAAACAACTCAGTTAAAAAATGAGCAAGGACCTGAACAGACACTTCTCCAAGGAGGACATACAGAAAGCCCAGAGACATATGAAAGGATGCTCAGTATCACTAGCCATCAGAGAGATGCAAATTAAAACCACAATGAAATACCACTTCACACCACTCAGAATGGTCATCATAAACAAAGCAACCAACAAGTGTTGGAGAGGTAGTGGAGAAAAGGGAACCCTAGTACACTGTTGGTAGGAATGCAGACTGGTGCAGCCACTGTGGAAGACCATATGGATTTCCTCAGAAAATTGAAAACGGAAGTGCCTTTTGACATGGCAATTCCACTGCTCAGATTATACCCTAAGAATCCTGAAACACCAATTCAGAAGTGCACCCCAATGTTCACAGAAGCATTATTTACAATAGCCAAGTGCTAGAAACAGCCTAAGTACCCATCATTCAACGAGTGGATCAAAAAACCACTGTACATTTACACAATGGAATACTACACAGCAGAAAGAAAGAACGATATTTTTTACAAGCATACCAAAGAGCTCCTACCCTTTTGCAACAGCATGAATGGAACTGAAGAGCATTATACTAAGTGAAATAAGTCAGGTAGTGAAAGACAAATACCACATGATCTCACTCATAAGTGGAACTAGATCAACAAAAGAAGCAAGTGAGAAAAATAGAACCAGACAGGGAAATAAAGAACAAACTGACAGTGACCAGAGGGAAAGAGGGAGGGGAGTAACATGGGAAAGAAAGGGAAGGGTCATCATGGAACAAGTATAAATGACCCATGGACAAAGCCAAAGGGGAGTGGAGGGTAGGAGGTGGGGATGGGTGGAGTGGGGTGGGGGATAGTGGATGGGAAGAAATGGAGATAACTACTTAAACAACAATAAAAAATAAAAATAAAAATAGAAACTGAATGTTAGAGAGGACATGGGGATAGGGAGCCAAACAGATAATTTGCTCCTCTTAACCATCTTATAAATATTCATATACATGCTTGTTATGTTTGTTAACTAAGAGATTAAATTTATTTTATTTTATATAATATGTCTCTAAGGACTGTTTTCTTAAAGCATACCTTTAACATTATGGTTAAAGATAAAATGTCCTCAAAACAAATCTGAAGGATTGACCCCTTTTCTGATAGTGCTACTCCATGAAAGAAAGAATCCTGGGTATTTTCTTTTATGATTTTTTAAATTTTAATTGTTGTTCAAGTACAGTTTTCTGTCTTTTACTTCCATCCCAGCCCACCCACCCAGTCCTCCCCCTTCCCTCCCATTTCTACCCCCACTAGTTTTTATCCGTGTGTCCTTTATGCTTTTTCCTGTAAACCCTTCCCCTTTCCCCTGAAATTCCCTCCCCTCTCCTCTCTGCTCACTGTCATCCTGTTCTCTGTTTCAGTGTCTTTGGTTATATTTTGCTTGCTTGTTTGTTTTGTTGATTAGGTTCCACTTATAGGTGAAATCATATGGTATTTGTCCCTCATAGCCTGGCTTATTTCACTCAGCATAATGTTCTCCAGTTCCATCCATGCTGTCCCAAAGGGTAGCAGCTCCTTCTTTCTTTCTGCTGCATAGAGTTCCATTGTGTAAATGTACCATAGTTTTTGGATCCATTCATTTACTGATGGGCACCTAGGTTGCTTCCAGCACTTGACTATTGTGAATTGTGCTGCTATAAACATTGGTGTGCATAGGTTCTTTTGGGTTGGTGTTTCAGGGTTCTGGGGTTCCCTTTTCTCCACAGCCTCTCCAACACTTGTTGTTTGTTGCTTTGTTTATGATGGCCATTTTGGCCTGTGTGAAGTGGTATCTCATTGTGGTTTTAATTTGCATCTCTCTGATAGCTAGCAATATTGAGCATCTTTTCATGTGTCTCTGGATCTTCTGTATGTCCTCTTTGGAGAAGTGTTTGTTCAAGTCCTTTGCCCATTTTTAATTGGGTTGCTTGTTTTATCAAAGAATTAAAATGTGGATCTCATTCTCTTCTCCAAAAAAGATATGTGTGTGTGTGTATACATACAGTTGTAGGGAGTTCTGCCAATTCTGTTGAAAAACACAAATTTTCCATAATCACCATTGGGATGAGTTTCAATGTCCTAGAGCAAACCCACACATTTCATAGCCATTAATTCTACCAATTGGTCACGCAACCCTTCTCAGTGCATGGTTAGATACTGGGCTCTAACATTCCCCACTGTACTCTCACGGAATATAAACATCTTTACTTCTGTGTAGATGGTATGTTCTCTCTAACTTCCAACTAACATAAGCCGTTCTCTTGTGAAACTCACTTCCACCATTTCTCTTTGGGAGAAGTCCTCCCATCTTTAGGGATCTATACAGGTATGAGTTTCTTCCAGGAGCTCTTGCCGACTCCTTGCATTTGTTTCATGAATGTTTTTGAATAAAAGGTTAGCTTCTGAATTGGAACTCATATGCATTACTGGTAAGAATGTAAAGCAATGCATCTACTATGGAAAACAGCATGGCGGTTCCTCAAATAATTAAAACCAAGTTACCATATGACCCAGCAATTCTACTTCTGAGAGTATATTCAGAAGAATTGGAAGCAGAGACCTGAACCTATATTTACACACCTATGTTCATGGCAGTATTATTCACAATAGCTAAAAGATGGAAGCAAGCCAAGTGCCCATAAATGGATGAATAAATGTGTAAACAAAATTCTGCATACCTACAATGGATCATTATTCTGCTCTACAAAGACAGGAAAATTCTGACACATATTACAACAGATGTGAACCTTGAAGACATTATACTAAGTGAATAAGGTAGTCAAAAAAGACAAATGTTCTATAACTCTACTTATTATGATGTACATAAAAAGGTCAACTTCATGAAGATAGAGAGTAGAATGGTAGTTGTCAGGCATTGGGTAAATGGGAAGTAGTAAGGAATTATTTAAAGAACCAAGAATTTTAGTTTCGAAAGATGACAAATAGTTTTGCAGATGGATGGTGGAGATGGTTACCCAACAATGTAAACATAATGGCACTAATCTGCACACTTTTAACTGGTTAAAGGGGTAAATTTTATATGATGAATATTTTACACAATAAAAAGTAAAAGAAAATGGCATTGTTTTAGAAACACTCATCTCAGTACAGGATAGCTGCTTTAATAAGGGATCAAACTATTCATTACAATTATATGAAGTACTTTAAATCTAAATATTGATCCTTAATAATGGTGCTCTTTTGTTAATGTCAAAAAGCACATCCACTTTCTGCAAAGAGAGAAGTGGGTGGGCTAACCCTCATGTAATACCAATATTAATGGGAAAAGTGCAACCAACAACAGAATCCCCATCTGCCATATCAATCTGCTAAACCTGACACATACATCAACAGCTCTTTACAGGGAGTAAGAAGCCTACTCATTCGAGCTGCATATTCTGCTGGCCCATTTCCTTACACTAAAATCAGAGATTTGGCAGAGACTCATATGATGCCGAAGGGGAAAGGTTGAGCACCATATGTGTATGAAGAAAAGTCACACTGTCACATTCCTAATTGGTACATTGCTAAGAGCTAAAATGCAAAACACCTTCTATGTGTACAACACTAAGTATACAGTGTGATAAATTAACTTGGTAACCAGTTCAAGGAGGTTTGGAAAATTGTTTTCAGTAAAATGTAAGTGCATATAAAAATGCTATCAATTTGAAGCCAATCTACATGGCCAAGATTTCCATTGGTCTCTAATAATGAAAATCTCAGTTTTTGAAAAACGGCCTCAGATATGTGTGTGTGTGTGTTCACACACATATATACATAATTTCTTCATTTTAAAGTAATAATACTGCTTTTATTAGCATTATGTAATTGCCACGATGCAAGTCATTGTATACTAAAAATGAAAGGCTCTATTACAACAGGGTAACCATTGCTTGAGTAAAAATCATTGATTAAAACACTGAATCGAATTCCAGCTTGTTTTTCAGGTTTGCCTTTCTTCTTTCCTTCAGTGCTTCTTTCTTTTTCTTAGTGTTGGTTTGTAAGAAGTGCTTTGAGTATTTAGGTAGATTTTGTGGGTCTCAAGCTAACTGACATTGCCAAGATTTTCACGCACTTAGGATCCTAGACACCGTGATGGTTGGTTGACTTGGCCAAGCAATCCTAGAGACCCCAAATCCCTGAAAAGCTGCTTAGTTGCTTCCAAGTGAGCACATTAGTTTCAATGTTAAAAACAAAAAAACCCTGAAAAGTTAGCAAAATTTGGGGGTATGTTTAATTTTTTAAATATTTTATTTATTTATTTTTTAGAGAGGGTAAGGGAAGGAGAAAGAGAGGAAGAGAAACATCAAGGTGTGGTTGCCTCTGTTGCGCCCCTTACTGGGGACCTGGCCTACAACCCAGGCATGTGCCCTAGACTGGGAATCAAACCAGCAACCCTTTGTTTCACAGGCCAACTCTCAATCCACTGAGCCACACCAGCCAGGGCTATGTTTTAAATTATATGTACAAAATTACCATTGCCCATTACATAGTAACTAATTTCTAGTCTTGCATTTCTCTTGGGACAATGGACACATATATGACAATGGGTTGTTATTCTAACAAATAGGCCACACATTTTGTATGCTCAGATTTTTCCTTTAATTTCCCACACTGAAATGGAAGTGCAACCATCATGCAGGAAAGATTAGGAAAATGCATGTATATTTTAAATGTTCAGTTGTGGTAAAATACATATAAAATTTGTCATCTTAATCACTTTAAAAATATTTTATTTATTTTTTTAGAGAGAGGGGAAGGGAAGGAGAAAGTGGGAGAGAAACATCAATGTGTGGTTTCCTCTCACGTATCCCCTACTGGGAACCTGGCCTACAACCCAGGCATATGCCCTGACTGGGAATCGAACCGGCGACCCTTTGCTTCATAGGCCCGCACTCAATCCACTGAGTTACACCAGCCAGGGCTCATCTTAATCACTTTTAAATGTAGAGTACTGTTGAGTTAAATGCATATTCATTGTTGTGCAACTAGTCTCCAAAATATTTTCACCTTCTATCTTCTCTAATTGGAACTTTATATCCATTAAAACAACACTCAGTTTCCCTCTCCTCCAAGGCCCTAGTAATCATCAATTTTACTTTGTGTCTCTATAAATTTGACTACTCTATACATGTCCAAAAGAGTAATTGTGTTCATTTGTGACTGGCTTTTTTCACTTAGCATAATATCCTTAAGGTTTATCTATGTTATAAATATGTCAAAATTCCCTTCCAATTTAAGGCTAGATAATATTTCATTGTATGCATATGCCACATTAAACCAGATACTCTCAAGAACAGTACTCTTGGGTAATAATGTGTAAACTAGATATTTAATGTTCATGCTTACTAAATAATGAGCCTTCGGCAAGCTAATCCAATTTAATTATTGATGCAATTGATTAAATGGTGAAAACAAATAAGAAAAAGTTGTTCAAATATAGAAACTTTACCTGAGCCAAGCTTTACATATGCCTAGGATATTTTGACTTTATGTTTTGTTTGTTTTTCCATTAGAGATTTGTATTTTCATTTTAGAATGTTTAAGATCATAACATGTGCAAACTATTCATTGTAGAAATAATCATATATCAGATATAACAAAGTTATTAAGCCTAAGTGTATTGCACAATGTTAAGCTTGATAGATTTTTATATCTAGATGATAAAATGGCCTTGGATTTGCATAGTGTCTTTCTTGCAAAAATCGCAATGCATTTTCACATCAGTTACAATTACATGAGGTAGAGAGATGCATCAGTTAACTTCACTTTGCAGATGGAAAATTATGAAATTTAGAAAGGTTAAATGACTTGTTTGAAGTTATAAAAAAGTAGAATTAAGACTGGGATGTAAACCCTAGTGCACAGATGGCAAACAAGAGGCCACAGGGCCAAAGCCATCCTTCCACCTTGTTTTATCCAGTCCAGCACCTTGTTTCTACCCAGTGGCAGCAGCAAGCTCCTTGCCCCTAGTTAAGGAGTAGTTACATTTATACAGTCCTAACATTACATTCAGCCCTTGGAAGGCAACCACGAGGCTAATGTGACCCTGGTGAAAATGAGTTTGACACCCCTGCCCTAGTGGGGATGATTATGTTTCCTTTTCGTTTTTCCTTTTTTTCTGGTAAAATGCTCATAACAAAGCTTGTCATCTTAACCATTTTTAAGTGTGCAATTCAAATATAATGAGATGAATTTTGCACATATATGACTGAAAAGACTACATTACATTGTGAATGCTTTCTTATCATAGCCTTTCATGAAATTTCTATATTATTTGCATTGCTCATGTTGTAGTTCTGATATTTGATTTTGTGGGGGGTTTTATGGCCATACATCCTAAATCAGTGGATTGCATATAAGTTTGTCATTTACCCACTTCTTCCATGATTATAACTTTCTAATAATAGCTAGAACACAGTAGTTACATTGGTTTTCCCATTACCTTGGGTAACTTGCAAGTGGGCTTCCTTGCAAGTTTTGTTCAGTTGTTGACATATCCTCACTTCTTCCCTATTTAGCTATCTTCATTTTCTATCACTCACCTTACAAGTTTTCTTTTTCATGAAGCTTCCTTTCACACTCTGTCCACGCTCAGCAGTCTGAGTCATATGTATGATCCTTCATTTGCTTCTCTATTGGTAGACACAGTGCCTTAAACTGCAATATTTTCTGCATTTACCTGTACAACTACTAGAACAGCATATAAAGTCCTTCACACAGAGAACTGAATTTTATTAGTATTTGCATCACCAGCACCATGGATCGTTTAGATGCACATAGATGCTCAGTAAATGTTTATTGAGTGGATGCGCAAGTGAATGTATGATGAATTCTCCTTCACATCAGTCACGTATCTACTTGCTCAATATCTTTCTTTGCTAAATTGTAACCTCCAAAAGGCAAGACCATATCTATTTTGTTTAACCTTTTTACCTCAGCATCTAGGTGCATCATAAACTCTCAAGAAATGTAGAATAAATGAGTGAATAAACACATTTTAATCTCTCTCACTTGTGCAAAACAGCAAATTTAATTATAGTAGACCTATGATGAGTTTGTGTTACCAGGAATCTATGGGTGAGCATATCCTCCAACAGAAAGTATGGCATGTCACTGATTTATGAGCACGAGAGTCATTATTTAAGCAGCACCACAGTAATTATATGACCTCACACCTTTTCTGGAGATGTACTTCTTATCTGAATTTTTACATCCAGGATTAGAAAATATCACCTGTCAGGTTTAAGAAAAATTCTAAATCATAGTTATGAACATGAAAGAAATTGTAAAATATTTTACAAAAATGAGATTTGTGAAAGCAGATCCACCCATAAGCAATTCTTCTATGATAGCCTCTATCTCCTATTTCTGAAGGGTTTAGTAACGGTGGGTTTAGTAATTCATCCTACTGCACAGGGCAATGAAGAATCAAAACATTTCTACTCTAGGAGCATTTTAATAAAGAACAGTTTAAATATGAATAGCCTACTACCCAAAGGCATTTATTTTTCAAATATGGACTATCAGGTGATATCATAGGTGGTGATTACTTGTGGTTGACCTTATTCATAAGTTGGCAGCCACCTATATATTGTTTATAGAGTTTGTGGTAGATTGCAATGTCCATAAATATATCTTCCTCTGAATGGGCTTTTTGTCTTATTTTCTTGTTTGCTTATTGTTTTACTAGCATACTATGATGTTATGCAAACTTGTGAGAAATAAAATGCCTCCAAAAATCAAATAAAAACCAATCATGAGACGAATGCTGGGAGAGGAGACATAAGTCTTAGGCAGCAGTGAAACCAGACTATAGTGAAAATGTACCTCACAAGGTTAGTGCTCTGTAGGCCTATATTCCTGTGCTTAGGCCACAGGTCAATCTCATTAGATTTGACACATTCGTTTCCCAATGGATTTAGTAAAAACAAAAGGGTGACCCAATTTTGAAACTTCCTTTCAGCTAGAAATGTCATTAACAGCACTGTTTTCATCAAAGTCTAATATGTTTCTTTCATAAACAGGATCTGATATTAAAAACATCCCAGGGGGCTGAATCAATGTAGCTGATGAGCAATTGTCAGCTGATGGGCAATATTATATCACCAGGTTTCTCAATAGAATAAGGAAGGAATTGTTTTTCCCAAAGTTAGGTTTTCTAAGAAGCAAGCAGATGCACTTCTAAAGAGAATTATTGGACAATGGGTATCCTGGCACGCAGGGCCTCAAATGGTAAAACTTGAACAACAAAGTTCAGAGAAATCTAAGCTCCCATCATCTTCATGTCGTGACATTACAATTGAAGCAATTCTGAGTCAAAGAAAATATATGAACTTTGGGTGATACAGTCACAAAGTCTTGTCAAAACTCTAGTTTTTTGTATTCCTTTCCAGTATTGTTTTTACTATGTTCTTTTTTCCCTTTAATTATGTTTTATTGACTGTGCTATGACAATTGTCCCATTCTCCCCTTTTGTTCCTCTCTGCCCTGCATACTCCCTCCCACCCACATTCTCCCCCTTTTAGTTCATGTCCATGGGTCATACATATAAGTTCTTTGATTTCTCCATTTCCTATACCATTATTAACATGCCCTGGTCTATTTGCTACCTACCATTTGCGCTTCTTATTCCCTGTACCTTCCCCCCTCCCACTCACCACTGAGAAGTGCCCATGTGATCTCCATGTCTGTTCCTGTTCTAGTTGGTTGCTTCATTTGTTTTTGTTTTTAGGTTTACTTGTTGACAGTTGTGAGTTTGTTGTCATTTTACTGTTCATATTTTTAATCTTCTTTTTCTTAGGTAAGGCTCTAACATTTCATATAATAAGGGCTTAGGGATGATAAACCTTTAACTTGACCTTCTCTGTGAAGTACTTTATCTACCCTTCCATTCTAAATCTTAGCTTCACTGGATAGAGCAATCTTGGATGTAGGCCTCTGCCTTTCCTGACTTTGAATACTTCTTCCCAGCCCTTTTCTGCCTGTAAGATTTCTTTCGAGAAATCAGCTGACAGTCTGATGAGAACTCCTTTGTAGGTGACTGTCTCCTTTTTTCTTGCTGATTTTCAGATTCTCTTCTTATCTTACCATCTTGGGTAATGTAATTATGATGTGCCTTGGTGTGTGCTTCCTTGGGTCCAACTTCTTTGGGACTCTCTGAGCTTCCTGGACTTCCTGGAAGTCTATTTCCTTTGCCAGATTGGGGAAGTTCTCCTTCATTATGTTTTCAAATAATCTTTCCATTTCTTGATCTTTCTCTTCTTTTGGTACCCCTATGATTCAGATGTTGGAATGTTTAAAGTTGCCCTGGAAATTCCTAAGCTTCTCTTCATTTTAATTCTTGTTTCTTCATTCTGTTTTGGTTGACTGTGTATTTCTTCCTTCTGGTCCAAACCATTGATGTGAGTCCCAGTTTCCTTCCCTTCACTGTTGGTTCTCTGTGCATTTTCCTATATTTCACTATTCACAGCCTTGATTTTTTCCTCTCTTTTGCCACCATACTCAACCATTTCTGTGAGCATCCTGATTACCAGTGTTTTGAACTGTGCACCTGATAGCTTAGCTATCTCATCATTGCTTAGTTGTATCTTTGCTGGAGTTTTGATCTGCTCTTTCATTTGGGCCATTTTTTTTGTCTCCCTGCACATGTTACATAGGAAGAGATTGAGCCTCAGGTACTTGCCAAGTAGGGCAACCCACCTTGCTTTGTTGTGGCACTGTACGTGGGAGATGGAGTCCAAGAAGAAACAGTGCCACTTGCTCTGCTCTCTGCTAGTTTTTGGTCAGTTCCCCTGCTACCCACAAGCAAATTGTGCCCTTCTGGTGCTGATTTCCCAGTGGGTGGATTTGTGTATGTTCTAGGACCTGTGAGTCTCTCCAACAAACTGCTGTGAGGCTGGGAGTTTCTCCTGCTGCAGCAACACCCCAGAGGTTTTTTCAATCAGAGATTTTGAGGCTTTATTTCCCTGCACTGGAATGTCTTTCTCATCCCCAAGTTGTTCCTCCCAGTTTATCCATATGCAAATGTGGGACCACCTGCTCTGCCAATCCTGCCCAGTCCTCTAGCCACAGCCTTGCTGCTGGTCCACTCCACCCAGCTGCCTGTCTCTACCCCTCCTACCGGTCTGTATGAATGTTTCTTCTTTAACTCCTTGGTTGTCAGAGTTCAATTTTCTGGCAGTTCTGGTTGTGTTTTGTTTTTAAATTTGCTGTTGTCCTTCTTTTGGTTGTGCAAGGAGGCACATGTGTCTACCTGCACCTCCATCTTGACCGGAAGTCTTGTTTTTAACTATGCCCTGTTCAGCAATTATGTATGAATGGGTAATAGAGTGAGCTTAGGCAACCTAGTAAAAATACATGACAAAGTCATTAACTTTTTAAAGTCCTTTCAGCTCGAGGTATGCTTCAGAATATTTATATTGTCAATGGCAAACACAAGCTATTATTATTGAGTCAAAATTACTTTCATTTAGCAATGAGACTTGATTACTATTTTATATACATTTGTTAATCAATATGTAATACATATTTATTGTTACATGTCTATATATAATCAGAAGCTACTTCTGTGATAAAATTATAATACAGAAGTGCACACTTCCTTACTAATTAACTCTCTCGTGAGGAAGGTGATACCTAATGGTCTGATGTCTAGAGCAGGATAATAGTTTTATCTACATTTATCACACCAAAGAGTCCCTTGGATAATATATCACACAGGGATTGTAAAGAAATTGTCAAATTTCTATCAACGTGAAGTTCCAGCAGCCAAGAGAGAGAGCCAGGTACTGACCACATACCTATAGCTAGCTTATCATGCCTTACATTTAGAATTATTATCTCATTTTGCTTATTTGTTAACCCATAAACAAGAAAATACTTGCAGAATTTAATAGAAAATCTAGAGCTGTGAACTCAGTAGAGTGCCATGACTCCAGTAGCGGAAGGTTAAAAGAGGGCTAACAGAAGCAACTAGTAAAAATACAATGCTGTCATCATTTTAATTATAAAAGGTATAAATGTATTCTGGAGTCAGGTCAAAGAAGGAATTGATCTTATTGCTAGTTCCAAAGTTATCAGATATGATAAAATACTTTTATTTTTCCAAATAAAGAGGAGCTCTATGTCAGTTAAAAAGGCACATATAAATAAGGCAACAGGATCAATGGGATTTCTTCTTGCCATTGAGTCCAGGACAGTGTACAGAGCATGGTGTTTACAATGCCCAGTTCAATCTTCTCTTGACCTGTCAGGGACTTAGGTGCATGACACCGAACAGATTACTGAATCTCAGGGGGCTCTTTATTTCAGAACCCCATATTTGATAAATAATATTAATGACACCTACTTTTCTTACTAGATTATTGTGAGACCTAAGCAAGAACATATGTGCTTAAGACAGTGGAGTTATTCAATCTTAGAAAAAAAGCTATTTTCTTAATTTCTCTTATAGTTTTCTTTTTACCCACTTTTTAAAGAGTGTTTTATTTGATTTTCACACATTTGTGGGTTTTTTCCAGTTTTTTTCCTATGGATCTATAGTTTCACTTTATTTTCATTTGGAAATGACATTTTGCGTGATTTCAATATTTTTAAATTTATTAAGACTTTTTTCTAGCCAAATACATGCTCTATCCTGGATAATAATAGTCTTGAATAATAATAGTGCTTTCTACTGTTGTTGGCTGGAATATTTTGTATATATCTGTTAGGCAAAAATTGTTTATGTGCTTTTCAAGTTCTCTACTTTCCTTATTGATCTTCAGTTTAATTTCTCTACCTGTTATTGAATGTGGTGTATTTAAATCTCCAACTTTTATTATAGAACTGTCTATTTCTCCCTTCAATTCTCTTAATGATCCCTTCAGATACTTTGGAGCTCTGATATTTGATACATATGTGTGCATAATTGTCATATCTTTTGGTAAATTAACACTTTTATCGACATAGTGTGTCCTTCTTTCTCTTTTGTAAGAGTTTTTGAATTAAAGTCTATTTTGCCTCATATTAGTATAACTACAGTAGTTGTTTTTGGGTCACTGTTTGCATAGAATATATTTTTCTAACCTTTCACTTTCAGCTTATCCGTGGTATTACATCTAAAGTAAACAACATACACTTGGAACACTTTCTTTTAATCCATTATGCTAATCTCTCTCCCTTTTTGTGGGGGGAGGACACTAATTCTTTTACACTTACATTAATTACTGACAAGGAAGGATTTACTTCTGCCAAGTTGCTACTTGTTTTCTGTACATCTCAGAGCTTCTTTTTAATATAACTCAGGGTTTTTAATTTTACTTTTTATTAAATGTATTGGAGTGACATTGGCTAATAGTATCACATAGGTTTCCAGTGTACATTTTCATAATACACGTTCTGTATATTGCATTGTGTGTCCACCTCCCACAGTGAAATTACCTTACAAAGTTTAAAAATATTTGTCTTTCAGCTCCTCCACTGCTGTCTTCCTTTGTATTTAGTTGACTTTTGCAGTGGTGTATTGCATTCCCTTTCAACTTCCTTTTGTGTACAATTTATAGAGAGTGTTTTTTGGGGTTACCGCGGGGATTATATATAACATCTTAAAATTAAAGCTAATTAATTTGAATCAATACCAACTTATTAGAATTGAATTCTATCTCATGTAAAAACTCTACTCCTATATGTTCTATTGTCCCTGTCTGTTGTAGACATCAAAAACTATATTTTACACATTCTATGTACAGTAACCTAGATTTACAATTATTTTTCATGTTTTTGTCTTTTAAAACCAGTAGAAAATAAAAACTACAGTTACACATTCAGTTTGCAATAATACTGACTTTTCCATTTGTTCATATATTTATCTGTACTGAAAATATTTATACCATCATACAGCTTGGAGTTACTATCTACCAGCCTTTCACTTGACTTTGAAAGGTTTCCTTCAGTATTTCCTGTAGGGAGAGTCTAATGGCAATGAATTCCCTCTACTTTCATTTTTCTGGGAATGTCTAATTTTACTTCCATTAAAAAAATGCCTTGGCTGTGGGGGACTCAGTATACTGAGTGATGACCTGTAAACCAAAGGGTTGCCAGCTCAATTCCAGGTAGGAGCACATGCCTGGGTTGCAGACCAGGTCCCCAGTAGAGGGTGCATGAGAGGCAACCACACATGGATGTTTTCCTTCCTCTCTTTCTCCCTCCTTTCTCCTCTCTCTAAAAATAAATAAATAAAATATGTTTTAAAAAGAAAAAAATTTAAAAATAGTTTTACACGATAAAGAATTATCACTTGACAGTTTGTTTTTTTCAGCACTTTAAACATATCATCTTGGTGTCTTCGGACCTCCAAGGTTTCTTATAAAAATTAGTTAAAAGTCTTATTGAGTATCTGTTGTACATTAAAAACAAAACAAAAAATGCTGCTCCATTGCTGCTTTCAAGACATTCACCTTGTGTATTTTTTTCAACATTTTGAATAATAGGTGCTTCAGTCTTGGTGTACAGTTTATTGAGCTTGTGGGATATGTAGATCCATATCTTTTCTCAAACTTGGTATGTTTTCAGTCTATATTTCTTCAAAGAATATTTCTGGACCTTCCCTAATCATTTTTGGGACTCACATAATGTATATGTTGGTATTATTACGCACCACAAATTTGTAAGACTCTTCAGTTTTCCTTATTTGTTTAAATTGTGTCTTTCAGACTCAATAATCTCAATTTTCCTATGAGAAAATTCACTAATTCTTTCATTTCCTTGCTTATCTGCTCTTGAATTGACCTAGTGATATTCAAATTCTAGTCATTGTAATTTGCAGATCCATATTTCCTTTTGTTCTTCTTTTTATATTTTCTATTTCTTAGTTGATGTTCTCAATTTGTTATGTTACATTCCTCCATTCATGTTTTTTTTCCTTTAGCTAGGTATATATATTTATGACAGTTGTTCAGATGTCTTTCTGTAGTAAATTGAGGTCAGATGATCCCCAGGATTGACTTTTATGTTTTTCTGAGCCATTGAGTGAGTGAATCTTCCTGTTTCTTTGTATTACTTATGTTTTTTATTTTGCTGTTGTTGAAAATTGAGCAACTGAATATAATGGTGTAGCAATTAGAAATGAGATTTTTCTTTTTACCAGGGCTTGCTTTTTTTATGATTAAAAACTGTTCGAGAACATTTGAGTTCACCAAGATGAGAGAAAGGCCACACTAATAGCCCCTCAGGCTGCTGCAGATACTGAGATCAGAAGAAAAGGTTTGACTACCTGGAAAACAACAAGAGGAGTAGGTGGAAGCAGAGAACACCAAGATTCCTGCAAGAGACTGCACCACTGAATTTCACAGGTATCCTACCACAGAAATTCACACCATAAACCCAGGGAACCAGAAGAAATTATTTAAGAAGCTGAGGCCAACAAGAAGAGCATCACAAACAATGGGAAGACAAGAAACAATCCCCAAATGAAAGAAAAGGAGGAAGCCTCAGAAAGAATGTTAGATGAAATAGAGGCAAGTCAACTATCAGATATTGAATTCAAAGCACTGGTTATCAGGAAACTCAAAGAGCTTACAACAAGCTACCAGAAACTACAGGGGAGCTACAATGAACTCTCTGAAAACTACACCAACAAGAAAGAGGAAATAGAAACCATCAGTAAAAGCCAAGAGGAAATGAAGAATACAATTTCTGAACTGAAGAACACAGTAGAAGATATGAAGAGTAGGATCAATGAGGCGGAAGACCGCATAAGCGAGAAGGAAGATAGGGTAGAAAGAATCTCTAAGACAGACCACGTAATGGAAAAGAGAATCATAAAAAATGAGGAGAGTTTAAGAGAAATGCAAGACAATATGAAACGTAATAATATCCGAATAATAGGAACACCAGAAGGAGAAAAATAAGAAAAAGGGATAGAGAACCTACTTGAAAGAGTAATAACGGAAAATTTTCCTAAGTTGAGGAGAGAGAAAGTCACATGAATTCAGGGATCGCAGAGAGTCCCAGGCAGGTGGAACCCAAAGAGGCCTACTGCAAGACACATCATCATTAAAGTGGGAAAACTGCAAGACAAAGAGAGAATCCTAAAGGCAGCAAGGGAGAAAAAGGACACAACATACAAGGGGGTCCCAATAAGGTTGGCTACTGACTTCTCAATGGAAACATTCCAAGCAAGAATAGAGTGGCAAGATATATTCCAAGTAATGAGAACCAGAGGCCTACAACCAAGGCTACGTTACCCAGCAGGGCTCTCAATCAAGATAGAAGGCCAAATAAAGAGCTTCCAAGACAAAAGAAGTCTAAAAGAGTACCCCTCCACCAAACCAGCTCTACAGGAATTACTAAAAGGGCTGCTTCAAGGAAAGGAAGAAAAAGAGAAACAGAAAGGAACACAGGTACATAAATGACAATAAATAAGTACCTTTCAATAATAACCTTAAACATAAATGGATTAAATGCACCAATTAAAAGACATACAATAGCTGAATGGATAAGAAAGCATGACCCACACATATGCTGCTTACAAGAGACATAACCTCAGGTAAAAAGACCATCACAGACTAAAAGTGAATGGCTGGAAACAAATTTTCTAAGCAAATGGACAAGAAAAAAAAAGCCGGGGTAGCAATTCTCATATCAGACAAAATAGACTTCAAAAACAGGGCCATAATGAGACCCAGAAAGTCACTTCATAATCCTCAAGGGAAGAATCCACCTAGAAGACATTAACATCGTAAATATATATGCACCCAAAAAAGGGGCACCCAAATATATAAAGAAAATCCTAGAGGATCTCAAGAAAGATATTAACAGCAACAAAATTACAGTAGGGGATTTTAACACCCCACTGTCAAAAATGGACAGATCTTCCAAACAAAATATCAACAAAAATATTGAAGCATTAAATGACAACCTAAATGAAATGGACCTAATTGATATATATAGAGCCCTCCATCCCAAAAAGGTAAATACACATTCTTTTCAAATGCACATGGAACATTTTCAAAGATAGACCACATGATAGGATACAAAAAGAACCTCAACAAATTCAAGAAAATTGAAATCATACCAAGCATTTTCTCTGATCACAAGGGACTGAAATTGGAAACCAACCCCACAGGAAAAAACCCCAAACACCCAAAAGCATGGAGACTGAATGGTAGGCTATTAAACAATGAATGGGTCAAGACTGAAATTAGGGAAGAAATCAAAAAGCTTCTGGAAACAAATGAAAATGAACTCACAACAATCCAAAAGTTATGGGACACAGCATCGAAGGCAGTCCTGAGAGGGAAGTTCATAGTAATAAAGGCTTACCTAAAGAAGATAGAAACATTTCAAACAAACAACCTAACCCCATGCCTGCAAGAACTCGAAGAATAACAACAAAGACAGCCCAGAGCAAGTAGAAGGAAGGAAATAACCAAGATCAGAGCAGAATTAAATGACATAGAGGCTAAAAGCACAATTCTAAGGATCAATGAATCCAAGAGTTGGTTTTTTGAAAAGATAAACAAAATAGACAAGCCTTTAAGTAGACTCATCAAGAAAAGTAGAGAGAGGACAAAAATAAACACAAACAGAAACGAAAGAGGATAAATTACAACTGATACCACAGAAATAGAAGGGATTGTAAGAAATTACTATGAAGAACTACATGCCAAGAAATTTGAAAACCTAGGAGAAATGGACAAATTTCTAGAAAACCATAATCTTCCAAAACTCAATGAAGAAAAAGTAGAAAGCCTGAACAGACCGATAACAGCAGATGAAATTGAAGCAGTAATCAAAAAACTCCCTTCACACAAAAGCCCCAGACCAGATGGTTTCACAGGAGAATTCTACAAAGCATTTAAGGAAGAGCTAACCCCTATTCTTCACAGACTATTCCAAAAAATCAAAAGGGAGTGAAAACTCCCCAACTCTTTTTATGAACCCAGGATCATCCTAATTCCAAAGCCAGATAGAGACACAACAGAGAAAGAATACTACAGGCCAATATAGCTGATGAACATAGATGATAAAATCCTCAATAAAATATTGACAAATCACATCCAACCACACATCAAAAAGATCATACACCATGACCAAGTGAGATTCATCCCAGGGATGCAAGGATGGTTCAATATCCGCAAATCAGTAAATGTAATACATCACATAAACAAAAGCAAAGACAAAAATCACATGATCATATCAATAGATGCAGAAAAAGCTTTTGATAAGGTTCAACACCCATTTATGATAAAGGTACTCAGAAAAATGGGAATAGAGAGAGCCTTCCTCAACATAATAAAGGCCATATATGAAAGACCTACAGCCAACATCATACTCAATGGGCAAAAACTAAAAGCTTTTCCACTAAGATCAGGAACAAGACAAGATTGCCCACATTCACCACTTCTATTCAATATAGTATTAGAAGTTCTAGCCACAGCGATCAGAGAAGAAAAGGAAATAAAAGGCATCCAAATCGGAAAGAAGGAAACAAAATTGGCATTGTTTGCAGATGACATGATAGTGTACATGGAAAATCCTATAGACTGTACCAAAAAACTCCTGGAACTAATAAATGAATTTGGCAAAACTGCAGGATGCAAAGTTAATATCCAGAAATCAAAGGCATTTTTGTATACCAACAATGAAACAGCAGAAGCAGAAATCAAGAAAAAATCCCATTCGATATAGCAAAAACCAAAATAGAATATCTGGGAATAATGCTAACCAAGGAGGTTAAAGATCTGTATGCAGAAAACTACACAAAACTGACGAAAGAAATCAAGGAAGACACAAACAAATGGGAACATATACCGTGTTCATGGATTGGAAGAATTAACATCATCAAAATGTCCATACTACCCAAAGCAATTTACAGATTCAATGCAATACCTATTAAAGTACCAATGACATATTTCACAGACATAGAACAAACACTTCAAAAATTTATATGGAACCATAAAAGACCCTGAATAGCAGCTGCAATTTTGAGAAAGAAGATCAAAGTAGGAGGGATCACAATACCTGATATCAAACTGTATTACAAGGCCACTGTAATCAAAACAGCCTGGTACTGGCACAAAAACAGGCACATAGACCAATGGAATAGAACAGAGAGCCTGGAAATAAACCCAAATCTCTATAGTCAATTAATATTTGACAAAGGTGGCAGTAACATAAAATGGAGTAAAGACAGCCTTTTCAGCAAATGGTGTTGGGAGAACTGGACAGCTACATGCAAAAAAATGAAACTTGAGCAACAACTTACACCATACACCAAAATAAATTCAAGGTGGATAAAAGACTTAAATATAATCCGTGACACCATTAAAGTCCTAGAGGAGTGCATTGGGAAGAAAATCTCAGATATTCCACACAGCAAGATTTTTACTCATACATCCCCTAGAGCAAGGCACATAAAGGAAAGAATAAATAAATGGGATCTCATCAAAATTAAAAGCTTCTGCATAGCTAAGGAAAACAGTATCAGGATACAAAGAGAAGCAACTGTTTGGGAAAACATATGTGCCAATGATACCTCAGACAAAGCTTTAATCTCCAAAATATACAAAGAACTCACTCGACTCCACTCAAAGAAGACAAGCAACCCGATTAAAAAATGGGCAGAGGGCTTGAACAGACATTTCTCCAAGGAGGACATACAGAGGATCCAGAGACACATGAAAAGATGCTTGATATCGCTAGCTATCAGAGAGATGCAAATTAAAACCACAATGAGATACCACTTAACACCAGTCAGAATGGCTATCATGAACAAAGAAACAAACAACAAGTGCTGGAGAGGTTGTGGGGAAAAGGGGACCCTAGTTCACTATTGGTGGGATGGCAGACTGGTTCAACCACTATGGAAAACAGTATGGAATTTTCTCAGAAAACTGAAAATGAACGTGCCTTTTGACCCAGCAATTCCACTCTTAGGAGCATATCCTAAGAACCCTGAAACACCAATCCAAAAGAACCTATGCATCCCAATGTTCATAGCAGCACAATTTACTATAGCCAAGAGTTGGAAGCAACCTAGATGCCCATCGGTCAATGACTGGATCAAAAAACTATGGTACATTTATACAATGGAATTCTATGCTGCAGAAAGGAAGAAGGAACTCCTACCCTTTGCAACATCATGGATGGAACTGGAAAGCATTATGCTGAGGGAAATAAGCCAGATGGTGAAAGACAAATACCATATGATATCACCGTTAACAGCGATCTAAACAAAACAAAGAAGCAAGCAAAATATGACCAATGACACTCAAATATGCAACAGGCTGACAGGGTCCAGAGGGGAGAGGGGAGAGAATCATAGGGGAAAAGGGGATGGACTCACATGAACAAGTATAAGGGACACATGGACAATAACTAAGCGTGGGGGGCAGAAATGGGAGGGAGGCGAGGAGCATGGGGCGGGCGGCAGGCAGGGTTGGGAATATGACGGAAAGCTGCACTTGAACAAGAATTAAATAAAAAAATTATTTTAAAAAATAAAAATAAAATTAAAATTTAAAAAAGATAACATATCAAAAACCCATGTAGTGTTTATCAGCAAAGCAAGTTCCAGTCCACAAATATAAAACAAACTGTATAGGAAACAGTGTTAAAATGGTATAAAAGATTTTTGCAAATCAGTAAATATATATTTTAATAGCAGAAATTTTGACCAAATAATCTATTGTAGATGTGCTTTTTTTAAATGTAGCTCTATAGTTTCAATGGAAAATTAAGTCATAAAGGGTAGTGGTGAAAAATAATCCTTTTTGGTGAGATTTATGTGAATTTTATAATGTGCTGACTTCCTTAAATGTGATTGTACATTGTATATAAATTAGTTTAACTTAGTGTTTTTCTGAAGTTGAATGAAATTTCTCTATCTTTCCCTGTCAACACATTTTGTGAAAATTTATATTGTGTCCTTTTCATGACTAATTCATCTTACAAAATGAGTTTAAAATATCTTTCAACAAATGTTTTCATTCCTTATTCTTAACATCTGTATTTTTAAGGAAGGGGAAGAGCTTTGAAAAAATGTTTTTTGTTTTAGTCCACAGGAACAGTATGGTTTTTTGTAATTAAACAAAGAAAAGAAAACAAAACAAGCCCATTATTATGACAGATTATCCAAAAGTAATTCTTTAGAGGGCTTGGGTATTCTGAGAGACTACAAAAATTGTATATATTGTTTGAATGTGTATAAAGCTGTATATTTTTATTGTCTTAGACTAGGTAAGTATATCCTAAGATTATACGTTTTAAAGAAAATCCTATCACTTTAAAAAGAAATTAAGGATATGTCAGCTATAATTCAAATAATACTAGTAAGAAATTTTATTAACACATTTTATTAATGTTAATATAATATTGAAGCAGAACATTGTCAATTATATCAGAAGACAAGCAGAAATGAACAAATGCAGAAAGTACAACAGAAAAAGAGATCTAAAGTTAGTATAGGCACTTTATCTTCACCAGAATATAGAATTACATGAGGATTAGGCTTTATGGTCATAGTTATGTATTTCCTGGAAGTATATGTGCCAATCAATATAAAGTGAGTAGAACAAAAGTCTGCCACCCTGAAGCAGCCTTTTTGGGGGATGTTGATTTTAAGATGTTTATTAAGAAACAAGACTCAAAAACAACTTTTGACTGTCTACCTTTCTTGCCCAAGAGATTCAGATAGAGAAATCTGCTTCAGAAAGAAGGTCTTTGTTCGCCTTAGCCTAAGTCTAATTAAGTAAAACAAGAGGGTTTCAGGCAGGGGTCTGTTAGCTAGATATTCACTCTGTCCCATTGTTTCTGAGCTGCATAGCAAGGATTTGTCTGCCATGTATGCTGTGTTCTTTCTCAACTACTTATAAATTATCTCTTCCCACTCTTAAAATCTAAGACCCCATTTCCTTCCATACTCTTCATTGTTCAAAATGTCTCATATACCCAAAGTCGCCTCACTTACATATATCCAATGTCTTTGGAATTTTTATGCCTATGTGAATTCCCTATGCACATGTATTAAAACTTTGATTTTCTCCTGTTAGTCTCTCTCAGATAATTTGATTAGCCCAGCTAGAAGAAATTAGAAGGGGGAAAAATATTAATTTTGTAGCCATCCTCCAGTAGTTTTATTTTATTTTAAGGTGAGGCCCTTTAAAAGTTTCTAGCAAGCTACCTTTGCCAGTGTGGCTCAGTTGGTTGGAGTGTCATCCCATACACCTAAAGGTCAGGGGTTCCATTCCTTGCACAAATGGTCCTTGATTTATGGTATTGTCTAAAACATCAACACTTACAAGATGTCCTTGGATTCAAATAGGCCATACCATTTATTTCCACTTTTGGTTTGCAATTTTTAATAAATGAAAATTACAACTGTGTCCCCTGGCTGGTGTAGCTCAGTGGATTGAGTTCAGGCCTGAAAACCAAAGGATCGTGGTTTGATTCCTGGTCAGGACACATCCCTGGGTTGCAGGCCTGAACTCAATCCACTGAGCTACACCAGCCAGGGGACACAGTGTATAGCAGGGGGCGCACAAGAGGCAACCACCATTGATGTTTCTCTGCCTCTCTCCTTCCCTTCTCCTCTAAAGATAAATAAATAAAATATTTTTAAAAATTATGACTGTGTTTATTGGTTCAAAAATTATGTGCTGATAGTATTGTCAATAATAACCCTTTTTGCCTCAATAGCCTAGCTTATAATGGCCCAGGGTTAGGTAGATGGGTCAGATTTGAATCTTGCAAGAGAGCTGGATTTATATTAACTATGGACCAAAAGTTTCCATGCACATTTTGGATGGGAATATGCAGTGTTCAGTGCAAATATGCACTAAACATAGTAAGTTTGTTATAAATATGTTGTGCTTAATAATTCAACACTTAGAACTTTGTGGCTCTGTCCTCATTGTCTTTTTGTTGTTGTTGATTTTCATCCATGTCTTCTTATCTCATATGCTCATATCCCTCATCATTGCTTACCGCATGCTAGATGTTGTATTTTCAAAGTTTCTTAAGAGCCAATTGTAGGCCTAGGGTTACATAATCTTTTTCCAGTTTGAAAAAATAATGAAATATTTCCCTTGGGTATGTATTACCTACAAAGTAAATATTAGTCTCTGCTTACTTCAGTACCAACATTGACATTCAAGATTCTGCCCTGACCAGTGTGACTCAGTTGGTTGGGCCTCGTCCCACAAACTGAGTAGTCACTGATTGAATTCCCAGTTGGGACACATGCCTGGGGTGAATGTGAGAGGTAACCAATCAATATTCTTCTCATATTGATGTTTCTCTCCTTCTCTTTTCCCTCCTTTCCCCTCTCTCTAAAAATAACTAATCAATAAAATAAAGGTTTTGGGAAAAACAGAAATTCAGAATGTGAATATCTACTCCCCCAAACTAACCCAAGGAAATAGCTTGCATTGTGACATACCACAGGTAGCTCCACTTCAGTAGCTATAAGTGGAGTTTTCACTGAGCAAAGTTTAAGTGTTGAGATTCTCTGCAGATAAATAGTACAATACAAATGCAAATAGAAGCATTTATTAATTTTTAGGTTTAGAAAAGATGGTGGTGAGAGATGACCTCCATTATTTGGAAGTTATACTGTTTTGATATTTTTATTTTGAAGTTTAGCTCATTTAATACAAACAAATAAATTTTCAGAATCCCTATTTGTAGGATTTCATAAAATGCATTTGAACATGCATTACAACTTGTATTTTACAAAAATGAGAGTTAGAACATGGAGAATTCTCAGGTTTGTCAAAGTAAAATCTCTGAGTTATTATCATATTTCTCTATTATGTTTGAGGTATATAACATGAAATGTATTGTAGGAGACCATTATGCATGGCGTGGGCCCAGGTCCCACTCAGAGATGCACAGGGCCCACGCCCATGAATAGGTTCTCCCGTGGGGAATCAGGTCTGCATTGTACCTAGGCTGCTTTGAGACTTGCTTTTGCTAAAACTCCCTCACCCTGAATTGAGACAGAAAGTGCTTACTCTAACTTCCTAAAATCCATGCTAAAACTCCTCAGTATGGAGTGCAACCAGTTAAACCACTTTTCCCTTTTCATTTGCAAATATCCTTCTTCTGTGATGTGATTAGTGGCATCAGCTCCTTTGTTTTCTGTAAAAGGTAACCACCTAAAGTGAACCTGTGCATAGTAAATGAGGACCCTCATGTAATGCCCCCAGAAAAAGAAATAAAGGCCTGTCATGGGGGAGACTGAGGTTTTTGCTCCCCTTTAGAGAAAAAGCCATGCTTGCCCTTTTCCTCCACAGGACTCTATAGTCCGTGTGAATGTCTTGTATCTCATCTACAATGTGGTGGACCCCACGAGCCAGGGTTCGCATCAATGTGCAATAACATTTTGCTATGGGTCTTCAGTTTCAGAAATGTCTTTCAAGCTCATGTATGTGTCATTGTTATGGAAACAACAAAAATGAAAATAATTTACATGTGTATATAAAGCAAGAATATAAATCAAGTTTAATTCAATAATTAAAAGTTACAGGCACAATGTAAATATATGGTAATCATTTGAAACATTGACAAACTATACACTAAGTAGCTTTGACCTCTCTAGAAAACATAAATATATACTAATATGCTCTCTGAGAACATGGAACACATTATGGTACTTATTTTTGAGAATGCTAAGTTATAGGAGACAATAATTTTTCTCTTGATTCCTGGAAGTTTCATGGGATCTCATTTAAACTCTGAAATGTAGAATTTTAAAGTTAATTATATCTTTTTTGAATGACAAATGGCATGCACGTTTATATACAATGATCACATTGGTCTACAATTTAAAATAACTAGATATATCGGTATAATTAAGGTTGAAGGATTTTGATAGATACGCAAGGTCTGGCCTAAAAGTGTCCAGCCTTGTTCTATGAAAAATAGAGACATTTATCGAAGAAGATTCAAGACACCAGAAATGCTATACACAGGGTGACGATGCCTCAGTCCCCTTCAAAATAGGCACCTAGGGACCTCACACAGTTCTCCCAAGTACAGCACAATGTTCCTTCTGCCCTGGTAGTGGAAGCTGCAGAATGAATTTTGCCACAACACATTTTATGCCAAGGTTATGCATCAAAATCTTGGACACAATAGTTTTTGGAATCCCCAGATCAGCCTCTAGCTCTTGCACTGTCAGTCACTGATCTTTGTTGATTGCAGTCCACACACATTCAACATTCTCAGGTGTTCTGCTTGTTACAGGCCTTCCAGAATGTGAGTCACTTTCAACAGACTCCTGAAGTTGAAGTGTTTGTGCCACACTTTTATTTGTGCTCCACTCGTTGCATCATCCCCAAAAGGCTTCTGAATCACCTAAATAGTTTCTGTGGAGGAATGTTTAAGCTTCACACAAAATTGTATGCAGATTTGTTGCTCTACTGGCTCAGTCATTTTGAATGTGATGGCCACACAGGGCACATGCTCACTCAACAGTGTCTACCACCTCCACTGACTAATACAGTGAAGTCGTCATTGTTTACACATGGGCATTCCAGTCTACTCTCCTTGGCTGCCAGGTTACATTGATGTCACACAAACCATTCTCATTATATTAACAATGGCTGGACTTTTCTAAAAGGACTTCATAATATAGTTTTGTCTTTCTAATGTTATTATTCTCACTTATTTATTTTATCATTGAACTTGTATTTTTTACTCATTATTTTCCTTAATTTTAAAAAAGATTTTATTTATTTATTTTTAGAAAGAGGGAAGGGAGGGAGAGAGGGTGGGAACATCCATGTGAGAGAGAAGCATTGATCAGTGATCAGCTGCCTCTGAAACATGCCAGGACCAAAGTTGCAAACCAGACCTTTTGGTTTGTAGGCTGATGCTTAACTCACTGAGTCAACCAGTCAGGGCTTGTCACTCATTATTTTAAGAATGGGCAGTATTCTGTGTGAGTGTGGAAGCCAAAGCACACAAAAATATTAGTTCTTGCTTTAGATTTCACAAATTTTAATGTGTTGAATATCTACTGACAGATTTAACATTTTAAAATATATATTTCTTTTTATACTTAATGGTATAGGTAAACCTAGATGCAAAACTAAACCATAGGTTTTCCGGTTTTAGGAAATTTGTATGTTTTACAGAATTGTCTCAGTTTATTGTAAACTAATGATGAATATTTATGTTAACTGTAGGTTGAGCCATTTTTAGTTTTAGTAAGATTTCTATGAATTAAAGTATTCAATATATGAGTAAATATCTAAATGCTACTGACAAATTTCAGCAGATTTTTATAAGCTCTTTATGAAGAATAAAGGTGAATGTGTAAAACTACTATATACATTATCTAATTTGCATTTATATAAGATGTTTTAATTATAAACATGCTGTATATTTTTAATTCTACAGGTAAAGGATGCTGGTTAACAGTTTTTGGAATTTGGTTAATGGGAAAAAACCTAGGCTCTGATATGAAGAATGATTACATAAAATGATTTTTCTCATTTACCATTTAATCATCACCTAAGTAGCAACCATCACAATTAATATTAAAAAAATTCAAGTGCCCTGGCTAGGTAGCTCAGTTGGTTAGAGCATCTTCCAAATGCCAAGGTCACAGGTTCAATCCCTGGTCAAGGCACCCATAAGAAGCCACTAGTGAATGCATAAATAAGTGCAACAACAAATCAATGTTTCTCTCTCGCTTTCTTCTCTCCCCCCTTTTTTTCTAAAATCAATAAATTTAAAAAAAGATGACCCAAGTACTTTATCTTTATTAGTTTCATTTTTTTCTGATCTATTTTTAGTGGGGTACTCCAATATATGTTTTTGATAGGGTTGTGAAAATGTCACTGATGGGCAAATTGGGGAGCATATTTCTTTGAACTATTTTCTACCTTGAAGAAGAACTCTATTGTCTGCTTACTGTACTGTTCTGAAAATAATTTATATGAAATACTTAATATTAAATGAGAATTTGTCCAATTAAATTAACTAAATTCCTGACCTCTAGTTTTTCTCTTTACTGGCCATACATTATACAACATTAGTTTTAAGATCTCATCAGCTTTGTGACTCTGCATCTCAGACCTTATTGTCAGATGTCTACTGTATCTGCAGAAACCATCAGAGAAAATATTTATTGATAAAATCATGAGGCTTGTAACATATTTTATCAAATTGACTAACAATTTAGTGATATGCATCCACATTAATAACAAAGCAGCAATGATTTCTTTCAACTAATTCTTGATATTTTATAATTACATCAATGCATAATGCCTATATATCATGAATATCTGCATTGAAAAAGTTACTCTAAACTATGTTACCTAAACATGAGAAAACTTTTATATATTAAGGAATAATTTTTAAATTTCTTTTCTAAGTATACCAGTAGAATTAAAGTCTTTCAATTAAGGTTTATATCCACCTGTTGTAAATTATGTGTGTTCATATTTGTGATATGCTATCTGTAAAGCAATAAACTTAGCTGCAGATTCTGTTAATGATTCAGGTTACTTTATAGTGAATGCAATTCATTTGTATCTTGACACATGAATAGAGATATCAGTGATTTATATAAAGAGGATCTAATTTAGTGTTTGACCTTTCTTTTAATGTTCCACTACATCAGCTATTTGTGAATTCTATCTGATTTTGAAAATATGAATGAAAATATTGGTTTCTTGCCATTTCCTAGGAGAAGCAGAGGTATTGGTAAAACTAATTTACAGTGTTCACTAGAGGCCAGACATAAAGGCACCATTTTTCCCACTTGTTTTATTGTTACTTTTAATTTTGAGAAAAATGACTAAATAAGTGAACCATCTCAAGGTCATTATTTCTGCAGTTCATTATACAACTCACTTGTATGCTGTGCCATTTTTGCAGCATTGGAGCATGGGGTCCAATTCCGAAGTCCTTTGTTTTCCTTTAAGAGCTGTTTATCTTGAAGTCAAACAGACTGAAGTTTAAAGGAAACCTGAGTGGGTTCATCTGGCAATTGTTAATTATATCCAATTAAAAAGGATCCACAAACCAGAAAACAACAACAGCAAATTTTCTCAGTTCTTAGCCAATCTCTACAAACCATGTGAACCAAAAACTTTAAGACTTGATAAGATGGGGTTTTTTGTTTTGTTTTGTTTTGGGTTTTGTTTGGTTGGGGTTTTTTTTTTCTTCTGATTTGAAGCTTGGATTTGAACTTCTCTTAGGTGAACATACCAAAGTTTCTCATGTTGTAGTCATTGTCATTAGTAGAAGATCGCCACCCTTTCCTAATTTAAGGTAGGTAATACGTTGTTCTCTCACATTAAGTGGAGAAGAATTTCCTTGATTTCAATCCAAAAATTGTCAGCCACAATGTGATAGTACATGGAGTCATCCAGTTTCTGCAGAGGATGCCACAGGTATCCTGTTGCTCCAACTGTTCCGCTGCCTGAGAGGCCAGGCAGGCACTGCACAGAATCATGAGAGTATGTGGTGTTTGAAAGCAGTGAAAGTGTTTACCAAGGAGACTGTGTACTGCCAATGTTCAAATGAGTATAATTGACCTAATGAATTGCATAGCGATATCCCTGCACAGCTTGAAGAATTTAAAAAGATTTTATCTTTAACATTATTGTCTGTTAATAATTCTTGGAGACATAATTGGGCTCGATCTTGTTTTGTTTGAATAAATTATTTATTCATGTGAAATGAATCTCAATATCTGGGTTGGCTTTGGCCTAATGAAGAAAATATTTTGTTGCCAAGAATTTTAATTCTTTAAAACATGATTTCAGAAAAACTTCACTCTTTCTACGTACTATTAAAGTAATTTTAGAAATTAAAACTTTTACCCCTCCAAGAAGCTATCTTTCTGACCAAGAAGGATAGAAGTTCTGTATATCCTGTTTTCTTTTTATTATTTTTTAATTTTTTGATTCATCTTACTTTTTAATATTTTATTTATTTCTAGAGAGAAGGGAAGAGAAGGGGAAAAAGAAGGAGAGAAACATCAATGTGTGATTGCCTCTCACATGCCCTACTGGGAACCTGCTTTGATTTTTGTGTGTGCTGCAACTGGGGATCAAACCTACAATCTGGGGATATGGGAACAATGCACTAACCAAGTGAGCTACCTGACCAGAGCCTCATGCTGTTTTCTTTTCATTGCAAAACATTAAAATGAATGATTTGCTCATACCATGTATATATCCTCACACATATCTACTTAACTATTTGCAAAGTATGGCTTCTATTTTGCACCTCTACTACAATGACATTTATGAAAGCCAGTTATCCTCCCCTTTTTGCCCCTGGAACACTTATGAAATTTTCACTCTTATTAAAATACTATGCTTTTTTTGCCTCATGGACACTGAGATATACAGGGTCTCATGTATTCTAATAGTCCTCTTTTTAGGACTAACAAACACATATGTATACACTTACATTCATGTGCACACACACACACACTGCACACACACAAGCATATATACCATATAATTCAGGTGTCTACAAATAGTGTTAAATTTTTGTAGTTCAACTTTATTGTTGTTTTAGGACACAGGTTTTTTTTTTTTGATGATAGAATGTTATTTTGCTTACTTATATGTCAATTCAGGATTTCTACTCCTTCTGTCCTTGAAGGTCATATATATTTGTACTTTTTATATTATGCCCATTGTAACTCATTGGGCACCATATGCCATTTGCTTTAATTTCCAGTGGCATGGTAATTACAAAATAATGTAGAGCATTGCAAAGCTTGCAGCTTCTTAGGGTAAACAGATACAATGAGGACATTTTTATTCTCCACTCTCATGTCTCTAAACTGCAGGGATTCTATTGCTATTCCTCTTGTAGAAGCTAACCATTATGTTAAGAAGACATGAATGCTCTTCTCACAGAATATCTGATATTGTTATTAGATATTAATATAGTGATAATAATCTAATAATTAATATCTAATTACCTTGCTTCCTTTCCATCTTCTATCCTTCCTCTGCTCAGGTGATCTTCATATACTTGTGAGGGAGGTGCATTTATTAATTCAGATAACTGCTTTTCCTTGATTCCATCTTTTTCAAGTATTTCTTTGTTAATACTGGGGAAAGTAACTGAGACTCTGGACTTTAGGGATAAGAATATAAAGCAGTGTAATGTCTTTATTGTCTCATTCTTTGTATAATACTAGTTTGGATTTCTGAAAGAAGATGCTATGGAGTCAAGAGAGATACAGAAAAACTATGTATGTAATAAGATATATATTATATACACTGTATTTATTCAGAAAACTGAATTAAGTTCATTCTTGTATAATTGCAAAGCAGAGGCTCTTTTAAGAAAAAAGTCTAAATTGAAATATTGTTGCTTTCTATCAAAATATTTATGATAATTATCAGGTTAAGATTATTTGACTATTGTATGTACAGGCCAAATCCTGTCATTCTTATTAACAAAAATTCATAGCGTTATTTTAAAAAGTATTGACAGAATATTTATACATCTGCATTGAAACACTATCAGTTTCTAATGTGAAAATTCAAAGAAAAAAAGGAAACCCCACCATGAAGGAAAACAGCTAATATGAAACCATAAAATAATTTGTCACTTTTTATAGTAAAAAGAGACCTAAGAGCTAATTTTAAATTACCCCACATGTTCAATGCCTTTGAAGCTGAACATTGTGTGTGACTAGGTTGACTGTGACATAAGTCTTTAAGGAAGGGGGACTATCCAATTCAATTGTCCTCTCCAATTTCTCAGCTAAATGAATTTCATTAGATCCTTTTAATTTCTTTCTCCAAGTTTACCTTTGTCTAACACATTCCTATCACACTTTGATCCAACACATTGCCTTAAATAACTTCCTTTTTCTCTGTTGTCACATAGTATTTCAAGATAAACACTTATGGTCTTGGGCTTTTTTCTTTATTGTAAAAATTATGTTCAAGTTGAAAAGTTACCCAAATGGAAACCATAGGAATATGTTGTTTTAAATGAGGGGGGTGGAGTAAGACATTTGGAAAAGATTGTGAAATTTCTCCACTCATTAACACACTTTTCATCAATACACTTTTACCCTTTGTCCATAAAGAGATTTCTGTATTTAAATATACACTCAAACTCAAAATATTTATACCCCCTTTGCCTAACACCTGGTACTTCTGCTTTTAGTGTGGGAGAATCTTCTTATTGCTTCTGCATGCATGCTCTGGAGAATCTGCTTGAGTATCTCACAATTACTTCTCAAAATCATTAGGGCTTGGAAATGGGTTTTTAATTGTTTCCTTTTTCATCATCATTATTTTTTCTATGGTAAGGGAAAGAAAACATTGATGAAAGTACGCACGAGAAGTTTCTTTAATCAACACTTCACTAACCCTCATTATTACTCACTCATTCACGCATAGTTGGACCTGTGTAATTCTTGGGATAAGTGTGTAACTGCCTCTATCAGTCATAGTTATAGTATCATTGACAGAGAACACTTGCTGCTTGGTAATAATAAGCAGCTACATTTTTATTGTGTGAATTTTAATGCTATCTACCATGCTATTCATTCTTTCTAGGGTGTGCATATCATATAAAGATATGTGCCTTAGTGTCCTTTAATCCCAAACTATGGGACCTTGCAAAGTCTTACACCACTAATATTATCTTTGTGTGTCTGTGTCCCCATCTTTGTATGATGTTTTGGTTTTATCATCAAATTAAAGTATTTTTCTAGATCCTAGAATGTTATTTCCAAAAACTTTGTCAAGTTTCTGGTAATAAGTCACTCATATCAAGGATTTTAATGTTTTTTAATTATTATTTTGAAGTCTTACAACCCCGTATTTGTAGTGAGCACAATACTATCCAGTGGCATCAGACATTTGCTTAGAACTATTCAAAGTACATCTGTCTGGAAAGTATTCTAAGACTACAAAAATGTTGTAATTTCTTAAAAAATATAATACCACTGCTGTGATTTGGCAAGGATAAATGGCACCCAGAGAGAGTATTTTTGTGCCCTCTGTGTCTATACTTTAAATACAATGGACCTGAAAATAAATCAATAAATATTGAATGTACAGTGAATTTATTCATTCAGCATAACAAATATAACGACTGCAAAGCAAACTTGAAAGATTCTCTGATTAGTATCTTCATGCAACAATATTTACCAAGGGTCTAGGTCTATTTGAACACAGTTCTGGAATCCAAGGCTAGATAAAGTTATTTTTAGGTACTACAGAATGAAGAGTAGGCATGATATTTCTTGTCTCCATTTTGGGATGCTTGTGGTTGGTATTTACATTATTCAGAGTAAAGCAAGTACAAAACACCCCAGTCTGTCCTGTTAATAGAGTGTTTTTAATGTGAAAATTATGGCATGTAATTACAGTAAAAGATTGATCCAGGTGGCAACGAGAAGAATGAATGAAGTGAGGAAACTAAACTCCATTTTTCACATCATGCTAAAAAAATCAAGGTCCAGGGAATTATGAGAAATTTTAAAAAGAGAAATTAATCTTGCCTGTGAGATTAGTGAAGGTGTCTTTAATTAATTTACCTTTGCACTTGGATTAAAAAGATAAGTAATTTATAGCAAAGTATACATGTGTATTGAGGTGAAATATAGATAGAAGGGAGGTGTATTTCATAATATTATATATACAATACTTGTATCATTAAAAATATTTTATTCTACTTTGCCCTGGCTGGTGTAGCTTAGTGGATTGAGCACGGGCCTGCGAACCACACAATTGTGGTTCGATTCCCAGTCAGGGCACATGTCTGGGTTGCAGGCCAGTTCCCAGCAGGGGACTCAAGAGAGGCAACCATACATTGATATTTCTCTCCTTCCCTTCCTCTCTAAAGATAAATAAATAAAATTTTTAAAAAATATTTTATTCTACTTCGAATTTTTTCAACAAATGTGCCATAGATGGTATCTCTTGCTTAAACACTGTTGTCTACCCATCATCAAAGAGTAGGAAATGAATGTGTATGGATACTGAATTTAAGGGAAGGAAGTGTGTGTTAGGAGCGGTGTTGAGAGAAGGACAAAGGAAGTGGACTTTGCTTCATCACAAAGATTTAATACCACTATTGGTTAATCAAGCACAGCTAGCCCCATTGCCTCTGAGTATTGTAGGCAGTATCTTATACACAGTGTTTGTTTTATAAGAAAAATTTTATTTACTTATTTTTAGAAAGACTGGAAGGGAGGGGGGAAGAAATATCAATGTGTATTTGCCTCTAGTGCACCCTTAATTGGAGACCTGGCCCACAACCCAGACACATGCTCTGACTCGAAATCTAACCAGCGACCATTTGGTTTGCAGGCTTGTACTCAATCCACTGAGCCATACCAGCCAGGGCAGACCAAGAAAATTATAATAATTGAAAATAACTGTATTGGATGTTTGTGCTCAACAGAGGCAGCTTTGGTCTAATCACTCATCATGGTAGTAAATTACACTTACCCTAAATCAACTGTAATACATTCTCCTGGAATGTTTAGAAATATTTGCAGAGAGTCTTTCAGAGTGCTGTGGTTCCACATTAGCAAATGGGAAAATAGAGTAAGATACTGAATAGTATTGAACATGTTCTACTTTTAACTATGGAATGGGAAATAATACTCAGGATACATAAAAAATAAATCTTCAGATTATAACTACTGTTTATTTATTTATAATTTATTGTCTTCTCTGCTCTATCTTTTGTTTCTAAATTAAGTGGCTCCTGTCAGGAGAAAAGAAGAAACACAATTTAGGACAGTATATGGCTATCCCAGGAAAAAGAAAGTGGTATCTGTGGTGTCCTTTGCCAATCTGCAACATAAAATAATACTCATAACTTTACTGCTTACATGCTTGTCAGTAGGTAACAACACAGACATTTCTGTGCTGAATTTTAAAACTTCTGTGATACATACACATAAAGAGAAGCTACTAATGAGTTTGGAAAAAGTGTCTTTTTTTATAACCTTTCAGGTACAAACTTCTCAGCACATAAAGAGGAATTTGGAAAATAATTTATGTTAATTATTGGTTAAGAAAGAAACATTCTCACAGTCTAGCAGTAATTTTTTATCAGATATATCTCCCCAGGCAAAGAGAAAAAAATAAACAAGTGGGACTACATCAAACTAAAAAGTTTTCCCACAGCAAAGGAAACCATCAACAAAGTAAAAAGACAACCCACAGAATGGGAGAACATACTCGCTAATACATCTGATAAGGGGTTAATATCCAAAATGTACAAAGTACTTACAAAACTCAAGACCAAAAAAAAAAAGAAACACAACCCAACTAAAAGATGAAGAACCTGAATAGACACTTCTCCAAAGAGGACATACCAATGGCCAATAGACATATGAAAGATGCTCAATGTCACCAATCATCAGAGAAATGCAAATTAAAACCACAATGAGATACCACCTCATACCTGTCAGAATAACCATTATCAGTAAATCAACAAACAACTCTAGGTGATGATATGGAGAAAGTGGAACCCTTTTGCACTGTAGGTGGGAATGCAGACTGGTGCAAGCACCGGAAAGCAGTATAAAGAAACCTCAAAATATTAAAATGTATCTGCCCTGACTTGTGTGGCTCACTGGACTGAGTGTCGGCTTGTGAACCAAAGGGCCACCGGTTCACTTCCCAGTCAGGGCACAACGCCTGGGTTGCAGGTCAGGTCCCCAGTGGAGGGTGTATGAGAGGCGACCATACATTGATGTTTCTCTCCCCCTCTTTCTCCCTCCCTTCTCTTCTGTCTAAAATAAATAAATAAAATTTAAAAAATAATATGAAAATGTATCTGCCTTTGACCCAGTGATCTCACTCCTGGGAATATATCCGAAGGAACCCAAAACGCTAATTCAAAAGATCGTAAGCACCCCTGTATTCATTGCAGTGTTGTTTACAATTGCCAAGATATGGAAGCAGCCTGAGTGCCCACCAATAGATGAGTGGATAGAATAGGTATGGCACATTTACACAATGGAATACTACTCAGTCATAAAAAAGAGAATTTTACCCTTTGCAACAGCATGGGCGGATGTGGAGAACATTACTCTAAGTAAAATAAGCCAGTGAGAGAAAGACAAATACCATATGATTTCACTCATATGTGGAATCTAATGAACTAACAAGGAAAATAGGGACAGACTCATAGAGAAAGACCATGATGACAGCTAAGGAGGGAGAGGCTGGGAGTAGAGGGATGGAACTAAAAGGAAAAAGGACTCATGGACAGGGACAACTGCTGGGGGCAGGGAGGTGTAAGGGGACTAAATGGTAATGAAAAATACATTAAAGGTTAAAAAATAAAAATAAAAACAAAAACCCCAAAGAGGTATTCTCATAGTCTAGTGTAATCCAGATTAAAAACAATGGCTTCTGGGGGCTTGAACTGTTCTATCTAAGCTTAAATTCCATATAGGTTAGAAACATGATTAAAATCTGCTCAATTTCATTAGAATATCAAATGATAATGGTTGTGTTAAACTGGTGAAAAACTTAAATTTCAAAAAAGATAATGATCCAAAGCTTCCAACATTATTTAATTATTCCAGTGAAAGAATATGCATTATGTACCATGATTTAGAACAGCTATTTATTTTATATTACACACTAATAATTGGGACACGTGTTCTGTCAATTAATGGCAAAAGGGAAAATGCCTCATTTACTATGCCTTTAAATCGTATTTTCATTCAATCAGATAAAATCACAGTTGTTTTAGTTTTTAATGTTCATTCTAATGGTTTTAAATGCACAGCTTTGCAAAGTAAGCACAGAAAAAAATGGACAGTAGTGTCGTAGTTAAGCCCCATAAATATAAAATTATGACAAGATGTCACGTGTCCTGCATAGCCCAGTGGAGCAAATTAAGATAAATGCAGTTCAGCCCTATTGGCTTTATACTGCAGCTTTACTGACAGTTTGTTGTTTCTGTTTTGTTATGATAAAGAATCACAACATTTGTGCAAGTTTACCCTCTGTATCTAGGCAAATTTTTTATGAAACTGTCAAAGTTGTCTACCGCTCACTTTTAATTCATGAATATACATATTTCGTGGAAAGATTTCAGAAAAGATAGTATGAATCAATCATAAAAAATGTCCTGTGGCAATAAATCTACACCTCAAATATTTCAAGTGTTGCTTGCTTACAGGCAAAGAGAAAAAATAAATCATTATAAAACCTGAAATTTGTCTGACTTAAGATATAGTCATCTAACCCTAAGTCTGAATGTTCTCCAAGGGATGAATCACTGCATTAGACTGATCCATCATCCAGATACCAATTTATAGTAAACGCAGTTCCCAGGTGACCACAGTGTGGGAAGGGAGAGACTGGAGCACAGTCATCTGTTCTTAAATCCGTGGTCCCAGAAGTGACACATAGCACTTCTCCCTTCAGCCCATTGGCCGGAGCTAGTCACTTGATCCAGATGAACTAGCAGGTGTCTAACATATGTAAGGGAGGGTGGAAGCACTCCATGACCACTAAATATCTCTGCCACTTTTCTCTAGGATAGTGCTTTTTAAATGATGCACTTTGACAAAATTGATGGATTTGGTTAAAATTCAGATGCCATGGCAGTAGATTTGAGGTACTAGCTAAAATTCTTCATTTCCAACTGTGTCCCAGGTGATGCCTATGCTTCTGGTTTTAATAAACGTGCTAAGTAGCAAGATCTCAGGATAAAAAACATATATATATTTCTGAGTCATAGAGCATGTGAATGCTGTTTTAAAAATAGTGTGAAAAACTGTATTAATGTGTTTGTAACAATTTACACCCCCTGCCAGCAATTTATAGGTTAGTTGTTAATTTGTATTCTCATGAATACTTGGAGTTTTCAGACATCTCCATTTGTCATCGGTCCAATGCATATAAAAGCAAATCCTATTGTAAAATCAATTTGCCTTTCCCTGATCACTGGAGAATTCTTGCTTTGTTTCACATGTTTGTTTACCTTTGGTGTTTTCTTTATTTAAAGTGTCCGTTTGTGTCTCTCTTAGGTTGTGGCTACCAGAAACAGACCTTCTGTTGGGGATTCACACAATAGCATTTGTTCAGAAAATGTTTCCAGGAGACATTTAGCAGTGTGCTTCTGGGATCCAGAATGGAAAAATGAACATTCAGGCCACTACATTGACCTTCTTGGTTCAGAGGTGCCCCCAGGGCACCACAATTTCCCCATTATCTTCTATTCCCCATGCAAACAAACCAATGTTTACAGGCTGACTTCATTAAAAATGGACCGAAAGAAAGAAAGAAAGAAAGAAAATTACATGCTGGCTTTTGGGAATGAAATCCTTAAAATGATAAGGGGATGCAGAAAGGACATGGAAAGAACAACACAATGTTTCTTCCCATTTTGTATTCAGCTGATTTTCCCAGACTTATTATTTTTATATATTTGGATCATGAACCTCTTTCTATTCTTTGTGTTTCAAATATCTTCTCTAAGACAATTATTTACATTTTCACTTTCAATAAATATTTTGATGAATTGAAGTCCTTGATTTTATTGTTAAATTTATAAAACTTTAAGCAGTGGCTATTGCTTATTGAGTCTTCTATAAAATACACAATGTATATCAAGTAGAATAAATAAAAGCAAGATGCTACCAAAAGAAGCATGTATATTTGTGATTGACTCAGTGGTAGAGTAAATAAACTAAAATTAGAATCTGGAAAATCTGAATTATGAAAAGGTAAAATATAGTTTTTAAAGTTTCCTATAACTTCTCATTATGCATATTTTGTGTTTGCTGACTGAGTCTGTGGCATTAAAGAAAGTGGTTGAGAAAAGTAGAATGGATGCTGTGTTTTAGATAGAATTGTCTGCCATATGATCTCACCATTAACAGGAATCTAAACAACAAAACAAACGAGCAAGCAAAATGACCAATGACACTCAAATACGGAACTGGCTGACAGGGTCCAGAGGGGAGAGGGGAGAGAATCATAGGGGAAAAGGGGAAGGACTCACATGAACAAGTATAAAGGACACATGGACAATAACTAAGGGTGGGGGTGGAAAGGGGAGGGAGGCGGGGAGCATGGGGCGGGGGGCGGGCAGGGTTAGGAATATAAGACAGAAAATGGACTCACATGAACAAGTATAAAAGACACATGGACAATAACTAAGGGTGGGGGGTGGAAAGGGGAGGGAGGTGGGGAGCATGGGGTGGGGGGCGGGCAGGGTTGGGAATATAAGACAGAAACCTGTACTTGAACAAGAATTAAATAAAAATTATATTAAAAAAAAAAGCAAACCAAGAGGACTGCTAGATCAGGAGCAGAACCATAGAAATAAAGAACACATGGAGGGTTAGTAACAGGGGAGTGGGAGGAGGAGAAGGGGGGAGAAGGTACAGAAAATAAACAGCACAGATGGTAGGTAGAAATAGATAGGGGGGAGGACAAGAATAGTAGGGGAAATATAGAATCTAAAGAACTTGAGACACATGGTCATAAACTAAAGGAGAGAATGGTGGGGGAGGGGGTATGCAGGGTGGAGGGGAATTAAGGAGGGGGAATAGAACAACTGTAATGGCATAATCAATAAAATATATTTAAAAAAATTAAAATTAAAATTAACTCAAAAATAGATAGAATTGTCTGCATCTGTTTGTTGCTTTAATTTTTTATGCATCTTTGTTGTTCATCCATTATTTTCCCAAGTTTGGTGACCAACTTTATGATCACTAGTTTATCAGTTGTATTCCTTTCCTCCATATCCTTCAGGTCTTTTTGAAGGGTAGGGGTTGGAGCTTGTTTTCTCATTTGGAACACAAAACTTTGTATTCTCATTTTGCTTAATTCTGCTTTTGTTTCTATGTATTAGGTGAAACAGCTACCTTTCTCAGTATTGAAAATGTGGCCTTATTTCCATTATGGTCCTTTCTGTTCACACTTGCCCTAGCTCTTGGTTTTCTCTCAAATCTTTGAGATTGTCCAGTCCACCTGAGTTGTTGTTGATATGCCTGATAAAAAGACGTCTGACCAGATCACATAGGAGGAGGTTAACTGAGGCAATGGCAAACAGTCTAGGATGGAATTGTCTGATAAACTGGATACTTCCAGAGCACATGAAATTATGGGCCACAAGATTTAAAAGAAAAGAGGGCAGAGACTGGCTCTCAGACTGTCTTCCTCCAGGATGCCTGGTGATCCTGCTGCAGCTGCCTGTGTTTCCCGAAGCGCCGTGTGTTGGATGGGAGAAGGAACTTCGGGTGCAGCCTAGGGTCAGGCCAGCCTGGCAGAGGGTGGCAGGGTTGTTCTCCTTTGGGTGTTCTGGAGGGGACGGGCTCTGAGGCCTGCCCTTCTTCCCACATTCTGTAGCCTTTGTATCTTACCTTGTTGTAGTTTGTAAGCTAACCCTATAGAAAAAAGATACTTAAAACTAACAGGAAGAATAATAAGACTAATGCATGTAGAAAGTTATTATCCCAAAATTGTGTAGCTTTTGAATAAAGACTCCTTTCCTTTCCTTTCTCACCAAACCTCTGCCTCTGGAATTTTTCCTGGAGGGTAGTGGCCCAGAGCAGCAGGACTTAACTTGCTGTTCAGTAACATGCCCCCATGGAAGGAGTACCACAGTGTGTGTCAGTGTTCCAAAGGAAGGTATTTCATTTAGCCACACCCTCAAGCAGCAGCTTCCATACTATAGAATCTATAATATACACCTTTATACAGTCCTGTGGAGGCCCAGTCATTATCCCTGCTGAACTGCAGACCAGCAGATCAGCAGATCTGGAGATGTGCACTGGGCAACAGTTGCAAAATAGGGACTCCACAGGAGTGCTTAAGCTTCTTTCTGGAATGTCTCATCAAGCTGTAGCAAGGGTAAGGGTGTATGCAAAGATGACATCTCTCTGCTATTTTTCCATAGGAGTGCCTCCTTAGCCTTTAGGTATGTAGGAAGCCTAGACCCTGTCCCTCAGGCTGAATCTTCAGATGAAGCAAATAGGCCTTTTTTCACCTGAAGGTTGGGGGTGTGCTTCACTCTGCTTTTTGTACAGTGCCCTGGAGGTGGTAGCCCATGAAGAAATCTCTTTTGGATGGTTCCAGTCCCACCATGGAGCTCAGTTACCAGGGGCAAGCAATCAAGAGGTGTCCCCTGTGAGGATTGTATGGGCCTCCTGACTTTAGCAAGGCTGTTATAGGTAGGAGGCTGGGCTTGCCCACTGATTATCAGAAGGCCATGGGAAAATGTGTTGGCTGTGCACACCCATGGGCTTAGCAGGGCAGTGAGAAAATATTTCATCTCTGTGAAGCTGGCTGAGAATAAGAGAATGCCACGAATGCACCTGCTCTGCAACCCAGATAGGACATGAGGAGTTTCTGCAACTTCTCAACTCCCTGGAATTCAACTAGGGAGCAGGAGAATGCTCTGATTTTGCACACTTGCCCATCCATCTGGGGAGCTGAAGAGTGTTAAATTGCCAATGTAAGAATGTCTGAACTTGTCCAGAATTTCTATGAAAATTGATTTGAGCAGAACAGAGGTTATACCTGAGGGAAAGATCTCAATAGAATGAGAAAAACATTTCCAAGAAATGACAGTTTGCAGGTGAGTAAGGAAAATTACATGAAGGTGGGAGAAAGCAAGGTAGGGATTGCATCACAGAATAGTTAACAAGACTATGTGCTCTCTTTAAGGTGGTCACCTGTTAAAAGGAGAAGTTTGAAAAGAGGCATTTTTAAAGGTGTGTTAACCTAGATGCACGGAACAATGAGTAGGTCTTGCCTAAGGCAAAAATAAGCTTTTTACTAAAGGAGTCAGATTCCTGAGATGTTACTATACACCAGGGGTTGAGGTCAAATTTTACCAAAAAGAGAAGGGCAGGTAAATGAAAAACAGTCAAACCTTATGATCTTGGTTGCAAAAAATCACTCTGGATTATTTCTACCCTGTAAACTATGGTGATGTAAGTTTTGTTCTGTCTCATTTTTTTCTGTATTTGGCAACGAGTATAACATTTACATAAACCATAAAAAGGATATTGAAAATTATCTTAAACATGTTCTGTGGCTTGGCAATATTTGAAGATGTTTCCTTTCAATAATGTCAGAGTATACATTCTTTCATGAAATTTAAGTTCATCTTCAATGCATGGGGATGCATGAAGAAATGTAAACACCAGAACTGGGGGTTGCCATGAAGCCAAAAGAACCAAGTGGCCACCTTAGGTTTCCCATGGTCCTGACAATTTGTTTAATTTCTAACCATTGTTTACACATACAATATACACTGAAGTATTTCCTCCCTTATTTTCCAATATTCCCCATGAACTTTGCCATAAAAGACAAATATTTTAACATGTTCCAGGGGACTTTCTGGAACACTACCAAGTTATTTCTACATATATAGAGATTTTAATTCTTCAAACCTCAATTTCTGATGAAAACTAAGAAGTAAGCTTAGCTTAGCTTACTAAGCTTAGCTTAGCTTAGCAGATTCCTTAGCTTAGCAGATTTATGAAACATTTTACAACTTCTAGAAACGTATTTCACAGACATAAAAGTCAATTATTAACATGAACTTATTTTTGTAAACCCACTATAAGTATATGTCTGTTTTACTTAAACCAACACACTTAAGTTAGGTTTTATTTGCTAAGGATTAATCTTAGAGCATGTGTACTTGAAAAGCATGAGTTAGTGTTTATATTTTTGAAAACTGTAGAATGTTCAATCTTTATAAGTGGTTGTCTTTAAATTAATTTCAGTAATATCACACAAGGTAAAAATTATCTCACATTTACAACACATATATACTATATATATATATATATATAGTATATATGTGTATATACTGTACACACACACACACACACACACACACACACACACACAGAGCCACAGATAGACTCCTTAGCCATGGGAAAAACTCACTAGTTTAGAAAAGAATAGTTGGATCCAAATTTTACTCGGGAAGCATTTGCAATTTATATCTGTCCTCGACAAGTAAAGTTCCAAATGACCTGACCCATTTTAAAATAATGACAGTCATTTTTAATAGCGACAAGAATTGGGTTGACTCCTAAATGACATCATAGGTTTATCAATTCATCTAGTTCCTCCTGTTGAAGCTTCTAGAAACCAATTAAACATTTTTTTTCCATTTATTCTGCCTGATTTTATAGCTGACACTTTGTAATTGCGTGTGCAAAAAAAAAGCTTTTAGAAATTTCACAGGATTCTTATCTCAACTGTCTTAATATTAAAGGGAGGCTGACTGTTGTGGGACTTATCAGCCTTCAAAGCATGATTTCTCGTATTAATTTTGAGACTGTAAGGTCCCAAAAAATGAATGAGGAGAACAGTCTTTACAGTCACATCTCCTGGCCAGCCAAATGCAGTAAATATACTTATAAGAGCTCTTTACAATCCAGAAGAAATTTTTCTTACAGTGTACCCCACAAAGATTAAAAAAAGATTTTATGTATTTCCCTGCCTGGTGTGGCTCGGTGGATTGAGTGCCAGCCTGTGAACCAAGGGGCTGCTGGTTCAATTCCTGCTTGGGGCACATGCCTGGGTTGTGAGCCAGTCTCAGTGAGGGCAGGGCATGTGAGAGGCAGTTGCACACTGCTGTTTCTTTCTCCCTCCTTTCCCCTGTATCTAAAAATAAATTACAAATCTTAAAAAATATATTTATTTATTTATATACACCCAAGAATAACAGTTTGCACTTTCTTCTATGTGTTTTACATTAATGAAGGTGGGAGAAAGCAAGGCAGGGATCAGGTGACAGGCTGAGGTCATGTGCCCTTTTGAGGGGGTGGGGCCTGTTTTAGAAGGATGAGTCTGAAAGGAGGCATCTCAAAGGTGTGTTAACCTAGATGCACAGAAACAATAGACAATACTGGCTTCAGGCAAACATAAGTCTTTTACTGAAGAAGTTATAGGCTGAGGGCACAACTACCCACCATGACCTGCCTAGTTAGAAATTTATGATTGGATCACTGGGTAAAGTTTCTTTCCATAGAACTTGTTTTCTAGGGGTTTTAATCTACAATGGGGGAATCCTAATGAAAAATAATAATTAGAATAAAACATGGCTAGCAGAATGAAATTTTGGCAATGGTGGAATAGACAATTTTAAGCTTCCTAACTTAAGAGGGCACTGATTTTGACAACCACTAATGGATACAAGGATATTTATGGAAATACAGAAATCTAGTGAGGACACTGCAGCACACCATTTGAGCAAAATTCTGATGTGTTGAAGAATGTAACAAAAACTTACATTTCACTCACAATTACTTCTCTAACTTGCAGCATAGTTTGATGCCAAGAGATATTCCCTAAGCGCATGATTCTCCCCATGAGGAAGAGTGAGAGTTTGTGAGAGTTTGTGCAGCAGGATCCAAAGATCCTGTCAAAGAGGACCACTCTGACTGTAGCCCACCCAGTCATGAGCTGCCTGACTGAGTTTCAGAACTGATGGAGAGCGTATAAGCCAGGGCTCAGAATCCTACATCCATCTGCTCACATCCTACTAGATGTATGCTGGACAAGCCAGTGGGAAAACCTCACTGGCAGATGCTTCCATGGGCCCACAAATACAATCGATGCTCTGCATGCTTCACCCACACACATCCACACACAGTGGCCAGCTCCTTGTGCACACACAGAAAGTCATTGGAACTCCATAGAACCAAGAGAAAGTGCATAAATCTGAGCAGTTAGCACCAGCATAGGAAAAGCAAATGCAAGGCTATCGGTGCTTAGCCTGGGTTTTCAGACCGAGCGAAGGTGTTTAATCTTTTTTAAATTTTTAAAAAATATTTTATTTATTTATCTTTAGAGGGGAAGAGAGGGAGAGAGGGAGAGAAATATCAATGTGTGGTTGCCTCTTGTGCATCCCCTGCTGGGAACTGGCCTGCAACCCAGGCATGTGCCCTAACTGGGAATTGAACCAGGATCCTTTGGTCCGTGGGCGTGTGCTCAACCCACTGAGCTACACCAGCCAGGGTGAAGGTATTTAATCTTAATCAATCTCTTTCAAAAAGCAACAGCAAGTATGTATCCAAAGAAGCCTGAGAAAGCCTGACTGAAGCCAGGTGAAGAGCAACATAGGACTTGAACAAACATGAAAAATCAATGAAACATAACACCACCAAAAACGCAATAAGTTTCCAATAATTCATCCTAAAGAAATAGAGGAGTGTCATTTGCCTAATAAAGAATTCAACACATTGTTTGTTTTTTTTTTAGATTTTATTTATTTATCTTTAGAGAGGAAGGGAAAGAGAGGGAGAGAAATATAGATGTATGGTTGCCTCTTGTGCATCCCCTGCTGGGAACTGGCCTGCAACCCAGGCATGTGCCCTGACTGGGAATCAAACCACGATCCCTTAGTTTGCAGGCCGGTGCTCAATCCACTGAGCTACACCAGCCATAGCTAACACATTGGTTTTAAGGAAGCTCAGTGAGCTGCAAGAAAACAAAGACACAAAATTAAATAAAACGATGAAAACAATACACATACAAATAAGAAATTTAACAGACATATATAAATCATAACAAGAATCAAACAGAAATTCTGGAGCTGAATAATGCAAAGAATAAAATTAAAATAGAGGAAGATGTCTTTTAGAAAGTTAAGTGAACATAACAAAGTTGTGATTTCACTGACACATAAGAAATCACCAGCTACCGAAACATTTTTAATGATTTCTTCTGACCCAAAATAAAATTCATCTTACCTGTACTATTACTCAATTGAAACTAGCTTATTCATGCTTTTATAGTTATTAAGGTGACTAGAAAATTTATATTCACCTATCATAATCTGTATCTGATTGGAAGCTAGAAATTAAAAAACTTAGGCCATTTTTCTCTTTTCTCTTTCCTGTTAAGATCAGCTTCTATGTCCTCAAATTTCCAGGACATCTGTAAGTCCTAAGCTGGTAACATTTTCTAGGAATCTTAGTTCTTGTGCCAGATAACTAAAATACAAGTTTCTTAAATAATGGCATGGTAAGCACACCTAGAAAAGAAAACCTCACACAAGTATTCTCCTCTAACTTACTGTGGCCTAAATTGGAGCTGGTCGTAGTCTTTGGTGAAAGAGTTTTTGTCTATTTCAAGAGCTATATATTGGATTCATCTGTGCCCTGTGATATTTCCTGGCTATTGATTGCAAGGAAAGTAAGCAAAGTCTTCACTGTTCCATTGTAGTATCTTTCCACTCAGTTATACTGCGGAGAGAGTCCTTGGAGAGATCTCCCGGACAGCAATGACAAAATTGCATTTTCTGGGTATAGAGAAAACGGAATGGCTGAAACACTCAAATGGACTGTAGTGGCCATGATGGTCCTTGAGTATGATAAGCCAGATTGCGATGAGGTATGTATGGCTTTTGAAGGCAGCCTTCTTAGTTAAAGGAGACAAGATTAGTTCCTGGAAAAGGCGATGCTCTTAAAATGACACGAAGTTTACTTTAAAAATGCCATTTAACTCAGTATAGCAATGAAGAATTTTAGAAAACTATTTGGCAAAGAGCAAAAATGGAGTATACAATTCAGAAGAAACTGTAATAATTATGTTTCTTTCTAACCAAGATGGTGTATTCTCATGCCCTCAGGTTTCTCCCTTAAAAATAAAAAGTTTGCGGCAGTATTAACTGGACCTGCTTTTATTTTTAATCTCATAACTGAGCATTAATTTATTCAGAATTGCTGTTTTTCTGCAGACAGCTATAATGTGTATTCCAATTTTATTTCATTTTTATAAAATTCTTATGAAATAGATAAATTTGGTGTCTCTGGGGCTGTGTTTGGATAGTCGTTGAGAGAGGAAAATAAAGAGGGTCAGGTTGAGGTTAAAAATAAAATGTACTTTCACAGGCTCCTTCATTTCTCTCTATTAAAAATACTTTTTTAAAAAGATTTTATTTATTTATTTATCTTTAGAGGGGAAGGAGAGAGGGAGAGAAACATCAATGTATGGTTGCCTTTCGTGCGTCCCCTGCTGGGAGTTGACCTGCAGGGAACTGGCCTGCAACCCAGGCATGTGCCCTGACTAGGAATCAAACCGCGATCCTCTGGTTCGCAGGCCTGTGCTCAATCCACTGAGCTACGCCAGCCAGGGCTCTATTAAAAAATAGTTAAGATAACCACTATTTTCTTCATATTTACTTAGTTGATCACTTACAAATAATGTACTAGAATATTTATGTGGAAACCACAGTATTGGTAACTAAAAAAGGCAGTGTAAATAGATATCATGTGAAGGACTATTATGTTAAATGTAACACATTGTACACTTGGAAAGTTCCATCTGGAAACAGAATAATATACAATTTAAGAACACAGGTTTTAAAATAAGATATGTGTTTCATGAAAATACACTTCTCCAAGGAGGACACACAGAGGGCCCAGAGACATGTGAAAGTATGTTTAGCAACAGTAGCCATCAGAGAGATGCAAATGAAAACCACAATGATACCACTTCACACCAGTCATAATGGCCATCATAACCAAATCAACAAACAAGTGCTGGCAAGGATGTGGAGAAACCGGAACCCTAGTGTACTGTTGGTGGGAATACAGACTGGGGCAGCCACTGTGGAAAACAGTATCGGATTTCCTCAGAAAACTAAAAATGGAACTGCCTTTTGACCTGGCAATTCCACTACTGGAAATATACTCTAAGAGCCCTAAAACACCAGTCTGAAAAAAATGCACCTGTATGTTCACAGCCACACTATTTACAATAGCCAAGTACTGGAAGCAGCCCAAGTGCCCATTAGTCAATGACTGGATCAAAAAACGATGGTACATTTACACAATGCAGAAGAAAGAAAGAAGGAGCTGTTACCCTTTGCAACATCATGGATGGAACTGGAAAGCACTATGCTAAGTGAAATAAGCCAGGCGATGGAAGACAAATACCCTAAGAGCTCACCTATAAGTGGAACCTAATCAATGAAACATACAAACAAATAAAATACAACCAGAGACATTAAGAACAAACTAGCAGTGATCAGAGGAAAAGAGAGAGGGATAATGGAAGATAGTGGGGGGCTGCATTAAGGAACATGTATGAAGGACACATGGACAAAGTCAAAAGGGGTGGGTTCAAGGGTGGGAGGCAGGAATGGGTGGGGCAGGGTCCATGGAAGGGTGAAAATGGAGGCAACTGTACTTGAACAATGATAAAACAACTTAGAAATAAAATGAAAAAAAATTAAATAATGCCGCCTGCCGCAGCAGCAAGGGTGGTCGCGAGGTGAGGCGAGGGACTTAAAGAATGGAGAGGACCAAGTGCTCTGCTGGCAAATGGCAAATTTATTCAAGGAACTGCTGGCTTATATGCAGAACTGCAGTGGCCTGAGAACAATGCTGTTTTACAAAAGTTTGTACATTCCCGAAGGCTATCAAGGGGGCAAGATGTTCTCATATCCTGAGAACATGAGCCCAAAGATAGCAGTGTCCTCATTACTATCACTTCCTTGGAACATGACGCATATGCCAAGATCTTGTTCTTTCCTTCAAGGCTGAGAAGGAGAAGGTCCGGAAGATGTCAAGATACCCGCCGGCTCCAGGGACCAGAAACCAAGTCCCGCCACCATTTTCACAGTGGGGGCTCTGTCCTTGGTCCCCTGCTGCCTGGCGGACTCCCACAAAATAAAATATGTGTTTCAAATCCCAGATCAACTAGATCAACTACTCACCTACTGTGTGACATCGGACAAGTCACTTCAAAACTGAGAGCCTGTTTCTCACCTGCAAACTGGTAATAACAATACCTATTTCACATGGGTACTGGGTAAAAAAAATAGGATACATACACGTACATTATGTGAACACCTGCTTCTTTTGTTTTAATTATTATTTTTCATGACCTTATTATTTTCAGTGACATTTTTGAAGGGTACAGACTTTCAGGTGTTCAGAACTGAAAGTCTGATAGGTAAGTTACTTTTTCTTAAATTTTTGCAATACGATTATAATACATGTGTTCTTCCTGTTAATGAAATATTTAAATCGCATTAAATATTGAATATTAAAATATTGACATAATCCTCCTTTTCTGTTGTTTTTATAAATATGTAGTATGTTCAGTATAACTCTGAAATAGTCTATTCATAGCTTTGTCAATTTCTGCTGTAATAATAAAAAAAACTCTTTTGACTTCAGTATATCATTGATTTAAACATGACATTGTAGCATTTTAACAACCTTATTATTTCACTTATTTATAGTCATTGGGATACATTTACCTATTTATCTATTTTGTCTACTTTCCCCCATTTTTATTCCCATACCATTTAGATATGGAATCTTCCTGATGTGTCTTCTTCTTGTATTGAACACTCTTCTCAAGTCACTGGGTGAGATCATTTTTTAAATTTATCCCAAACTTTAATTACCTGCCATCTTTGCTTTATCTCTTAACTTATTTATACTTTTCTTATTCAGTATATTTTAAAGAAGAACGTATGTTTCCATGAGACCTAGCCTTATCTGTTCAATATACTAAGCTACACAAAATCTTATTATAATTGCATGTATGCAAGGGATATGCATGTAAATAATTTAATATTTTGAATACAAATAATAGTAACATTCAGAAGTCTTGGTGCAGTTGCCAAATGACCAAAGCTATCATTAAAAATGGTTAATAAAGTGATTAAGATTTTAAACATCAGGAAAACACCACCAAATTTCAAAGTACAAAAAAAATTCTATAATGTACCTAATACTCTATAAAAATGCACTGAATAATTCATTCTCTACAAATTTGTGAATATACTCTTGGTTGAGATATATGTTGCCCTTTATATTTATGAAATTCATAGCTATAGTCTGTTTTTATTTTACCCCCATTGGTTCAATTTATCCTTCTGTATTTCTTGCAGACAAAGACTGTATTACAAAATATAGTCCAGTTCTCTCTACCGAGAAGTAATTGTAAAGATTTTGTTTGTTTTATACAGTTGGGAATATTCCACATGATGATATTAAAGGAAAAACTAAAATAAAGAATTTTTGTTTTGATTTGTTGTCAGGGAGCTTTGAGAAAGAACATGAAACATAACACAGCCCAGGTCACCACAGCAGACAAGAATAAGAGACTTAATATACAAAGAAAGACTATGGTGGTCCAGGAAATAAATCTGAAGTGTGCTCAAGCCACAAAGTATTTTTTTATTTTTTATTTTTTTTAAATATATTTTATTGATTGTACCATTACAGTTGTTGTTCTATTCCCCCTTCATTCTCCTCCACCTTGCACACCCCCTTCCCACCATCCCCCCCTTTAGTTTATGACCGCGTGTTTCAAGTTCATGAGATTCTATATATCCCCTATTATTCTTGCCCTCCCCCTATCTATTTTCTACCTACTGTCTATGCTATTTTCTGTACCTTCTCCCCCTTCTCCTCCTCCCACTTCCCTGTTGCTAACCCACCATGTGTTCTTCATTTCTATGGTTCCGCTCCTGATCTAGCTGTCCTCTTGGTTTGCTTTTGTTTTACGGGTGGTTGTTGATAACAAATCAATGGAGTAGACCAGAAGGAAGAATGAAACATCCAACAAGAAAAGAATGAAGAAACAAGAATTTTTAAAAAATTAGGAGAGGCTTAGGAACCTCCAGAATATCTTTAAACGTTCCAACATCCGAATTATAGGGGTACCAGAAGGGGAAAAGAAACAGCCACGAGTGGAAAACATATTTAAATAAATAATAAAGGAGAACTTTCCCAGTCTGGCAAAGGAAATAGACTTCCAAGAAATCCAGGAAGCTCAGAGAATCCCAAAGAAGTTGGACCCAAGAAGGAACACACCAAGGTACATCATAATTACATTAGCCAAGATTAAAATGAAGGACAGAATCCTAGAAGCAGCAAGAGATAAGGGGACAGTCACCTACAACCACACAGTATTTTAAAAAAGATTTTATTTACTTATTTTTGGAGACAGGGGAAGGGAAGGAGAAAGAGAGTGAAACAAACATCAACGTTTGGTTGCTTCTCGCATGTGGGGACCTGGCCTGCAACCCAAGAATGTGCCCTAGACTTGGAATCAAACTGGTGACCTTTTGGTTTGCAGGCTGGCACTCAATCCAGTGAGCCACACCAGCCAGGGCCACACAGTATTCTTTTAACTTTCTTTTAATGCCAAGGGTGGGACAAAAAGATCTACTATGAAACACAATAGCTAAAGGCACTAACAAGGTAGGTGTGATATGTCAGGGTTGGTTTTTTTTTTTATTTTAGTAAGGTTGATTACATTCCAGTATTTCAAAAATGTATTTTAGTCCTACAAGTGATGTTCTTGTTGTTTTTTTCTATGTGCATTTAATCACTGAAGAATAAATTACATTAAAGCCAGAGAAAGAACTTGGCATTGAGTTGCAATCTAAGAGGATAGTGTACTCTTCATGGATGTATAATACATATTATTAAGATGTAAGGTAATTTATAGTTACTTAGAAGAGCACAAAATAGGTCATTAAAAAATGTTTGCTGAGTGAATGCACATCTAAATATGAAAATGGAGTTATGGAAAGTAGCATAAAATACCATGTTTGCACTATTAAAATAAACTAGTATTTTTATCTGAATAATGATATTTGAGATCAATAATAGTATTTGGAATAATTCAGTTTACTTATAAAGTGGATATTGATTTACATTTTTCATCATCAGTTTGCTCTGGATTCAGAATACTGGGTTCAAATTCTCTCTCTAAAACTATTTACTGTGTAGTGTTGAGCTATCTTTTTTATTTCCTTTAAAAATGTTTTCAATTGCACTTGACATTCAATATTATATTAGTTTCAGGTGTACATCCCAGCGATTACACATTTATATAGCTTAGGAAGTGATTCCCCTGATAAGTCCAGCATGCACTCAGCACCATTAATTATTATTAAAATATTATTGACTATATTTCCTGTGCTGTGCTTTATATCCCCATGACTATTCTGTAACTAGCAATCTGTATTTCTAAATCCCTTCACCTTTTTCACCCATCCCCCACCCCTCTCCCATTTTGGCAACTGTCAGTTTTTTCTCTGTATTTATGAGTCTTGATTCGTTAATTTTGTTTCTTAGATTCCACATATAAGTGAAATCATACTGTAATTGTCTTTCTGTCTCTGATTTCACTGAGCCTAACACAATCCAAGTCCATCAACGTTATTGCAAATTTAAGATTTCATCATTTTTTATGGTTCAGTAATATTTTTTAAAGATTTATTTATTTATTTTAGAGGGAAATGAAGGGTGAAAGAGAGGGAGAAAAACATCAATGTGTGGCTGCCTCTCGTGAGCCCCCTCTGGGGACCTGGCCCACAACCTAGTCATGTGCCCTGACTGGGAATTTAATCAGCAACCCTTTGGTTCACAGGCCAACAGTCAATCCACTGAGCTACAACAGCCCTGGCTAGTTCAGTATTATTTTATTGTATTTATGTACCTAACCCCATGTGCAGAAGAGATATGACAATAGCACCTACTGTGTAGAAGTAATGTGTGGATTACATGACATAATACATTGAAAACATTTAACCATAGCTTATATACTAGAACTCAATGCATTATTGTTATTATCATCAGCCATTTGTTATTTCATACTCAGTAAGCAACTATGCTGAAGAGGTTACTGACAGAGTCATCAATGCTTATGGGGGGCCTATTAGATATTAAACACTGGAGATAAAAAGTGAAGTGAAATATTACTTAGTCCTCCAGTAATATGCAATCCAGTGCAGACTCTTTGTGCTTTGCCCTTCAGAAAGATGCACTTGAAAGACAGCCAGCAATGAAAAGAAGTAAATGACAAAACTGGTTGAATCGGGAGAGGGCAAATTCTTTAAGATTATAGAATAAAACATGCTTTTGGATATTCAGTGAAGAGTTTTATGGAGAAATAAGGTTAGTGGATACTCAGAGTAACATAGTGTCAGTTTGGAAGGACTTTGAAAGATTATCTAGCACAAGTCCCTCATTTTAAATAATAGGAAGTAAAAACTAAGAAAGGACCCTGGTTACTGTGGCTCATTTGGTTGGAGCATCGTCCTATAAGCCAAAAAGTTCCAAGTTTGATTCCCGGTCTGGGCACATGCCTGCCTTGTTGATATGGTCCCCAGGTGGGGCACATGAGAGAGGCAACAGATTGATGTTTCTCTGTCACATGTGTGTTTCCCTCTCTCTCTCTCCATCCTCTCCCCTCTTTCTAAAATCAAGAAACATCCCTGACCAATGTGGCTCAGTAGGTTGGGCATCTTCTACAAACCAAAAGGTCACACATTTGATTCCCAGTAAAGGCATATGCCTGAGATGTGGACCAGCTCCCTGGGATGTGTGCAAGAAGCAGTCGGTTGATGTTTCTTTCTTGCATCAATGTTTCTCTTCTTCTCTTTCCTCCTCCCTTCCTCACCCTCTAAGAATAAATAAATCAAAAAATCTTTAAAAAATAAATAAAATCAATAAGCATGTTCTCTGGTGAGGATAAAACAAAGAAGGGAATAGTGACTTGTTCAAGGGTATAACAAAAGTAAGTTATAAAGCTGGGATTTATGCATAGGTCTAGGATAATGCTGTAATTGACATTACTATGTCCTTATTCTGATTCCAGTGCTATTGCCACAATGTTTTCCAGCATTATTATCAGATACAGAATTATCCTAGAAATATAAGACTGTGATCTAGAACAGCTACTTTTACTAAGTTACCTTCCCTTACTTACTTCAGGTACCTCATTTCTAAAAGGTAAGTTAAAAATCTAGAGTCAACTAAACTCATAGTATTTTCTAATACAGTGATTTCATGCCTAGTCCTCTTCCAATATGGTGCATTGAAACCTCAGCTTTACTTTGGCCATTTATAGTAACAGTTTTCTGATAGGTTAGAGACATTAATTTTGATATATTGGCATATTTTAATGTGCTTATTCAAAGATTAAGATACCCTGTGTCCTCTTATGATTAAAATATAACTGAATAAGCAATATGTTAGTATGAAGACTGATTTCTAAAATTTGAAAATGAGGCAAATATAGTAGTTATTATGAGGTATTCTCATTCAGAATATTGAGAAGTGACCATTCTTCCATAGAGCCATTTACATCTATGTCAGTGTAAGTGGCTGAGGAATCTCAAAGGCAATAATTGTCAACGTTCCAAGTGTATTTGTATGTATTGCCAAATTAATTTTTGATTAATGAAGATAAACTTAACTTTAAAATTATTTTAAAAGTTACAGACCTGCGAACCACACAATCGCGGTTCGATTCCCAGTCAGGGCACATGCCTGGGTTTCAGGCCACTTCCCAGCAGGGGACTCACAAGAGGCAACCATACATTGATATTTCTCTCCCTCTCTCCTTCCCGTCCCCTCTAAAAATAAATAAATAAAATTTTTAAAAAGTTATATGGTTAAGCATGGTGATACTATGTTAATTAATGCTTGAATGATAAAAGTGCACCTAAATTACTGTATATGTAAATACTAAAAGAAAGTAGATAAAATTTATTGACACAAAGCATTAAAGAGCAAACTTTACAACTATTTTTTGAAGTCAAATTTGGAGCTAGCCAACCTATCAGATGTAGAGTCCAAAATACTGATGATCAGGATGCTCAAAGAACTCATTGAGTATGGCAACAGCATAAAGGAAGAAATGAAGGTTACACTAAGTGAAATTTTTTAAAAATCTACAGGGACTAACAGTGAAGGGAAGAGAGCTGGGATTCATATCAGTGCATTCACCTGGAACATAAAGAAGAATAATTTTTTTTTAAAGTGAGGATAGTATAAGAAGACTTTGGTTATCTCCAATTGTGCCAATGTCTGAATCATAGGGGTGCCAGAAGGAGACAAAGAAGAGCAAGAAATTAAAAACTTATTTGAAAAAACGGGGGGGTGGAGGAACAGGGACAAATGTAATGGAAAAACAATTAATTGTTTAAATAAAAGCTTTTAAGACTTAAAAAAAATGAAAGAAAGCTTCCCTAATTTGGAGAAATTAGGAAAGTCCAGGAAGCACAGAAAATCCCAAGCAAGTTGGACTCAAAGAGTATCACATCAAGACACACCATAATTAAAATGCCAAGGGTTAAGGATAAAGAGAGAATCTAGCCCTGGCTGGTGTAGCTTAGTGGATTGAGCGCGAGCCTGTGAACCAGAGGATCGCAGTTCGATTCCCAGTCAGGGCACATGCCTGGGTTGCAGACCAGTTCCTGGAAGGGGACACACAATATATTGTGTGTCCTTGGCAGAGGCAACCATACATTGATATTTCTCTCCCTCTCTCCTTCCCTTCCCCTCTAAAGATAAATAAATTAAAAATCTTTTAAAAAGATGTTTTTAAAAAGAGAGAGAATCTTAAAAGCATCAAGAGAAAACCTACAGAGAAGTTTCTACATAGAAGAAAGTTACCTACAAAGAAGTTCCCATAATCCTGTCAGCTGATTTTTCAAAAGAAATTTTGTGGGCTAGAAGGGACTGGGAAGAAGTATTAAAAGTCATGAACAGCAAGAACCTATACCCAAGATCACCTTATCCAGCAAAGCTATCAGTTTGAGTGGAAGGGCAGATAAAGCGCTTTCCAGACAACACAAAATTAAAGGAGTTCATCATCACCAAGCCATTATTACATGAAATGTTAAAGGGACTTATTTAAGAAAAAGAAGATCAGAACTGTGAACATTAAAATGGGAACAAATTCACAACTATCAACAACTGAATCTAAAAATTAAACTAAGCAAGCAACCAGAACAGGAACAGAGTCATAAATATGGAGATCATTTGGAAGGTTATCAGCTGGGATGAGGAAGGGAGAGAATGAGGGAAAGGTGCAGGGATTAAAAAGCAAAATTTGTAGGTATAAAATACATGGGAGTATGTCAAGAATAGTACAGGAAATGGAGAAGCCAAGGAACTCATGTACATGCCCCATGGACATGAACTAAGGGGGGATTGCTGGAGGGAATAGGGGTACCAGGTGAAAAGGGCAAAGGGGGAAAATTGGAACAACTATAATAGCATGACCAATAAAATATATTTTAAAAATGAATAGTGGTGAGTATTCCATTTTGAAGCCTGTATTGTTGGATGTGGCAAGAGTCATATATGGTTCTAGAAAAAGCATCATCATCTTCATTGGCAATAGAAGTTTATGTTGACTCATTTTCTAAAGTGTGTATTTATTGTTTGGTATCATTCTTCACCAAAGGGGTGTATATGGCTGCTTTGACACTCATGGAGGGAGAAGTATACTAGTCCTTGCTTCATCGATGACAGGCTCTTGCCTATGCCTTCTGTTGACCAATGAAATGGAATTCAAAACCTCTGGGTATAAGTTTCTTAAGAACCAACCTGTGGCTCTCCCACTGCTTTTTCCCCTCTACTCTGCAAAATTCATGTTACAGATAAGGATTTTTCCTTCATCTTGGATTCTAGAATGAAGGAGACATATTGACAAGAACTCTAGCCAACCCCAAATCGACAAGTAATATGGCAAATAAATAAACATTTATTACTGTGAGCCACTTACTACATGATTTGCAAGTGAAAGAAGACTAAAAGTGTGAGTCAAGAGAAAGCAAAATGAGATTCATAAACTTTTAAGCATAGACTGAGTTAAGGGAGATGGAAGAAACAGGAAAAGCAAATACTGGTCCCTAAAGTGTAGATGGGTGATGTAGGCTGAAGGTAAACAAGTTGTAGTTAGAAACAAGTCAGGTGGAAAAGTCCTTTAAAATATACCATGTGGCTGCACCAGTGGGTTAAAAATATTTGGGGATGAATTTTATGAGAATTGAGACACAGATGTGAATTTGACATTTTTAAAGAGTCATTGATGTAGAAGTGAAAGTCATCTTGGGAGATTGCAGTGGATTGAGAAAAGAGGAAATTTCTGATAGAAGTGGAGAATACTTTGAGGGAGGTGTTTACCTTGGAATTGAGTAAAGTATGATGCATCTGGAAAAGAGGAGAAAGTGTCAATTAGGAGCATGTATGTCACAGGAAGAGAGTATTGTCAGTGATTTTTTTCAGATTTCTGAGCTTGAATTGTCTGCAAGTGGCACTAGAGGCAAAGAAGTGAGTCAACTCTGTACCTTATAATGCTTTATGGTGAGTAAGGGAAGACACAGTTGATTTGAGGTAAGACGTGGCATTTTGTAAGACATTTAGTTGAGGTGAGGGTACTGAAGATACTGTAGAAAAACTAGTATGTTATGAAGTTTATATGTAACATAATGAGGCTTGCAAAGGGTCTAAAGCATGAACAAAAGCACGACCAAAGATGCAGTAGAAAGGTGATAGACTAGGTTGAGTAGTAGTGGGAATGTTGGAAGTGGTAGTTGTGTTACTTACAAACGTAATTGAGATGATGTATTAGGGTTAATGAAAAGGTAAATAAATTCTTGATTAGAGTGAGGAAGTTTGTGACACTGCTGCAATTGAAATGTTGAATTATATAGAATTTCCTCTATATATATATAGAATTTCCTCTATATATATCTGAAATCTGAACTATCATTGTGGGAATTACATTATTGAAACACTAAACCTCAGGCAACCACGACACTATAATCCTGGTTCTTCTTCTTTTTCTTCTATAGCTATTTTCTGTCTTCATTGGTTTCCATTATGCCATTTCCTAAATCTAGGCTCTTATCAAAGTCAGGTTTTTTTCTATACTTTCTTCAGATTATTTATTTTTATTATTACCTTATCTATACAAGTGCTTACGTATTAATTATTCATTCTGCATATGTTTGTTGGGATTCTATTATGTCTTGGAATTTGCTACTTAAATGCCTTGCACAAATAAGACAAAGATAAATTAGACAGGGTCTCTGCCCTCAGAAAGTCTGTAGCCTAAACTGGCTCCCATCTTTACCATCTCCAGGAGTCTTCTATTATGTTAGCCTGTTCATTGGATGTTTCTTAAACTCATTGACAATAAGCGAAAGAGTCGTCTTCTGTTTAAAAACTAGTTCCAGCCCTGGCTGGTGTCTCAGTGAATCAAGTACCAGCCTGTGAACCAAAGGGTTGCTGGTTGGATTCCCAGTCAGGGCACATGCCTGGGTTGCAGGCCAGGTCCCCAGGAGAGGGCATGAGAGAGGCAACCACACATTGATGTTTCTCTCCCTCTCTTTCTCCTTTCCTTCCCCTTTTTCCAAACATAAGTAAATAAAATCTTTAAAGAAAATTAGAAAGTAAAAACTAGTTCCATTCCTGTATCACCCAATTTAAACAATGTTAATATAATTTCCCCTAGTCTAAGGCTTATAAATTAAAAGTGTATCTTACTTTTCTTTCCCTGCCATCTTTACACCTATATACTCAATAGATAAGATGTTGATACATCTTACAAAATGTTTTTTTTTTTCTATTTCATCTCTCCCATTGCAGTTCTACTGCTACAACTGCAGTTCAAACCTGGCATGAACATGTCGGCAATGGTCTCTAATAGGATACATCTGTCCTTCATTAAATAATTTTGGTTAGAATGGTGTTTGTGGGAGGTATATGGTCAGTGAGATATGAAATAGCTTTCCATTGAATAACGTTTATCCTATTTGAATATTTGAAACAATTCTCTGTTCTGCTCTGTACCTGTTCTCTAAACTTCTGGTTGTCTCTAAAAGACTCACAACACCTCATCACTATAACGGGGCTTTGGAAATTATCTAGTCCAACAACCTATGTTTACAGATAACAGGTCTTGAAAGGTAATTAACTTGCATGGAATCTGTTAGTTTGGATATGATTGTCTAAGTTATGTCTGACTGCTTTTTATCTCCATGGAGTTCTTACATCTTGGCTTCATTTTCAAACTATTTTGGATGTATGACCTTGTATGTGCATGTATGCTTGTGTATGTCTTTATATTTTGGGTTTTCATTTACATCAAAGTTAATTGCTAATTATTACCTGATAAAAACATTGCTTCTGAATCCAGGTTATGCTTTAAATCACAATTACCATTTAGTTCATTCTAAGTGCTTCTTTCTGAGTTAAACCTTGTAGTATAAAGACAGACCTCTATAACTTCTACTTAGTCTCCCACATGTATTATTGTAGTTTAGAAAGTGTTTCATTTACTTAAAGATAGCACTTGACTATAAGAAGCTTTGCTAGAAATCTCATGGTTTTCTAAAGGTTTGAAAAATTAATTATGATTCTTTTGTAAATTATGATTAAATATAAATGCCCTTCATCTAATATTCACAAATATCTCCATTTATCTACGATTTGTTGTAACAAGGAAGTACTTACCCTTCCATGACCTCGCTCATTTGAAACACTCTAGGAAGCAAGTCATTACGTTTTACATATTTGAATACATCAAGAGTGTTCAAATGATTTTTGACTATGTCTACCCATATACTACCACACTAGAATGTTTTATAAATCAGATTATAATTAGCTGACCATGATAGTTATAAATTGTAAAAGAAATGCACTGGTTTTTTATTACTTTTGTTTTTTTTTAATTTTTATTTTTATTTAATTCTTGTTCAAGTAGTTTTCTGTCTTGTATTTCCAGCCCCGCCCCTCCCCAGTGCTCTCCACCTCCCTCCCATTTCCGCCCCCCACTTTAGTTATTGTTCATTTGGCTTTTATATTTGTTCATGTGAGTCCATCCCCTTTTCCTCTATGATTCTCTCCCCTCTTCCCTCTGGTCCCTGTCAGGTGGATCTGTATTTGAGTGTCATTGGTCATATTTGGCTTGCTTGTTTGTTTTATTCTTTAGATTCCTGTCAACGGTGATATCATATGGTATTTGTCTTTCACCACCTGGCTTATTTCGCTCAGCATAATGCTTTCCAGTTCCATCCATGATGTTGCAAAGGGTAGGAGCTCCTTCTTCCTTTCCACAGCATAGAATTCCATTGTGTAAATGCAGCATAGATTTTTGATCCAGGCATTGACCGATGGGCATTTAGGTTGCTTTCAACTCTTGCCTATTGTAAACTGTGCTGTTATGAACATCGGGGTGCATAGGTTCTTTTGGATTGGTGTTTCAGGGTTCTTAGGCTATACTCCTAATAGTGGAATTGATGAGTAAAAAGGCACGTTCATTTTTAGTTTTCTTAGAAAATTCCACACTGTTTTCCACAGTGGTTGTACCAGTCTGCAATCCCACCAACAGTGAACTAGAGTCCCCTTTTCCCCACAACCTCTCCAACACTTCTTGTTTGTTTCTTTGTTCATGATAGCCATTATGACTGGTGTAAAGTGGTATCTCATTGTGGTTTTAATTTGCATCTCTCTGATAGCTAGCAATATCGAGCACCTTTTCATGTGTTTCTGGATCCTCTATATGTCCTCCTTGGAGAAATGTCTGTTCAAGTCCTTTGCCCATTTTTTAATTGGGTTGGTCATCTTCTTTGAGTGGAGTAGAGTGGGTTCTTTGTATATTTTGGAGATTAAACCTTTGTCTGAGGTATCATTGGCAAATATGTTTTCCCAAACAGTTGCTTCTCTTTTTATCTTGATACTGCTTTCCTTAGCCATGCAGAAGCTTTTAATTTTGATGAGATCCCATTTGTTTATTCTTTTCTTTATGTGTCTTGCTCTACGGGACATATCAGTAAAAATATTGCTGCATGGAATATCTGAGATTTTCCTGCCAATGCTCTCCTCTAGGGCTTTAATGGTTTCCCAGCTTATATTTAAGTCTTTTATCCACCTTGAATTTATTTTGGTGTATGGTGTAAGTTGGTGCTCGAGCTTCATTTTTTTTTTTGCCTGTAGCTGTCCAGTTCTCCCAACACCATTTGTTGAAGAGGCTGTCTTTATTCCATTTTAGGTTACTGACCCTTTGTCAAATATGAATTGACTGTAGAGAGTTGGATTATTTCTGGGCTCTCTGTTGTATTCCATTAGCCTATGTGCCTGTTTGAATGCCAGTACCAGGCTGTTTTGATTACAGTGGCCTTGTAATACAGTTTGATATCAGGTATTGTGATCCCTCCTACTTTGTTCTTCTTTCTCAAAATTGCAGCTGCTATTTGGGGTCTTTTATGGTTCCATATAAATTTTTGAAGTGTTTATTCTATGTCTGTGAAATATGTCATTGGCACTTTAATAAGTATTGCATTGAATCTGTAAATTGCTTTGGGTAGTATGGACATTTTGATGATGTTAATTCTTCCAATCCATGAACACGGTATATGTTTCCATTTATTTGTGTCTTCCTTGATTCCTTTCTTCAGTGTTGTGTGGTTTTCTGCATACAGGTCTTTTACCTCCTTGGTTAGGTTTATTCCCAGTTATTTTATTCTTGTTTTTGCTATATCGAATGGGATTTTTTTCTTGATTTCTGCTTCTGCTGTTTCATTGTTAGCATACAAAAATGCCTTTGATTTCTGGATATTAACTTTGTATCCCGCCGTTTTGCCAAATTCATTTATTAGTTCGAGCAGTTTTTTGGTAGAGGCTATAGGATTTTCCATGTACACTATCATGTCATCTGCAAACAATGACAGTTTTGTTTCCTCCTTTCCAATTTGGATGCCTTTTATTTCCTTTTCTTCTCTGATCGCTGTGGCTAGAACTTCCAATACTATATTGAATAGAAATGGTGAAAGTGAACAAACTTATCTTGTTCCTGATCTTAGTGGAAAAGCTTTTAGTTTTTGTCCATTGAGTATGATGTAGGCTGTAGGTCTTTCATATTTGGCCTTTATTATATTGAGCAATGCTCCCTCTATTCCCATTTTTTTCCAGTACCTTTATCATGAATGGGTGTTGAACCTTATCAAAAGCTTTTTCCGCATCTATTGATATGATCATGTGGTTTTTGTCTTTGCTTTTGTTTATGTCATGTGTTACATTGACTGATTTATGAATATTGAAGCATCCTTGCATCCCTGGGATGAATCCCACTTGGTCATGGTTTATGATCTTTTTGATGTATTGTTGGATGTGATTTGCCAATATTTTATTGAGGATTTTAGCGTCTATGTTCATCAGCGATATTGCCTGAAGTTTTCTTTCTTTGTTGTGTCTCTATGTGGCTTTGGAATTAGGATGATGCTGGCTTCATAAAAAGAGTTGGGGAGTTTTCCCTCCTTTTGGATTTTTTGGAATAGTCTCTGAAAACTAGGGGTTAGCTCTTCCTTAAAAGCTTTGTAGAATTCTCCTGTGAAACCATCTGGTCCAGGGCTTTTGTGTGATGGGAGGTTTTTTATTACATCTTCAATTTTATCTGCTGTTATTGTCCTATTCAGGTTTTCTGCTTCTTTTTCATTGAGTTTTGGAAGATCATATTTTTCTAGAAATTTTTCCATTTCATCTAGGTTTTCAAATTTCTTGGCATACAGTTCTGCATAGTAATTGCTTACAATCCCTTCTATTTCTGTGGTATCAGTTGTAATCTCTCCTCTTTCATTTCTGATTGTGTTTATTTGGGTCCTCTCTCTTCTTTTCTTGATGAGCCTACTTAAAGGTTTGTCTGTTTTGTTTATCTTTTCAAAAAACCAACTCCTAGATTCATTGATCCTTAGAATTGGGCTTTTAGTCTCTATGTCATTTAATTCTGCTCTGATCTTGGTTTTTTCCTTCCTTCTACTTGATCTGCACTGTCTTTGTTATTGGTCCTTGAGTTCTTGGAGGCGTTGGGTTAGGATGTTTGTTTGAAATGTTTCTATTTTCTTTAGGTAAGCCTGTATTGCTATGAATTCCCTCTCAGGACTGCCTTGGCCGTGTCCCATAAGTTTGGGGTTGTTGTGAGGTCATTTTTATTTGTTTCCAAAAGCTTTGTGATTTCTTCCCTACTTTCAATCTTGACCCATTCATTGTTTAATAGCATACCATCCAGTCTCCATGCTTTTGGGTGTTTGGGGTTTTTTCCTGTGGGGTTGGTTTCTAATTTCAGTCCCTTGTGATCAGAGAAAATGCTTGGTATGATTTCTATTTTCCTGAATTTGTTGAGACTCCTTTTGTGTTCTATCATATGGTCTATTTTTGAAAATGTTCCATGTGCATTTGTAAAGAATTTGTATTTAGCTTCTTTGGGATGGAGAGCTCTATACATATCAATTAGGTCCATTTCATCTAGGGTGTCATTTAATGCTGCAATATCTTTGTTGATATTTTGTTTGGAAGATTTATCCATTTTTGACAGTGGAGTGTTAAAATCTCCTACTATAATTGTGTTGCTGTCAATATCTTTCTTGAGGTCCTCTAGGATTTTCTTTATATATTTGGGAGCTCCTGTGTTGGGTGCATATATATTTACGATGTTAATGTCTTCTTGGTGGATTCTTCCCTTGAGTATTATGAAGTGACCTTCTGGGTCTCTCCTTATGCCCTTTTTTTGAAGTCTATTTTGTCTGATATGAGAATTGCTACCCCGGCTTTTTTTTTCTTGTCCAATTGCTTGGAAAATTTGTTTCCATCCTTTCACTTTTAGTCTGTGGTGGTCTTTTGACCTGAGTTGGGTCTCTTGTAGGCAGCATAAGTGTGGGTCATGCTTTCTTATCCATTCAGCTATTCTATGTCTTTTAATTGGAGGATTTAATCCATTTACGTTTAAGGTTATTGTTGAAAGGTACTTATTCATTGCCATTTATGTACCTGAGTTCCTCTCCGTCCCTCTGTTTTCCTTCCTTTCCTTGAAGCATCCCTTTTAGTAATTCATGTAGAGCTGGTTTGGTGGAGGGGTATTCTTTTAGATATCTTTTGTCTTGGAAACTCTTTATATGGCCTTCTATCTTGATTGAGAGCCTTGCTGGTTAAACCTTGTTTGTAGGCCTCTGGTTCTCATTACTTGTAATATTTCCTGCCATTCCCTTTTTACTTGGAATATTCCCATTGAGAAGTCAGTAGTCAACCTTATTGCGACCCCCTTGTATGTTACTTCCTTTTTTTCCCTTGCTGCCTTCTCTCTTTGTCTTGGAGTTTTGCCATTTTAATGATGATGTGTCTTGCAGTAGACCTCTTTGTGTTCCACCTGATTGGGACTCTCTGTGATTCCTGGATTCATGTGACTTTATCTCTCCTCAACTTAGGAAAGTTTTTCGTTATTACTCTTTCAAGTAGGTTTTCTATCCCTTGTTCTTCTTCTCCTTCTGGTATTCCTATCATTCGGATATTATTACGTTTCATTTTGTCTTGGATTTCTCTTAAACTCTTCCCATTTTTTCTGATTCTCTTTTCCATTACTTGTTCCGTCTGGGAGATTCTTTCTACCTTGTCTTCAATCTTGCTTATGCGATCTTCCAGCCCATGGATCCTACTCTTCATACCTTCTACTGTATTCTTCAGTTCAGAATTTGTATTCTTCATTTCCTCTCGGCCTTTGCTGATGATTTCTATTTCCTTTTTCTTGTTGGTGTAGTTTGCAGAGAGTTCATTGTAGCTCTCCTGTAGTTTCTGGTAGCTCGTGGTAAGCTCTTTGAATTTCCTGATAACCAGTGCTTTGAATTCAATATCTGATAGTTGACTTGCCTCTATTTCATCTAACATTCTTTCTGAGACTTCCTCCTTTTCTTTCATTGAGGATTGTTTCTTTGTCTTTCCATTGTTTGTGTTCTTCTTCTTCTTGTCCTCAGCTTCTTAAATTGATTTGTTATCGTTCCCCGGGTTTATAGTGTGAACCTCTGTGGTAGGATGCCTGTGAAATTCAGTGGTGCAGTCTCCTGCAGGTATCTTGATGTTCTCTGCTTCCATCTACTCCTCTTGTTGGTTTCCAGATGGTCAAACCTTTTCTTTTGTTCTCACTAGCTGCAGCAGCCTGAGGGACTATTAGTGTAGCCTTTCTCTAGTCTCGGTAAACTGACTGGTCTCGCCAGTGCCCTCTCAAAATCCAGACTGGCGCTGCTCTCCCGCGCCGCACTGAGAGCAGATTTTTCCCCTGGCTTCCCAGCCCTGGCCTGGCGTGAGGGCGTGCTCCCAGCCAGGCTTTTCTGGTCCCCCAGCCTTGGGCGCTGACCTTTCCCAGTGCTGTGGCTGAACACACAGGGCAACTCAGAATTCTTCCAAGCTGGCAACCATGGCCTGACTCCTGGGTTTTTCAGTCTGTACCCAGATGCATAGGGAGGGAGCTGATGGCTGGCTTTCTTCCAGGGGCCTTGCTAAAAGCCCGAGGCTCACCGAGACTGTGGGAGAGCCGGCGCTTGTCCTGGGCTACAGGGAATGCACGGGCAGCTCTCAGTTCCCCAAGGTGACAGCCACAGCCTGACTCCTGGTGCTTCTCAGTCTGTGCCTAGCTGGGTAGTGAGGGAGCTGATGGCTGGCTCTCTTCCAGGGGCCTTGCTAGCAGCCCAATGCTCCCCGAGACTGTTCGAGAGCTGGCTCAGGCCCCGCACCACAGGGAATGCACGGGAGACTCTCAGTTCTCCGAAGTCAGCAACCATAGCCTGACGCAACAGGTTATCAGAGGTCTCTGGTTTGCTTCCCAATGCCCATTCCTCTCTCTGCCACTACAGGCAAACCGATCTCTCCTGGTGTTTTCCGATCTCTGCCCTGCCAGGCAGGGAGGGTGCCGGTGACTAGTTCTCTCCCAGGGTTGTTGTTGCCCGCTCTCACCTCTCAGAAACCAGGGTGGCCTGGCCAGGGCCCCGGCGTGGCCTGATGGAGGGCCTGCCTCTGCCTCTGTGCTGCTTCCTCATACCTTGTTGATCTCCGGTCGTCTCCTCTCCTCACCTCTGGTCATTCAGTGTCCGCTATACTTTCTGTTGTCCTGCCTTCCTATATGCTGGGTCCCTGTTGGGCATCCACTGCGCTCCTCTGCAGATCAGCCCGGTTTTTCTCCGGCAAGTAGAGGGAAACGAAATCCTTTGTCCTACTCCACTGCCATCTTCCTTCCTCTCCTAATTTTGTCTTTATTTTCAACTTGCTGTCTTGACATGATTACTTTACATTTCCTTCAACGTATAGTTTTCTATCTGTCATGAATGAGTGTCATGGAACAGCTGTATGTCTCCCATAAAAGGAAGCATTCTGCTTTTAGTTTTATCCTTTAGTATTAACTGCTGTCCAAGGATATTTCACTGGATTTCTCTTACATTTTTTCTTAATAAGGCATAAAATATTATCAGGAGGGGTAAAAGTAAAAAATGCAATTTTCCCATAATGTTTATTGAAAGATGTGAAACATGTGAGTGGGGTTTAGTGATAGAGTTTTTCTTTCTGAATGAAAAAAGTAGCACAATAAATTTAAAACTATTGGTCTTTAATATTTATGTGCCATTATTTAATTCATCAACCATACTTAACACTTTACTTTCCAGGTCCTTATTCTCCCATTTCCATTAAGTAGCTTAATTTTTATAAGCAAAAACACCTGCAACTGGAGAAACAAGCAATTTTATTTGTCTTCAAAGTGGCACATTAAAAACTGAGATTAGCCCTGGCTGGTGTAGCTCAGTGGATTGAGTGTGGGCTTGCAAACTAAAGGATCACGGTTCGGTTCCCAGTCAGGGCACATGCCTGGGTTGCAGGCCGGTTCCCAGTGGAGGACACACGAGAGGCAACCATACATTGATATTTCTCTCCCTCTCTCCTTCCCTTCCCCCTAAATAAATAAAATCAAAAATAGTTTTAAAAATTGAGATTAATATCACTACTTTCCATATTTTATGCCTCCTGTGTGTACTTATATATGCTTTTTAGAGTTAAAGTGGTAAATTAATTTTTACTTCTCTGCAATTCACAATTTTTATTTTATCAAATATTTTAATAAACCTAGAGGTTTGTTTTATCTGGTTGCCACCTATGATTCATGATTCCTTATTAATATGCTATACCTTACTTTGAAGTAGAAGGAAGCTTTATTTCTTGTCATTTACTTTTTAGTCACTTGGTACATTGAGAGACAGATTTTGTCCTTTTTGGTATTTACCAAAGTCCACATTTCCAAATTCCTAATAATAAATACAGTATATTTTTGTTACTGACAACATTCTTGGACCTGCTTTTTGCAGAATGCACATTGAATTTGATATTTTCTGCTTACATTACTCCTCATTTTCTCAGTATCTTATAGGAAAATGCTTGACCTTTTACACTTTAATGAAGCAGAAGGAATTAAAGCCAAGCTAAAGGAGTTTTAAATATGCCCAATTAATACCACAGGGGGAGGATGACCTAAGGTAATTGCACCTATGTCTTCCATTTTAATTAAAGTCATGAGTTTTTTCTGAAAACTAACAAATGTGTTGACGTGTTAAAAGTAAGAAGATACTTGTAAACATATTTCATTACATCCCAAGTAAAGAGGAAACCAGAGGTTTTAGAAAGGAAGAAAAAAGGTATAAATACTTTTATAAAAGTTTATGTTAACTAAACCAAGAAAGGATTGCGGAATTGAGATAATGTGCAGTGTTTACATTTTCAGAGCAAAATACTATCACACAAATGAAAAAGTTAAACTAATTTTCAGAAGCTAGATGTGTGATTATATTCTGGATTTTATGTAGTATTAGAAAGTTGTGGTTCACATCATCTTTCCAAGTGTGAAAGCAACACAGACAGAAACTTACCTCATTAAATGCTTTCACCTGACAGTGTTTCCAGTGTTGTTGCAACCTTGCTGGGACATCTGAAGATTGCATTGTAATATACAGCAGCCAATCATGTAGGAGAATGTGAATGACAAAACCCAAGGCCCACAAGCTCTCTCAGGCTCTGTACCTGTACTGCATTTTAATGTGATCTCGTGCTACTTTCTGCATCATTAAATCTGACACCCCAGATTTTATTCTCTCTAGCCACATGTTAGCATGACTGCCCAGTAAATATGAACTTGGAGGGAACATGACTTCACCTTGACATCATGCTTTATTTGTTTCAATTCATTTCCATGCTTACCCTGTTTCAGTTAACTGTGTAACATCTTTTAAAGCCTTATTATTAATGCAGGGCATTTTTTATTTTATTTATTTATTTTTAGAGAGAGAGGAAGGGAAGGAGAAAGAGTGGGAGAGAAACATCAATGTGTGGTTGCCTCCCACGTGTCCCCCACTGGGGACCATGCACACAACCCAGGCATGTGTCCTGACTGGGAATCGAAACAGCGACCATTTGCTTCACAGGCTCATACTCAATCCACTGAGCTATACCATCCAGGGAGAATGCAGGGCATTTTCTAAGGCAGCAAAACATACTTTTAAAATATATTGTGTTCTACATATATATTTCTCTACTCTGGCAGTACAGTAGATGGGGAGAGAAAGAAGTAAAGGATATAATAAATCATTCTAACAAGAGAAATCATTGTTAGTTTCCTTTTCAATATTCACCGTCACCACCTCTCTTCTTTATTTCTGTCAGAAGCCAGATTTTGCATGGGGAAAACACTTTAAAAGTCTTCAGCACTGAGTTGTGATTTATCTAGCCCAATCAGGGCAATGCGTTTCCCAATTTCATGGTCTGCATTCTAAATGTGAGGGGTCATGTGATCCCAGTCTGGACAACAGGGTGCAAAAGGAAGTCTGCCAGGGTCACCTTTGGCAAAACAGTTTCTTTACCCGTTAAAAAGGAAAACCCAAGTGTTACCAGGTTCTTGTCTCCCATTCTTCCCCATGGAATGCTGACGCTGTATCCGGATTACAGCAGCCACCTTGAGACCAGTTAGGGAAGCCACAGGGACACTGAGCAATACCATTCAGCCACATGAGAAATGTCAACAGCAACTACTCAGTTACTTCACTTTCTTGCCTGTGAAAAAGTAAAACTATGCTAACTATTTAAGAATTAATTGTTTGCATTATTATGATTATTACTTACAACAAAAAGTATTACAAACGGACCCATCCAGTATGATTTCTAAATATAACAAATTAGCTAGATTTTCAGTAATAAGTAAACTATAATTTTCATGGACTAAAAGAAATACATATTTTTTATTTTGACTCTTCAGTGTATCTATGATTTTTTTAAATTTTATTCATTTATCTTTAGAGGGGGAGGAGAGAGGAAGAGAGATTTCAATATATGGTTGCCTTTCCTGCATCCCCTGCTGGGAGTTGGCCTGTAGGGAACTAGCCTGCAACCCAGGCATGTGCCCTGACTGGGATTCGAACCGCGATCGTGTGGTTTGCAGGCCTGTGCTCAATCCACTGAGCTATACCAGCCAGGGCAGTGTATCTATGATTTTGTTTAGTCTCCTCATTTTGTCTTGGCTTGGATTCTGGTTAAAGGTAGAAATCAGGTTTGAATGAGGTGTTTTCCCACATGGGAGCCAAGAATGAATGAGTATCCATTACATAGAACATTTTGTTTGTAGGCAGCTGTCACAAGCTAATGAGGAGTGGCAGTAATTAGCATTTATTGGAAATTTGTACATCACATCTGTTCACTTGCCTTTGATCAAGTAAGTCACATATCCAAGATCAACATCAATATAGCAGGGAAATACATTCTCCCAACAGTAAGGGGTAAAGGGGAGAGTGAACATATTCTAAACCTTCACATAATTTACAACACATAATTTTGACTATGGAATTATTATGTGGCATAATTAGTTGTTTTTATTTTTGTAACTACTGAAGTTAATATTAAATAACAAGATATTTATTTTATTTACGTATTTTTAAATATTTTATTTATTTTCAGAGAGGGGGAGTGGGGGAGGAAGAGAGGGAGAGAAACATCAATGTGTGGTTGACTCTTGGGAACCCACTAATGAGGACCCAGCCCACAACCCAGGCATGTGCCCTAACTGGGAATCAAACCCCCAAACATTTGGTGTATGGGAAGGCACTACAACCAACTGAGCTACACTATCCAGGGCTCCCTTCATTCTCTTCTTTTTTTAATTTTTTAATTTAACTCTTGTTCAAGTACAGTTTTCTTTCTTGTATTCCCACCCCTGCCCCCCCAGTGCTCCCCACCTCCCTCCCATCTCTGCCCCCCACCTTAGTTAGTGTTATTATGTCCTTTATACTTGTTCATGTGAGTCCTTCCCCTTTTCCCCTGTGATTCTCTCCACTCTCCCCTCTGGACCCTGTCAGCCTGTTCCGTATTTGAGTGTCTTTGGTCATATTTTGCTTGATGCTTGTTTTCTCCTTTAGATTCTTGTTAACGGTGATATCCTATGGTATTTGTCCTTCAACATCTGGCTTATTTCACTCAGCATAATGCTTTCCAATTCCATCCATGATGTTGCAAAGGGTAGGAGTTCCTTCTTCCTTTCTGCAGCATAGAATTCCATTGTGTAAATGTACCATAGTTTTTTGATCCAGACATTGACCGATGGGCATTTAGGTTGCTTCCAACATTTGGCTACTGTAAATTGTGCTGCTATGAACATCGGGGTGCATAGGCTCTTTTGCACTGGTGTTTCAGCATTCTTAGGATATGCTCCTAAGAGTGGAATTACTGTGTCAAAAGGCACGTTCATTTTTAGTTTTCTTAGAAAATTCCATACTGTTTTCCATAGTGGTTGTACCAGTCTGCAATCCCACCAACAGTGAACTAGAGTCCCCTTTTCCCCACAACCTCTCCAACACTTCTTGTTTGTTTCTTTGTTCATGGTAGCCATTCTGCCTGGTGTTAAGTGGTATCTCACTGTGGTTTTGATTTGCATCTCTCTGATAGCTAGTGATATGGAGCATCTTTTCATGTGTCTCTGGATGCTCTGTATGTCCTCCTTGGCGAATTGTCTATTCAAGTTCTTCGCCCATTTTTTAATTGGATTGCTCATCTTCTTTGAGTAGAGTTGTGTGACTTCTTTGTATATTTTGGAGATTAAAACTTTGTCTGAGGTATCATTGGCAAATATGTTTTCCCAAACAGTTGCTTCTCTTTTTATCTTGATACTGTTTTCCTTGGCCATGCAGAAGCTTTTAATTTTGATGAGATCCCATTTGTTTATTCTTTCCTTTATGTGCCTTGTTCTAGGGGATGTGTCAGTAAAAATATTGCTGCATGGAATATCTGACAATTTCCTGCCAATGCTCTCCTCTAGGGCTTTAATGGTTTCCCGGCTTATATTTAAGTCTTTTATCCACCTTGAATTTATTTTGGCGTATGGTGTAACTTGGTGCTCGAGTTTCATTTTTTTTGCCTGTAGCTGTCCAGTTCTCCCAACACGATTTGTTGAAGAGGCATTCTTTACTCCATTTTACGTTACTGCAAACTTTGTCGAATATTAATTGACTGTAGAGAGTTGGGTTTATTTCTGGATTCTCTGTTCTATTCCATTAGCCTATGTGCCAGTTTTATGCCAGTACCAGGATGTTTTGATTACAGTGGCTTTGTAATACAGTTTGATATCAGGTATGGTAATCCCTCCTATTTTGTTCTTCTTTCTCAAAATTGCAGCTGCTATTCGGGGTCTTTTATGGTTCCATATAAATTTTTGAAGTGTTTATTCTATGTCTGTGAAATATGCCATTGGCACTTTAATAGGTATTGCATTAAATCTGTAAATTGCTTTGGGTAGTATGGACATTTTGATTATGTTAATTTTTCCAATCCATGTGCACGGTATACGTTTCCATTTTTTAGTGTCTTCCTTGATTCCTTTCATCAGTGTTGTGTAGTTTTCTGCATACAGGTCTTTAACCTCCTTGGTTAGGTTTATTCCCAGATATTTTATTTTTGTTTTTGCTATATCGAATGGGATTTTTTCTTGATTTCTGCTTCTGCTGTTTCATTGTTAGCATACAAAAATGCCTTTGATTTCTGGATATTAACTTTGTATCCTGCCGTTTTGCCAAATTCATTTATTAGTTCCAGCAGTTTTTTGGTAGAGGCTATAGGATTTTCCACGTACACTATCATGTCATCTGCAAACAATGACAGTTTGGTTTCCTCCTTTCCAATTTGGGTGCCTTTTATTTCCTTTTCTTCTCTGATCGCTGTGGCTAGAACTTCCAATACTATATTGAATAGAAGTGGTGAAAGTGGACAACCTTGTCTTCTTCCTGATCTTGGTGGAAAAGCTTTTAGTTTTTGTCCATTGAGTATGATGTAGGCTGTAGGTCTTTCATATTTGGCCTTTATTATATTGAGCAATGCTCCCTCTATTCCCATTTTTTCCAGTACCTTTATCATAAATGGGTGTTGTACCATATCAAAAGCTTTTTCCGCATCTATTGATATGATCATGTGGTTTTTGTCTTTGCTTTTGTTTATGTCATGTATTACATTTACTAGATTTACGAATATTGAAGCATCCTTGCATCCCTGGGATGAATCCCACTTGGTCATGGTGTATGATCTTTTTGATGTATTGTTGGATGTGATTTGCCAATATTTTATTGAGGATTTTAGCGTCTATGTTCATCAGCGATATTGCCTGAAGTTTTCTTTCTTTGTTGTGTCTCTATGTGGCTTTGGAATTAGGATGATGCTGGCTTCATAAAAAGAGTTGGGGAGTTTTCCATCCTTTTGGATTTTTTGAAATAGTCTGTGAAGAATAGGGGTTAGCTCTTCCTTAAAAGCTTTGTAGAATTCTCCTGTGAAACCATCTGGTCCGGGGCTTTTGTGCGATGGGATTTTTTTATTACATCTTCAATTTTATCTGCTGTTATTGTCCTATTCAGGTTTTCTGCTTCTTTTTCATTGAGTTTTGGAAGATCATATTTTTCTAGAAATTTTTCCATTTCACCTAGGTTTTCAAATTTCTTGGCATACAGTTCTGCATAGTAATTGCTTACAATCCCTTCTATTTCTGTGGTATCAGTTGTAATCTACTCTTTCATTTCTGATTGTGTTAATTTGGGTCTTCTCTCTTTTTTTCTTGATGAGCCTACATAAAGGTTTGTCTGTTTTGATTACCTTTTCAAAAAACCAACTCCTAGATTCATTGATCCTTAGAATTGTGCTTTTAGTCTCTATGTCATTTAATTCTGCTCTGATCTTGGTTATTTCCTTCCTTCCACTTGCCCTGGGCTGTCTATGTTGTTCTTCCTCGAGTTCCTGGAGGCATCAGTTTAGGTTGTTTGTTTGAAATGATTCTATTTTCTTTAGGTAAGCCTGTATCGCTACAACCTTCCCTCTCAGGACTGCCTTCACAGAGTCCCATAAGTTTTGGATTGTTGTGAGTTCATTTTCATTTGTTTCCAGAAACTTTTTTATTTCTTCCCTGATTTCTATCTTGACCCATTCGTTGGTTAATAGCATACCATTCAGTCTCCATGATTTTGCGTGTTTTTGGTTTTTTCCTGTGGGGTTGGTTTCTAATTTCAGTCCCTTGTGATCAGACAAAATGCTTGGTATGATTTCTATTTTCCTAAATTTGTTGAGTCTCGTTGTGTGTCCTATCATGTGATCTATCTTGGAAAATGTTCCGTGTGTATTTGAAAAGAGTGTGTATTTAGCTTCTTTAGGATGAAGGGCTCTCTCTCCATATATATATCAACTAGGTCCATTCCATCTAGAGTGTCATTTAATGCTGCAATATCTTTGTTGATATTTTGTTTGGAAGATCTGTCCATTTTTGACAGTGGGCTGTTAAACTCCCCTACTGTAATTGTGTTGCTGTCAATATCTTTCTTGAGGTCCTTTAGGGTTTTCTTTATATATTTGGGTGCTCCTGTGTTGGGTGCATATATATTTATGATGTTAATGTGTTCTTGGTGGATTCTTCCCTTGAGCAACATGAAGTGACTTTCTGGTCTCTCTTTACGGCCCTTTTTTTGAAGTCTATTTTGTCTGATATGAGAATTGCTACCCCGGCTTTTTCCCTTGTCCATTTGCTTGGAAAATTTGTTTCCATTCTTTCACTTTTAGTCTGTGGTGGTCTTTGGACCTGAGATGGCTCTGTTGTTGGCAGCATATGTGTGGGTCATGCTTTCTTATCCATTCAGCTATTCTATGTCTTTTAATTGGTGCATTTAATCCCATTACATTTAAGGTTATTATTGAAAGATACTTATTCATTGTCATTTATGTTCCTATATTCCTCTCCGTCTCTCTCTTTTCCTTCCTTTCCTTAAAGCATTCCTTTTAGTAATTCTTGTAGAGCTGGTTTGGTGGAGGCATGTTCTTTTAGACTTCTTTTTTCTTGGAAGCTCTTTATTTGGCCTTCTATCTTGATCGAGAGCCTTAATGGGTACAATAGCCTTGGTTGTAGGTCTCTCTTTCTCATTACTTGGAATATTTCTTGCCATTCTCTTCTTGCTTGGAATATTTCCATTGAGAAGTCAGTAGCCAACCTTATTGGGACCCCCTTGTGTGTTAGTTCCTTTTTCTCTCTTGTTCCCTTTAGGATTCTCTCTTTTTCGTGGAGGTTTGCCATTTTAATGATGATGTGTCTTGCAGTAGACCTCTTTGTGTTCCACCTGATTGGGACTCTCTGTGATTCCTGGATTCATGTGACTTTATCTCTCCTCAACTTAGGAAAATTTTCCGTTATTACTCTTTCAAGTAGGTTTTCTATCCCTTGTTCTTCTTCCTCTCCTTCTGGTATTCCTATTATTCGGATTTTGTTACGTTTCATATTGTCTTGCATTTCTCTTAAATTCTCCTCATTTTTTTCTGAGTCTCTTCTCCCTTATTTGGTCCGTCTGCGAGATTCTTTCTATCCTGTCTTTGATCTCACTTATGCGATCTTCAGTCTCATGGATCCTACCCTTCATACGTTCTACTGTGTTCTTCAGTTCAGAAATTGTATTCTTCATTTCCTCTCGGCCTTGGCTGATGATTTCTATTTCCTTTTTCATGTTGGTATATTTTGCAGAGAGTTCATTGTAGCTCTCCTGTAGTTTCTGGTAGCTCGTGGTAAGCTCTTTGAATTTCCTGATAACCAGTGCTTTGAATTCAATATCTGATAGTTGACTTGCCTCTATTTCATCTAACATTCTTTCTGAGACTTCCTCCTTTTCTTTCATTGAGGATTGTTTCTGTGTTTTCGATTGTTTGTGTTCTTCTTCTTGTTGTCCTCAGCTTCTTAAATTGATTTGTTATGGTTCCCCGGGTTTATGGTATGAACTTCTGTAGTAGGATGCCTGTGAAATTCAGTGGTGCAGTCTCCTTCAGGTGTCTTGGTGTTCTCCACTTCCACCTACTCCTTTCTTTATTATGCGTGTGTGATCAGTTGGGGGGGAGGCAACATGGTTTGATAGCAGAAGATTATTTTATGTTATTTACAGACACCGTGGGTAGAGAAGAAATAGTCAATCTTTAGTCTATGTATATAGTTTACCATGCTCTTCACTCACCTTGCCACTTTTAGGAAAGGGTGGGCATGAGTTAAGTGTCTTGTTAAGATGGGGGGTTGTGAGTTTTATATAGAAAGCAGTGTGGTCGCTTGTGGTCAGATTTGAGATAAGGTGACAGTACAGGTTAGTAACTGGGTGTAGCGCGTCAGTAAATAGAGTAATAGAATTCAGGCACCTGTAAGGTGGTCTAAGGTCCAAGAGATGAGTTATGAAGTAGAACTGTTGTACAGAACAGCTCTTATTTACAATAATATTAGAGCAACACTCATGTGATAGATTCTATGTGATCTGTCTAAATGGGGGTTGTAGAGCATGGGTAGTATAGCAAAGGAAAGTAAGTGAAGTATAGAAAATCAGCAAAACACTGTGGAGGAAAGAGCAGTGGGAACCTGTCAGGTAGTACAGTATACCCAGCCAGGACTAAAATACCTGTACAGAAAGATGATGGATACAATGATATTCTTAAAATAAAAAAGGAGTAAGAATAATGCAAAAATAATAATACACCTAAAAGAAAACTAAGCAACACACAAACAAACAATCCAACACACACACACACACACACACACAAAAGTCAGAAGAAAAGGGAAATAAGCGGAAAATTTGTGAAGAACAGAAGGACTAAAACCGGACAAAAAGGAAAAGAAATGAAGGACAGAGTATTGAAAGATAGAGCAACAATACAGTTTACAAAATATAAGATTAATTACAAAAGAAGTTGAGAGAGAAAAAAAAGGGGGAAGGGAAAACACACACCCACACACTAGAGAAGGGGGAAAAAAAAGAAGCACCCTTCCTTTGTTGGTTTCAAACTGTCGAAACCGGTTTTTCTGGTTGCAGCATCTCTGAGGGCTGGTATGCAGGCGCGCGCGAGCAGGCTGCCAATTGGGTTGTGGTCGCGCACACCCCGGGGAGGCTGCCTGTATCCCGAGGTATCCAGCACTGTCCTCCTCAGTCCTGTGGTGGGGCCCAGGCATTCTCACCCCTCCCCTGGATGGCTGCTGGGTGTATGGACCCCGAGGCAAGCTTCGGTCTTAGAGTCCCTCAGTTCACTTTCCAATAGAGACTTCTCCGCAAAGCCTGTCTCTCAGCCCAGCCCAATCCCAAAAGACCAGCAATGACAGTGTCCTTCTTAAATCCCCCGGGCTGGTGGGCTGGCTGGCTGGTGACCGCAGAGTCCACAGTTGCCACCCTTTAGGTTAACTTAAGCCCACAGGTCTCTGCCCAGTATTAACCTGCCTGCCTAGACGGGGAGGGGGGAGTCAGTTCTCTCCCATGGAGTCTGTTGCCGGCCCACTGTGTGCCGGGCCTCCAGCGTTCACTCCGTCACAGGCGCCCCAGCCCTGGATTCAGACAGGGCTTCTGTTTCCCACTGATGGTGCCGGCCCCCATTGGGCTCCAATTCTCATTGGTACTCACGCTCCACCGGAGGTCGCCCACCCAGGGTGCACCCGGACACAGCCCACAGCCTAGGAGGCCCCTGGCGCACAGCCGCTTTTGTCCTCAATCACCTTCTGGAGTCCTCGCCGACCTGCAGCTGTCTGGTTCCTCCGTCACATTCTGTGGTCTCCTATTTTCATAAATGTTGAGGAACTGTTGGTTGATTATGCTTTTCTTTGGTAGATCTGCCCGGATTTTCCACCAGATGTACTGGAGCTGGGTTCCCTCCATGCTACTCTGTTGCCATCTTCCAAGGCACCCCCTTCATTTTATTCTTAATAAATTTTCTTCATACCAGGTGCTAAAGTGATCTTTCCAAAAATAGAAATTATTTACATCATCTTCTACTTTAAATTGTTCAATGTTCCTTACAGCATTTGGAATAAAATCAAAACTTCTTCAATTCTTCTGAAAGTCTGTTCATAATCTGAACATTGTCTTATTGGCCTTAGGCATTCTTCAAACCACACATTTTCCAACATACTGAAATGCATTTAATTCCTGGAAATAGTCATGTTTTCTGTCACATCAAGCCTTTCACACCTGCTTATCCTTCTGCCTCAGTTATAGTCTTTCCATTATTCATTCCTGCCTTTTTTCCCTTGTCTAAATTCTACTCACCTATGCTACCTAACTCCCAGTTATCATTCCTGACTCAGCTCAGATAGAACTCCCTCTGAAGAGTCACCTTTGATCCTTGGCCTTCCTATACCCAGGGAACCATAAATATATTTCTATCATAGTATTTAGAATGTGCCATTTTAATGACCTAAGTAGATATGAATGCATTTTCATGCATCAGAGATGAATGCCCTCCATCAGACCATGAATGCCCTTAAGCCAGAGACCATATCATATTTATCTTTGCCTCAACAAGCACATAACATAGAACCTAGAACATGGTGTTCAGTAAATTAGTGATGATCATTACAGGAAGTAAATGCATCTAAATTTCATATGCCCATGAGTGGTGGGACCAAGAGTAAAAGTAATTGAGTCCTCCACCCCTTCTCAACACATTATATAGGTGGATATTTGGTTGAAAAAGATTTCCAGAACAGTGCAATGAAACTCTTAGTGTGTGCAGAAATACAGTCACAGCTTGACAGTGGGTAATTAAGTAGATTAATGGTGTGCATATAAGCTTCTGGTCATTTTGAACATATCTACTTGTGAATGGAGCTAACCTACTCTTCTATGCACTTGTCACTTCACAGTTCAATTAGCAGCACAGAATGGTAGTAAATATTGAAATATTGTGAGAGTCTTGAGGAGAGTGGCCAGAATACATTGCCCTTCAATACACTCTGCAACTTGTTTTTTTTCTTGTTAAATCTAACACCTATGCATTTGTCATGTGTGAAAAAACAAGCACTTGATTCTGATCACAAACTCCTAAAATATCTCATAAGAACTAGCATTAGGTCATGCACTTTTAAGTCAAAACATGGTGTGTATAAAAGAACACCAGTCAGCAATGTGACCAAGGGGAAAAAAGGCAGCAAAGACTGTGGTGATTTTTCCAGTATATTCCTCTTTCCATCGTAAAATATCCCAGGTGGCTCCCTATCTTGATATGCTTCCTTAATCTTTACAGAGGACTAGAACCATTTTTTTTCAGAAACCAAAAGGAAATGTCAGTTGAAAGTCCAAGAAATCAAATTTTGCTAACAAGTCATGAGGGTACTCAATAATGAGATCAAATTGCCAAGTAAGTGCTTCATAAATGTTTTAGGTCTGATACAAAGGAACAAAAGCTTTCAAACTTTATTATTTATTCCCCTGGCATTTCTTTCCCAGAATGATCATTCGTACGACCAGCCTTAAGTGCTTAGTGTCATTAGTTTAATGAAGTGCTATCTATATGTTATTTCAAATTAAATACAAGTGTTTCACAAACAGTAAAAACTATATTGATAATAGTATATATATATATATATATATATATATATATATATATATGTGTGTGTGTGTGTGTGAGTGTGTCAGGTTAATTCTTTTTTTAATTTTTATATATTTTTATTGTTGTTCAAGTGCAGTTGTTCCCATTTTCCTCACACCACTACCCTTTGCCCCACCCATCCCCACCACCCACCCTTGATCCTACCCATTTTTTGTTTTCTCCATGGGTTCTTTATACATATTCCTTGATGACCCTTCCCCTATTTTCCCTCTTTATTCCTCTCCCCCCTCCCCTCTGGTTACTGTCAGTGTGTTCTTTGTTTCAATGTCTCTGGTTCTATTTTGCTTGCTTATTTCTTGTGATGATCAAGTTCCACTTATAGGTGACATCATATGGTATTTGTCTTTCACCGCCTGGCTTATTTCACTCAGCATAATGCTTTCCAGTTCCATTCATGCTGTTGCAAAGGGTAGGAGCTCCTTCTTTCCCTCTGCTGTGTAGTATCCCATTGTGTAAATGTATCATAGTTTCTTGATCCACTCATTTATTGATGAGCACTTAGGTTGCTTCCAGAACTTGGCTATTGTAAATGGTGCTGCCATGAACATAGGGGTATATACATTCTTTTGAATTTTTGTTTCAGTGTTCTTATTGTATAATCCTAGCAGTGGAATTGCCAGATCAAAAGGCAGTTCCATTTTTAGTTTCCTGAGGAAATTCCATAGTTTTCCACAGTGGCTGCCCCAGTCTGCATTCCCACCAATGGTGTAGTAGGAGTTCCTTTTCTCCATATCCTTGCCAGCACTTGTTATTTGTTGATTTGTTTAGGATGACCATTCTCACTAGTATGAAGTGGTATCTCACTGTGGTTTTAATTTGTATCTCTCTGATGGCTAGTGATGCTGAGCATCCTTTCATATGTCTCTAGGCCCTCTGAGGTCCTCCTTAAAGAAGTGTTTGTTCAGGTTCTTTGCCCATTGTTTAATTGAGTTGTTTTTCAACATTTCAAACATTCATATGGAACCATAAGTGACCCCAAATAGCTGCAGAAATTGTGAGAAAAAAGAACAAAGCTGGAGGAATCACAATACCAGATTTCAAACTATATTACAAGGCCACCATAATCAAAACAGTCTGGTACAGTACTGGCATAAGAACAGACACATATATCAATAGAACAAAGTAGAGAGCCCAGAAACAAACCCAAGTCTCTGTGGTCTATTAATGTTTGATAAAGTGAGCAGGAGCATAAAATGGAGTAAAAATAGCCTCTTTAATAAATGGTATTGGAAGATCTGCACAGCTGCATATTAAAAAAAGAAACTCAATTACCAACTTACATCATACACCAAAATAAGCTCAAGATGGATAAAATACTTAAATATAAGTCTCAACACCATATAAGCCCTAGAGGAGAACATTGGCAGGAAAATCTCAGATATACCACACAGTAATATTCTCACCAATATGTTCCTGAGAGCAAGGGATATAAAGAAAAAAATAAACAAATGGGACTTTATCCAACTAAAAAGCTTCTGCATGCCTAAAGAAAACATCAGCAAAATGAAAAGGGAACCAACCATATGGGGAAATATATTTGCATATATTAGGTTAATTCTACAGTAGTAGTGTTAGCAATACACCACACATGAGTAGTGTTACCTCTCACGTGGCCCCCACTGGGGACCTGGCCCAAAACTCAGGCATGTACTCTGACTGGAAATTGAACGAGCAACCCTTTGGTTTGCAACCAGCACTCAATTCACTGAGCAACACCAGCCAGGGCTAAACCATTTAACTCTTTAGTTCCAGCTTTAATCACTTAAACCTATCAGTGAAGTCTAAAACCTTTAACTCCTGAGTTCCCCCTGATAGTTTTTAATTATCTTATTTCTGTAGAATTAGTTTACAAACTAAAACAACATAAAATACAAAGGCTACACAATTTTGAAAGAATGTCAGGCTTCTGCCTCAGAGCCTGTCCCCTCTAGAACACCCAAAGAGAGAGGAACAACACTGCCACCCTCTGCTAGTCCAATCTGGCCCTAGGTTGTGCCCAGAGTTTGTTCTCCCATCCAACATATCACGCTTTGGGGAATGCAGGTGGCTGCAGCAGGATCACCAGGCATCCTGGAGGAAGACAGTCTGAGAGCCAGTCTCTGCCCTCTTTTATCATAAATCTTCTGGCCCAAAACTCCATGCGCTCTGGACACATCCAGCTTCTCAGCCCACCCCTCCTGGGGTGTTTACCGTCATCTTGGGCAGCCTCTTCCTGGGGCCCCCCCTATTCCTGCCCACTGATCTGATCAGATCTCTCTGCATCAATCCTAACCCCTTCCAATTTGTTGCTGCCTCATTCAAATCAATTTTTGATCAAATAATCTCTTAAAATTAAAAAAATAAATAAATGAAATATAAAATATTTTTAAATAATGAAAAGCTTTTAGGTGAAAAGTACTAGATCAAGACTTTTATAAAACATTATATTACAATGACCTTCTCCTCCTCCCCCCAAATTTGCCTTAGGTAACTGGGTGAATGAAGCTTTACAAACATTTAATGCGTATAGTAAGGATCCAAAGCAGGGATTTCCACACTATAGTAAGAATATCAAATTTTAGTTGAGCGTGTCTTATATGATGAGCATTTTGTGAAGTGTTAATATATGTCTTCTCCATTTCTATTTAGCTAGTGATACCAAAAGCCACCCAATTCTGGCATGAACATGGGAAGGGGCAGTGGTATTAGGTAATTTTGCCTGCTTTAACTCTTGAGGAATGCGTAAGATTTCATTAAATGGATAAGAGACAGAAAGAGTATTATGTATGGAAGAACATACAAAGTAGAAAAGGGGAAAGTATGTTGTTCTTTTCATTCATATTCAGAATGACTACACCAAAAATTATTGGAGGGGTAGGTAGAGGCCTAGCCGTGGATGGTCTGATATGCCAAATTAAAGAGAAGTTTAGACTTGATCCTATAAGTGAGAAAGAACAATTAAATAATCGGAACTTCCAAGTGACAGGGTCAGAATTCAAAATGTAAAAAAAAAAAAAAATTGTAAGAGTCTGGTTAAATGCAGAGACCAGGTGGGAAGGCACTTTGAGGCTCCATGTGAGAGATGTTTCAGGTCTGAATGAAAGGAGTGTGAATTAAGATGCAGCTGACCAGACAGACAGGAGAGATGTTTCAAATTCTTCTTTCATAATGCTAGGGTGCTGGTCCATGGCAGGCTGGTTCACGGGTGGCGTGAGAAAGAGGCATCTGACAGCGTTTTCAGGACCTTGGAACATTATAGGCCAGTCTGTGTGGTCCCCCTTTTCCTACCTTTTCTTATAGGCCAGTCTGTGTGGTCCCCCTTTTCCTATGCCTGAGTGACGCCACATTTTCTTCACATGCTTTGACCCAAACAATACTTTACAATACCTCAAAATCAAATATTAATGACACACACATCTGATAAAGGACTTATATTCAAAATATAAAAATTATTCTTAAAAGTAAACAACACCACCCAATTTAAAAAATGGCCAAAAGATCTATACAGACACCTTACCGAAGGAGATATATGCAATGGCTAATACATATCTAAACAGATACTCAACATCATATGTCATTAGAAAATTTCAAATTACATTTCAATGACCTACCATTTACATTATTAGAATGGCTTAAATGCAAAACCTGCCAACTCCAAATGCTAGCCAGGAAGTAGAACAAACTGAATTCTCATTCACTGCCTGTGGTAACGTAAAATTATATTAGCCACAGTGAAAGATAGTTTGGCAGTTTCTTAGAAGACTACACATAAACTTACCATAAAATCCAGCAATTGCTCTTCTAAGGTTTACCCAGCTGTGTTGAAAACACATTTATACACAAAGAAAACATGCATACACATATGTATAGCAACTTTGTTCATAACTGACAAAATTAGAAACAAGCAATATATCCTTTAACAGGTGAATTAGCAAACTGTAGTAGATCTATGTAATGAAATATTATTCAACAATAAGAAAAAATTGAGCTAGCAAGCCATGAAAAGATATGGATAATTCTTAAAGATGTACTTCTAACTGAAAGAAGATAGTGTGAAAAGGCTAGATACCATATGATTCCAATGAAATTACATTCCAGAAAGGCAAAAATAAAGAAAGTAAAGAAATAGTGATTTCCAGGGGTTCAGGAAGTAGGAAGAATGGTGGTAAGAATAAATGGGGCACCAAGAATTTGCTGGGGGAAACTCCTCTGTATAATAGTGCAATAGCTGATACATGACATTGTTTATTTTTCGAAATCCATAGAACTGTGCAGCATAAAAAGTGAACTGTGGGACTTCCGCCAATATGGAGATGTAGGTAGAAACACTGTGCCTTCTTCCACAACCAAGTTTGAATTCAACAAAGGTTTAGTAAACAAAGACACAGCCAAAGAACAGAAAATTGAACTATACGGAAGTCCGACAACAACGAACTGTTCAACGGGACCGGTAAGAGGGGCAGAGCCAGCAGCGGAGCAGGGTTGGGCAGGAAGGATCCTCCAACCACAGGGACCCAGGCAGCTGGGGGGTAGCACCAGGTGGACCCGGTGAGAGCGCAGGGCAGCAGGCTGACTGTGGTCACACATTTGCACACAGATAAACCAGCAGAGGAGTGAGCAGTGAGACAGACCAAGCAGGCCCCAGCGGGCGAACCCAGTGAGGGCCCAAGGCGGCAGTCGCACATTCTCGTGCAGTGGGACGGACTGTGCAGGCCCCAGCAGCGGGAGGCAGCAAAGGGGACCACCATTTCTTTCCTTTGACCCCCGCCCCCACATACAGCATCACAACCCAGACACTGAGTTGCCCCACCCTGGTGAACACCTAGGGCTACGCTCCTCATACATAACAGGCACAAACAGTCTAAAATATGACTCAGGAAGAACTCAAAGCCCCAGAGCCGATAACTCTAAGTGAAAAAGAAATAGCGAACCTCTCAGATGCATAGTTCAAAATACTGGTGATCAGGATGCTCACAGAACTGGTTGATTTTAGTCACAAATTAGAGGAGCATATGAAGGCTAAACTAATTGAAATGAAGGGAAATGCACAGGAAACCAATAGTGATGGAAAGGAAAGTGGGACTCAAATCAAGGGAGTGGACCAGAAAGAAGGAAGAAATGACCCAACAGAAAAAAGTGAAGTTACAAGAATTCAAAAAAAAATGAGGAGAGGCTTAGGAACCTCCAGGACATCTTTAAATGTTCCAACATCCAAATTATAGGGGTACCAGAAGGGGAAAAGAAACAGCCACAAGTGGAAAACTTATTTGAACAAATAATAAAGGAGAACTTCCCCAGTTTGGCAAAGGAAATAGACTTCCAGAAAATTCAGGAAGCTCAGAGAGTCCCAAAGAAGGTGGACCCAAGAAGGAACACACCAAGGCACATCATCATTACATTAGCCAATATTAAAATGAAGGAGAGAATCCTAGAAGCAGCAAGAGATAAGGGGACAGTCACCTACAAAGGAGTTCCCATCAGACTGTCGGCATATTTCTCAAAAGAGACCTTACAGGCAAGAAGGGGCTGGAAAGAAGTATTCCAAGTCATGAAATCCAAAGACCTACATCCAAGGCTGCTCTATCCAGCAAATATTTCATTAAGAATGGAAGGGCAGATAAAGTGCTCTCAGATAAGATCAAATTCAAGGAGTTCATCATCACCAAGCCCTTATTATATGAAATGTTAAAGGGACTTATCTAAGAAAAAGAAGATAAAAACTATGAACAGTGGAAGGACAGCAAACTCACAGTTATTAACAACCACACCTAAAACAAAAGCAAACCAAGAGGACAGCTAGATCAGGAGCAGAACCATAGAAATGAAGAACTCATGGAGGGTTAGCAACAGGGGAGCAGGAGGAGAAGAAGGGGGGAGAAGATACAGAAAATAAGTAGCATAGGTGGTAGGTAAAAAATAGATAAGGGGGAGGGCAAGAATAGTGGGGGAAATATAGAATCTAAAGAACTTGAAACACGTGGTCATAAACTAAAGGGGGGAATGGTGGAGGAGGGGTGTGCAGGGTGGAGGGGAATGAAGGAGGGAATAGAACAACGGCAATGGTATAATCAATAAAATATATATTTTTTAAAAAGTAAACTGTAATGCAAGCCACAAACCTTAACTAATAATAATACACATACTCCTTAACTCATGATGGGGTTACTTCTTTTTATTTCATTTAAATTTATTTATTGATTTATTTTTAGAGGTGAAGGGAGGGAGAAAAAGAGGGAGAGAACATTAACAAACAGTTGTCTCTCAAGCGCTCCCTATTAGTGACCTGGCCTGCAACCCAGGCATGTGCAAAAACTGGGAATTGAACCATCAATCCTTTGCTTCACAGGATGGTGCTCTATTCACTGAGCCACACCAGCCAGGGCCAATGGGGTTACTTCTTGATGAACCCATCACAATCTGAAAATATCATAAGTCAAAAAATCATAAATACACTTAACCTGTTTAATACCATCATTTAGCCTAGCCAACCTTGAATGTGCTCAAAACACAATATCCAGAAAACATGGCAACACAGTACACCATAGAGTATTCATCATTCACCCTTGTGATCATGCTCCTGCCTGGTAGCTGTGCCTCTTTGCCACTGCCCAGCATCCAAAGAAATTATTAAATAGCATGTCCTTATCACAAGAAAAGATCAAAATTCAAAATCTGAAGTACAGTTTCTACTGAATGTGTATCACTTTTTCACCAACTTAAATGAAATAAAAAGTCAAACCATAGTAAGTTGGAGATAGTCTATATATCAATATCAGTTCATCAGTTGTAATAATTGTACCACACTGATTTAAGATATTAATTATAGGGGGAATTGGAGAGAATAGAGTGGGCATATGAGTAACCTCCATACTTGCTGTATGACTTTTCTGTGAAATAAAACTGCTTTAAAAATAAAGATTATTAATAAAAATAGAATGAGGTAAACATATACATGTCAATATGTAACAATCTCCATACGTTAATGTTTTAAAACAATATACAGAACAGTGTTTGTTATAACACTTATTTAAAAGTGACTTATGTTTATATAAACACAAACACGTGCAGATGTGTGTATATATTTGTTGAGAGGGGAGGACCTGGTTAAAATTTTCAGTGTTTATCTTTTTATACTATTTGCATTTTCCAGTGTGGACACATGATTTTTATCTGTTAAAAGTTAATTAAATTTTAAGCAACTCAAAACAGAACAAAAAATTCAATGAAAATATTCGCTTTGAATCTAAATGTACAAATTAATGTGGAATTTATGATCTCACAGGAAAATTGCTCAAAAACAGAATATATTGATGAAATGTCCAAGAAATTAATACAGTGCTGCAAACAGGTTTAAAATAGAAGCATCTATCACAAAAAACTACACATTTATTTAAATGTGATTTTATTTAAAATCAACTATGTTTCATCTATTATAGAGGAGATTAATAAATGTTGAAAGTCCTGCCAAACAGCCTTAAGTTTTCTCTATACAATAGTAATGAGTGTGCATTATTTTCCCTATTGTCTCCTCTTTTTTGGCTTCATGAGTATATTGTGATTAGGCAGAGAAACTATCTCTTAGCACAGTGCAAACTCCAAAAGTTGAATTACACACACCTCTATAATCACTAAGATTAAGTCTATGATTTGTGCAGTTTTCTAACAATGAGGGGAAAAATCAAAGTAATTTAAGAAATTTAATGTCAACAATAAAATTAATGGGAACATTTTTTAAAAATATACTTTTTTGATTATACTATTACAGTTGTCCTGATTTTTCCCCTTTGCTCCCCTCCACCCAGTGCCCCCCACTCCCTCAGGCAATCCCCCCACAATTGTTCATGTCCATGGGTCATACATATAAGTTCTTTGACTTCTCCATTTCCTAACCTGTAATCCTGTAATCCTGTACTTTACATCCCCATGACTATTCCGTGACTACCTATTTGTGCTTCTTAATCCCCTTACTTTTTCATCCATTCTCCTGCACCCCCCTCCCATCTGGCAACCATCTGGTAACTGACTTCTTTTCTTTTTGCTTTGAAGAGTCTGTCTTTATCTTTAACCTTTGGCCTTTTAAAAATGATGTGTCTTGCAGTAGGCTTCCATCATGACAGGGACTCTCTGTGCTTCTTGGGCTTGCATGTCTATTTCCTTCACAAAGTTAGGGAATTTTTCTTTCACTATTTTTTCAGATAGATTTTGAATTTCTTCCTCTTTTTCTCCCCCTTCCGACACCCCTATGAGGTGAATGTTGGACCTCTTGAAGTTATCCTAGAACCTGCTTATACTGTCATCATTTTTTTTTAATTCTTTTTTCTCCTTGTTGTTCTGTGTGGTTGTTTTTTTGCTTCCTTATGTTCCAAATCATTGATTTGATTCTCAGCTTCGTCCACAGCTATTTTCCTGTAAAGTGTTTTTTTTTTCCAAGTGTCACCTCACTTTATTTTTTTTAATTTTTTTATTTTTTCCCAATTTTTTAATTTAATTATTTTTCAAGTACAGTTTTCTGTCTATTACTCCCATCCCATCCCACCTCCCATCCTCCCCCCTCCCTCCCATTTCCACCCTTCTCAGTTGTTGTCCATGTATTCTTTACATAGGTTCCTCTAAATCCCTCCCTTATTTCACCTGAAATTCCCTCCCCTCTCCCCTCTGGTCACTGTCAGCCTGTTCTCTATTTCATTGTCTTTGGTTATATTTTGTTTGCTTGTTTGTTTTGTTGTTTAGCTTCCTGTTAGAGGTGAGATCATATGGTATTTGTCCTTCAACACCTGGCTTATTTCACTCAGCATAATGCTTTCCAGTTCCATCCATGTTGTTGCAAAAGGTAGGAGCTCCTTCTTTCTTTCTGCAGCATAAAATTCCATTGTGTATATGTACCATAGTTTTTTNATTCGACAAAGGGGGCAGTATCATAAAATGGGGTAAAGATAGCCTCTTCAACAAATGGTGTTAGGAGAACTGGACAGCTACATGCAAAAAAATGAAACTCGAGCACCAAATTACACCATACACCAAAATAAATGCAAGTTGGATAAAAGACTTAAATATAAGCCATGACACCATTAAAGTCCTAGAGGAGAACATTGGCAGGAAAATCTCAGATATTTCACACAGCAACATTTTTACTGATATGTCCCCTAGAGCAATGACTATAAAGGAAAGAATAAACAAATGGGATCTCATCAAAATAAAAAGCTTCTGCTCAGCTAAAGAAAACATCATTAAAATAAAAAGACAACCAACTGTATGGGAAAACATATTTGCCAATGATACCTCAGACAAAGGTTTAATCTCCAAATATATAAAGAACTCACACGACTTCACTCAAAGAAGACAACTAACCCAATTAAAAAATGGGCAAAGGACTTGAACAGACACTTATGCAAGGAGGACATACAGAGGATCCAGAGACACATGAAAAGATGCTCAATATCGCTAGCTATCAGAGAGATGCAAATTAAAACTACAATGAGATACCACCTTACACCGGTGAGAATGGCTATCATAAACAAAGCAATACACAACAAATGTTGGAGAGGGTGTGTAAAGTGTTTTTTATTTTAATTAGTGTATGCTTCATTTCTGACTGGGTCTATTTTATGCTGCTGATGTTCTCACTAAGTTCATTGAGCATCTTTATAACCAGTGTTTTGACTTATGCATCTGATAGTTTTATTATCTCCAGTTAGTTTATCTCTTTTTCTGGAGTTTTGATCTGTTCTTGCATTTGGGCCATGTTTGTTTGTCTCATTGTTTTGGTGGCCTCCCTGTGTTTTTTTCTATGTATTAGGTGGAACTGCTTTGACTCTGTGTCTTGGTAGAGTGGCTTAATGTAGTAGGTGTCCTATAGAGTCCAGTGTCACAGTCTTCCCTGTCACCCACGCTGGGTACATGAAGTGCTCCCTTCATATGGGCTGAGTACCTTGACACTTGGTTGCTATTGGTGGATCAATGGGAGGGATTTACCCATGCCAGTCAGCTGCTAGGCGAAACTAGGTGAAAGGAACATACTTTCATAAATAGGAACACTCTATAGTATCTTTGCATCTTTCTTATAAGTCTGAAATTATTCCAAATTTTTAAAAAGTGCCGTCATGCCCTTTTACAGTTTATAACCTCTTCTCTTCCTTAGCTTGTAGAAAATATTCATAGTTATCTATCACTCTAGATAACTTTGTCTTTTCTAGAATTTCATAAAAAATGGAATCAATTAATATGTATTACTTTGTATCTGGTTTCTTTCACTTAGCATAATGGTTTGAGGTTCACTACATTATTGTGTATAGCATTACAGTGTTCCTTTCTATCATTGAGTAGTATTCTCTTGTATGGATATACAACAATTTGTTTTTGCATTCACTAAGTTAAGAAATCTAGATTCTTTCCAGTTTTTGGCAATTACATACAAACATACTGTAACCTATTTGAGCTTTTCTTTGCATAAAAAATATGTTTATTTATCTTGGACATATACCATCCACTATTTTTGCTATAATAATGCAGTATTTCAGATTGAAGTAATAACATAAATATTCTGTAGTTAATAATTTGGTTTTATACATTATTAATCTTCAAAAATATTAATTTCTTCAAAATGTCTTATAAATCCTAGGTTAAGCTGTATTATAGGCAATGTTCTTGTTCTCCACGAGCATTTTAATTTATAGCATGAAATTAGAAAAAGACAAATTTCAAGTACACAATAAATGCTAGTAACTGTAGTCATCATGCATATTAGATCCTCAGAACTTACTCATTACAAAAGCTTTTTATCTGATAAGCTTTTTATTATCAATCACACCCTTTTTCAAAATGTTGTAAAGAAAATTATGTAAAACAGTCCATGTGAATGCAATCCTAGCTTTTCTTCTTTTATCCTCACCTAAGGACTTTTTTTCACTGCTTTTAAAGAGAGAGGAAAGGAGAGAGCAAGAGAGAAACATAGATGTGAGAGAGAAACATCAATTGGTTGCCTTCTGCCAAGTGTCCCAACTAGGGATCGAACCCAAAACATTTTGGTCTACTAGACGACACTCCAACCAACTGAGCCACACTGGCCAGGGCAAAACATCTTAGCTTTTTTAATGAAGTGATGAATATGCTAGTTAATTCAATAGTAAGGGACATTTCACAATGTATATACATGTTAAAACATCACATGTACACTTTAAATATATTAAAATTTTATGTCTCAATTACACTTTATTCAAGCTGAAAGAATAATAATAATTAATTTTTCAAGATCTTCTCTAAGCCAAGCTTCTTTCTTCCAGTCTTGAGAACATTTTTAATATCTACATAAAATGTTTTTCTTTTCACCCTTAGCTAGTATTTCCTAATTTCTGCCATCCAACTCTCTTGAATGAGCAGGAATTAAACTTTTATCCTTTCTGGTCTTAAATGATATAGATCATAGTCATTGAAAACAAATGACACACACACATACCTGTACACACATTGTCTTTGTACTGCAATTCTGTTTATTTAGTACCTCACTAGAAATCACACTTCCAGCCTGCTGAAGTTTGAGTAGTTAAAGGTGTAAAAGCTTTCAGTAATTAAAAAGTGGAATGGAGAGGTCTGAATTCAATGAGAAATATACAAGTATATTATCCACATTAATTCTTTTTATTTTCTCCTTAAAACTACTGAGTCATTTTTCATGTTGCATTTTTTTATCTGAAAGATGAGGTTATTTTTTCTGGATGTAGATGTGATTAGAATATTTAATATGATAACAGTAAAGGATTTTGAAGAAGAAATCAATATATTTTGTATGTATTGAGTGTGTATTTTGTCTTCAGCATTGTAGAATAGACAAAAATACAGCACTAAAAATAGCTTTGGGAAGAAAAGACACACTCACAAAGAATGGATAACAATGTTGGATAGTATTGTATCCACGAAAATAAATTATTATTCCCAATTTAACTAACTCATTTATGAGAATATATTTACTTGACAAAAGGGAAAGAAAACAAAAAGGAAGTTTTAGGTAAATGAAGAAAGATGAATAATTTTCAAACCAGAGTTTGGGTAAAATTATACATTTAAATTTGTCAGTGCATTATGGTTTTTATCTGATCTGGGAATGTAGGTCAGTGGGTTGAAATATTCTAAATATTGTATTTTCCCCCTTGAAATATGAGGGAAAAATCACTTTGGCACAAGATTTTCCCAGATATAAGACTGAAAATAAAGTAGATTTTTAGAACAGGCCAAATCCCAGGATATCCCCTAGGTCAGAGATTAGTTATGTTTGCATTCTCCCCTAGGGGGCATTAGGGAATATTGGCCTCATAAGATTTCAAGGTAAGAATTCTGGTGTTCAACAACCAAAACTTAAAACAAGAGAAAACATAATGAATAGAGAAAGGAAGTTGAGAATCAGTAATCCAGTCTAATATCCACCTTCATTTTTTATAATATATATTGAATGTATTGGGGTGACATTGGTTAATTATACAGATTTCACGTGTACAATTCTATAACACATCATCTGTATATTGTATTGTGTGATCATGATCCCAAGTCAAGTCTCCTTCCATCTCCATGTAGCCCCCCTTTACTCTCTTCTACCTGCCTCCATCCCCTTTTCCTCTGTTAATCACCATACTAATGTGTGTGTGTGAGTTTTGTTTTGTTTTATTTTTGCTTAATCTCTTCACCTATTTCATTCAGCCCCCAACCACTACTCTGACAATTGTCAGTCTATTCTCTGTGTTTATGGGTCTGTTTCTATTTTGTTTGTTTGTATATTTTGTTCTTTAGACCCCGCATGTAAGTGAAATGATGTGGTATTTGTCTTTCTAACTTATTTCACTTAGAATAATGCTCCCCACGTCCATTCATGCTGTCACAGAAGGTAAGATTTCATTTTCTTAATGTCCGAGTAGCAAATAGCATCCCATTGTGTAAATGTAACACAGCTTTTTTATCCATTCATCTACTGATGAGCACTTAGGCTGTTTCCACATCTTGCCTATTGTAAATGACACTGCAATGAACATAGAGGTGCATATAATTCTTTCAAATTTGTGTTTCAAGAATTAAATAAAAATTAAAATTAAAAAAACAAATTTTTGTTTCAGGTTTATTCAGATAAGTTTCACAAAGTGGAATTGCTGGGGGAGCAATTCCATAAGGCAGTTCCATTTTAATTTTTTGAGGACCCTCCATACTGTTTTCCACAGTGGCTGCCCCAGTCTGCATTCCCACCAACAATGTACTATGCATTCCTTTTCTCCTGAACCTCACCAGCACGTGTTGCTTGTGGGTTTATTGATGGTGGCCATTCTGACAGGTGTGAGGCAATATCTCATTGTGGTTTTAATTTGCATCTCTCTGGTGATTAGTGATGTCGAACATCTTTTCGTATGTTTCTGGGCCCTCTGTATGTCCACTTTGGTGCTGTGTCTGTTCAGGTCCTTTACCATTTTTCAATTGGATTGTTTGTTTTTTTAGTGTTGAGTTGTTTGACTTTACAAATTTCAGATATTAACCCCTTATCAGATGTATCATTGACAAACATATTTTCCTATTCAGTGCATTGACTTTGTTTTCATTTTTAAATTTATTTTATTGATTATGCTATTACAGTTGTCCCAGTCCCTCTCCTTTATTCCCCTCTGCCTTGCACACCCTCTCCCATCCACATCCCCCCACTCCACTTTAGTTCATGTCCACGGTTCATACTTTAACTTCTGTGGCTTCTCCATTTCCTATACTATTATTAACCACCCCCTGTGTATTTGCTACCTACCATTTATACTACTTATTCCCAGTACCTTTTCCTCCTTCTCCCCCTCCCCTATTGATAACCCTCCATGTGATCTCCATTTCTGTAATTCTGTTCCTGTTCTAGTTGTTTGCTAAGTTTGTTTTTGTTTTTGTTATTTGTGTGTTCAGTTGTTGACAGTTGTGAGTTTGTTGTCATTTTATTCTTCATAGTTTTGATCTTCTTTTTCTTAGATAAGTCCCTTTAACATTTCATATAATAAGGGCTTGGTGATGATGAACTCCTTGAACTTATCCTTATCTGAGAAGCACTTCATCTGCCCTTCCATTCTAAATGATACCTTGCTGGATAGAGTCATCTTGGATGTAGGTCCTGGCCTTTTACAACTTTAAACACTTTTTTTCCAGCCCCTTATTGCCTGTAAGGTCTTGAGAAATCAGCTGATAGCACTATGGGAACTCCTTGGTAGGTAACTCTCTCCTTTCCTCTGGCTGCTTTCCTTACATGCCCACACATCTCCTTCATTTTAATCTTGAGTAATATAATTATAATGTGTCTTGGTGTGTTCCTCCTTGGGTCCAACTTCTTTAAGATTCTCTGAGCCTCCTGGACTTCCTGGAAGTCTATTTCCTTTGCCAGATTGGGGAAACTCTCCTTCATTATGTTTTCAAATAAGTTTTTCATTTCTTGCTCTTCCTCTTCTCCTTGTGGCACGTCTGTGATTTAGATGTTGGAATGTTTAAAGTTGTCCCAGAGGTTCCTAAGCCTCTCCTCATTTTTTTGAATTCTTGGTTCTTCATTGTTTTGGCTGAGTGTTTATTTCTTTCTTCTGTTCCAAATTGTTGATTTGAGTCCTGGTTTCCTTCCCATCACTGTTAGTTCCCCGCACATTTTTCTTTATTTCACTTTTCATAGCCTTCACTTTTTCCTCTATTTTGCAACCATATTCAGCCAATTCTATGAGCATCCTGATTACCAACCAGTGTTTTGAGCATCTGATAGATTACCTATCTCTTTGTTGCTTTGTTGTATTTTTTCCTGGAGCTTTGGTCTGTTCTTTTATTGGGGCCATTATTTTTTTTGTCTTGGGGCACCTGTCACATAGTAAGGGGCAGAGCCTTAGGTATTCACCAGGGTGGGGCAACACAAGTCACCATGTTGTGGTGCTGTATGTAGGGCAGGGGTCCAAGAGGGAACAATGCTGCTACTACCCACAATCAAAATGGGTCCTTCTGGTGCTGATTCCTGGGTGGGTGGGTTTATGTACATTCTAGGACCTTGAGGGTCTCTCCAACAAACTCTCCTGTGAGGCTGGGAGTTTCTCAAAGGTTTTTTCAGTCAGAGGTTTTGAGGCTTTATTTCCTGCACTGGAACCCTGGGTTTCTCAGTCTGTCTTGCTCCCCAGTTGTTACTCCCAGTTTATCTGCATGCAAATGTGGGACTGCCTGCTCCACCAACCTCTGCATTGTCATCAGTCTTCTTTTCCCTGCTGCCCATCTCCACCCCTCCTACCTCTAACTCCTTGGTTGTTGGACTTCCACACAGTTAGATTTTCTGTCAGTTCTGGTTGTTTTTTGTTTTTAAATTTGTGGTTGTCCTTAGTGTGGTTGTGCGAAGAGGCACAGTGTGTCTATCTATGCCTCCATCTTGTCTGGAAGTCTCCAGTGTGCTGACTTTTTATTTTGTTGATATTTTCCTTTGCTGTTTAAAAGCTTTTTGTTTCACGTAGTCCCAATTGTTTATTTTTTCTTCCATTTCTGTTGTCTGAGGACATATATCAGAAACAATATTGTTACAAGAAATATGTGAGATTTTAATCTCTATGCTTTCCTCTTGGATTTTTATGGTTTTGACTGTACATTTTAGCATTTAATCCATTTAGAGTTTATTCTTGTATATGGTGTAAGGAGATGCTCTAATTTTGTTTTTTGCATATATCTGTCCAATCTTTCCCACACCACTTATTGAATAGACTGTCTTTATTCCATGGTATGTTCTTACCTCCTTCATCAAACATTAATTGACCATATAAATGTGAGTTGATTTCTTGGCTTTTATTCTGTTCCATTGACCTACATGTCTGTATTTATGCCAGTATCTTGCACTTTTGGTTACTATGACCTCATATCGATAGTGTAGTTTGATATCAGGTATTGTGATACTGCCAACTTTGTTTTTTTCTCCACAACATTGCTGAGGCTACTGAGTCTTTGTGGTTCCATAAAAATCTTTGGAATATTTGTTCTAGTTCTGTGAAATACACCATTGGTATTTTTGTAAGAGATAGGTTGAGTCAACAGATTGCTTTGGGTAGTAGGGACATTTTGATGATGTTCATTCTTCCAATCTATGAATGTGGTATATGCTTCCACTTAGCTGTCTCTTCCTTAATTTCTTTCTTCAGTGTTTTTTAAAGATTTTATTTATTTATCTTTAGAAGGGAAGGGAAGGAGAGAGGAAGAGAATATCAATGCATGATTTCCTCTCATGGGTCCCCTGCTGGGAACTGGCCTGCAACCCAGGCATGTGCCCTGACTGGGAATCAAACCACAATCCTCTGGTTCGCAGGCCTGCGCTCAATCCACTGAGCTATACTAGCCAGGGCTCTTTCTTCAGTATCTTATAACTTTTTGAATACAGGTCTTTTGCCACCTTCATTTTATAAAAAAAGCAATTGATGTTCACTGAGTTTAAGTATATTGTCCAAAGTCACAGGACTAGTTTAATTTCTCAGAGAACATTGAGATTATAGCCAATATATGTTTCCACTAACCCACAATGATTCTCAAATTAATGAGTTCTTAAAGAAAGGGGAAGGGTCATCAAAGAACATCTATAAAGGACCCATGGACAAAGTGGGGTAGGATTAAGGGTGGGAGGTGGGGTGGATAGGGAAAAGTGGTGGGGGTGGAAATGGAGACAACTGTACTTGAACAATAAAAAATAGTTAACCATATAATATTAAATAATTAAATACTAAATAAAACTAAAAAATGAGCTCTTAAAGAAGAAAAAAGCATAGAATTTTAATTTAATAAGAAAGCACACATATATTTATGGGGACATAATTAGATAATTGTTTTCAAAGCCCTTACTATTCATAAGAGAATTATTTCCTGGTAATCTTGAGAAGATCATCCAATCATATAGTTAAAAAACAGGCTAAAACTAAATGTTATTTTTATCACTTTGATAATGATCATGGTTTTAAACCCTTAAATTTTTTCTATGACTATTATTTTGAATGATTAAAAGAATACCCTGGTGTAGTACCTTGGCTTGCTTTAAAACAATTGGTCATTACTTGGTGGTAGCAATCCCTATATTTCTCATACTTAATAACAATACATTGCTCACATTCTACAATTCATAGTTGTAGAAGGTATTACTTAGGGGTCTAAAGATGGATGGGGTCTGTCAGTATAATAATAACATTAAAAATTAACTTTCTACCCATTAAGTGACATTATCTAATAGCTTTTATTTTAAATAGACACAGCTTTAATTTTGTGAATTAAATTCAAGATTTAGTAACAATAATATCTGACATTATTTCTTCCAGTGTGGGAGACTTTAATGATATTCAGAATTTATAATAGTATTACTTTGGCTAATTTTCTCCTTTGATTTAATTTCCTCAGATTATGGGCTCATTTTTTGTATAAAGGCATCCTCCATCACTGTAATTTCTCTATTAATAATTCCCCTAGCACATAGTACTATTTTTCTGTTTTTATTTATTGATTTTTTTAGAGAAAGAAAAGAGAGAGAGAGAAAATGTGAGAGAAATTGGTTTGTTATCCCACTTGTCCATTCATTGGTTGCTTTTTCTATGTGCCCTGACCAGGGATGAAATCCATAATCTTGGTGTATCAGGATGATGCTCTAACCCACTAAGCTAACTGGCCAGGGCCACAATGCTATTATACACTATTTTTTCCTAATATTTACAAGAATTATTAATATTAGTCAGTCCAACATCAGTGAGGCACTAAATGGGAAAAAATTAATGATTTATTTTTAAGATTGAACTTATCAGAGCCACATAACACTGAAATGGCATCAATGTCTGCTTGACTTATTAAATAAGCTATTTATACTGCATTTGTTTTACTTACTTAAAATGTCATTCAAAGTAAGTAAAAAACTTATTAAAGGAGCGTGTTCGGATTTTTTAAAACAACTATCCATGGAATATCTTTTCATTCATCACAAGGATCAATACACACACATGTGCCCACACATCTCCATGTCTGAGTAGTGTTACAATACAAACTGCAGCAGGATACATTCAAGCAAGAAAAGGACTGAGACAGGCAAATGAAGCTAGACTGTGGAACCAGAATTTCATGTTCTCAATACCCCACTGCCAGAGAAGCTGCATGACTACTCAAATGATGTTAAAAAGAAAATTTTATACGAAATATGAAGTTACTAATGTTTTTTTCATTTTGTACATTTTTAAATCAGTTTAAACTCACAGTGCATCTTGATTCATACTACTGCATTTAAAGTGCCAATAACCCTATGGAGTTAGCAGTTATGGTGCTGGATAGTGCAGTCCAGATTTCTTATCCCCCCTCAAACTAGCTGTTCCTATGTACAGTGAGGTAGCATGATGGCAGAATTATGTTGAGATTTTAATTATTTATTTTTAGAGAGAGGGGAAGAAGTGTAGAAAGAGAGGGAGAGAAACATCAGTATGCAGTTGTCTCTTGTGGGCCCCCAATTTGGGACCTGGTCTGCAACCCAGATGTGTGCTCTGACTGGGAATTGAATTGGCAACCTTTTGGTTCTCAGGCTTGATTCTTATCCTTTTTTTCTATAAAGTGAAAGCATGCTCTCCTTGAGATGAAGACCCTTGGAAACTAGAGTGGATATTCCCATACCAGCACTGATATCTTAAGGTTGAACATCTAACTCACTGGTAGATTGAGTTTAGCCTATGACACTCTCTACACTTTTAACAAACAGCAAATAAAATTTTGAGTAAAGAGAAGATTTGAAATGCGGTATGAAATAGTCAAGGGCACAAAAGAATGAATATTTTGAAATTCACAGGTATGTTTGCTTGATTCAAATGATATCTTCCACATCTATTCCAGAGAATTAAAACCATTACTCATATAAGACTAAAAAGAAAGAAAGAAAGAAATTCACGTTGCAATTGGATTGCAGGAAAAATAAGTAGTTAGCTGCTCAACTACCCAAATGCATGTCAAATTTTCCAAATTTTTGTGCAAGTGTAAGAGGGCTTTTTAAAATTATTAACGCTGGCCCTGGCTGGTGTAGTTCATTCAATTGAGCATGGGCCTGTGAAGCAAAGGGTTGCTGGTTCGATTGCCAGTCAGGGCACATGCCTGGGTTGCAGGCCAGGTCCCCAGTAGGGGACACATGAGAGGCAACCACACACTGACGTTTCTCTCCCACTCTTTCTCCTTCCCTTCCCTTCCCCTCTCTCTAAAAATAAATAAATAAAATATTTGAAAAAATTATTAACACAATGGAGTCAGAAAGCCTATGTGATAATAATTAAGGATTTTTTATAAACACTATGCATGCTTATCAAACACCGTGGGATCAAGAAGAGTGGCAAGTTTTTATCATAGATGATTGTGTTTTGCCTGTATGTATACTGTATACAATGATTGCATTGTACCTAGCAATCATCTGAGTGGTCGGAAACAAATAAAGTGCTGTGCTGGTTGGTCTTCTCTTCATAATGAATCATACTGTTTCTGCGCAAGGTCAGTGGAATTGTCAGAATTATAACATTGAAAAGCGTCCCTCCTGAGACAAGGAGGCCACCCTGTGCTCCTCAGAATAATCTCTGAGTGTTTAAATATCCCAGAGATCAGTTTGGTACTATGGTCACTCCGAGAAAGGAAACTCATGGGGTAAAGAGCTGAGCCACCACACTTCCTGCCTGTGGGAACTTTCTAGACAGATACTTGATTCAACTAAAGGAGCAGAAATCAGATTTCAGAGCTGCTAAGGAAGCTGTAGTATGTGGTTCGGGCCATTGGAGGGGATGAAATGCTACAGAGAAAACCTGCATAGAAGAGCTTTCAGGTGTTTCTCTAAATACTAACTTCTGTATATGTGAGGTGAGAGTCAGCACGTCCTGGATGAGACTAAATTGAGGGATTCTAAATTGAGGATGCAGACACTCCAACTACACTCCTGAAAAGCCCAGGTTAGCAGTAAGTCAACTCAAAAATTACAAAGAAAAAAATGAAATAAAAATTATATAAAGAAAAGATGAAATGTGTGAAATAAAAAATGCATTAGACTTAATAGCATAGTGAAGATTAATGTGTTTGTGAATTTGAAGGTAGAGCAATAAAAATTATTTAGTTTGGAGAAAATTGAGTCAAAATTTTAAAAATGAGTAGAGCTTAAAGGATTTGTGAAAAATATTAAACAACCTAACATTCATGTAATATATCTTGTATATTTCATATCATCTGAAAAAGAGAAAATAATGAATACAGAAAGTATCTGAAAATGATTACTAAAATTTGGCAAATTTAATTTAATGAAACCACAAATTTACAGATCCAAGCTGCTCAGTTAGTACCAAGCAGATAAAATACAAATAAAGCCACAGTTAGGTATACAGTAGTTGAAGTGGCAGAAACCAAAAATAAAGTGAAAATCTTGAGAGCACTTGGCGAACAAAATATAGGAGAGAAACAATATGAATGATGACTGAGTTTTCATGAGGGACTACACTATAGCATCTTTAAAGTCTTCAAAAACAAAAACAAAACATAACCCATCAACTCAGAGTCCTCTACCCACTGTAAATGCCCTTTATGTATGTAAACTGAAGACATTTTTAGATAAACAATAGCTGGGGTCATTTGTCACCAATAGTTCTGCTACATAACAACTATTTAAGGAAGTTCATTGGTTTCAAAAGAATTAACAGAAGATAGAAATTTGAATAAATATAAAGGAATGATGAGCAATGAAGTTATATAAGAGCATGAATGTAAAATAAAATACTATCCTTAAAGTGTTTAAGACATCTATAATGGTGGCTTAAAACAAAATGTGACAGTGTATCATGAGGCTTATGCTTCATATGGATATAATGATGTCCCAGAAAAGAGATATAATCACAATAACACCATATGTGACAGAGGTCGTATGAAACTGTATTTTTCAAGGTGTTCATATTTTCTATAAAGGGGAACACTGTTAACTTTAAATAGACTATGATAAGTGAAGAAGGCATATTATAGCTACTTGAGTGATGGCTAAAAATGCAGTTGTGTAATCAAAAAGTCACAAGAAAAATTAAAATGGAATATGACAAGTTGACTTTCATATTTTATCCCAGGATATAAAGAGATAGATAGCATATCTGTACCATTGTTTCTACTAAAAGGAGTCAGAAAAATTTCATATTCATGACTATTTTCCATTCCATGGAGAGCTGAGGACAGAGAGTACACAAGAGACCCAAAATCAAATGGCAGACTGTCTACAAGGAGAAAATAGGGGCAAACCTATGTTCATCTGGAGTAAACCATTCCAGATACAGATAAGAAACCTACAGTGAGAATAGCTGAGAAATATGTGAAGGTCAAGTGCAAGCTAGAGAGACAATGAAAAATCCCCTGGATCCCCAGAAATGGTAGGAGCACTTGAAAGCCTGCAGCCTTTCCTGCCAAATGCCATTGTGCAGTTCCAGAAAAGATAAGAAAGTACTCTCTGAGTGTCTATTGTAGAGAAAGAAAACAGTAGCAGTGCATGTTGGGCTACAAACTGACCTGATCCTTGAAGTTGGTCTCGCATTCGAAATAAATCAGCGAATAAATAAGCTTTAATATCTAGGAGCATAAACAACAATGAAACACCCAGGGTATACGAATGATAGCCAAGAAGAAGAAAACTAAGAAGGCCACATCCTCTAGAACCAAGAACACAGTGCATGCACAAGACTAAGCATTAATCAGAGTGACAGAGTCTATACTAATTGACCCACACCTACTGCCTATCCAAGAAGTCTGAATAACAATAAACAACAGAAAACTTCTGGGAGAAAGGAGGAGAGGAATTAAAGTACCAAAAGAGATTCTCCCCGAGTTACAGCTGCAAAAAAAATCACCCAAAATTCAAAATCAAGGAGACACAGACCCAAGCTACCTTTATAGGCATTTGAAGCCAGTTAAGGTAATCTTAACAATGCAGCATGAACCCAGCTTAGTTCCTAAGAGCATTAATGCAATCTTCTATAGTAGAGTTCTGTCAGGAAAGAAAGTCATGTACATTTCTAGACATAGCATTATTTAACTCAGCCTCTACTATACTACACAACATGACTATCTTTTAAAAATTCATGTGTCCTGTGAAAAGGCAAGCAAACAACATTCTATTAAGACACAGGGCAACCATCAGGACCAGACTCAATTATGACATAGATATTGGAACAATCTGGCAAGGGATTTAAAATAACTGTAGTTAATGTGTTAAAGCTCAAATAGAAAAGATGAATGGCATAGAAGACTAGATGGGAAATGTCATCAGAGGCATGCAAAATATTAGAAATAATCAAAGAAAAATTCTAGAAATGAAAACCAAAATAATAGAAAATAACCCTTTCAAAAGGCTCATCAGTAGACTCAACATAGTCAAGGAAAAATCAGTGAACAAAAATAGATCAATAAAAATTACCAACTAAAACACAAAGAGAGGCCCTGACCGGTGTGGCTCAGTTGGTTTCTTTTCCCCTGCCTTAACCCCATCTCTAAAATTAAATAAACAAAATATTTTTAAAAAACACAAAGAGAGAAAACAAATAGAAAGAGAAAAAGCAGAACAGAGCATCCAAGAGTTGTGGGACAGTATGAACCACCCTAACTACAGTGGGCAGAAGGATGGTTCCACAAAGATGTTCACATCCTAATCTCCAGAAGCTGTTAATACACAACCTTGGGCAAAGGAGATAAAATGAAAAGGACAAATATATGACTAGATGATGGCTAAAAATTCTCCACAGTTAGTAAGACACCAAACCATAGCACCCAGCTGTTCATAAAATATGAGGCAAAATAAAATCCACCAACCACATTTTCAATGTGAAAATATATGTATCTTTAAAAGAAAAACAGGGAGAAAGATACACATTGCAAATGCTAAACAGAAATTTTGGAGTAGTTATAGTAATATAAAGCAGCAGAATACAAATATTATCAGGGATAAAAAGAGGTATTGCGTAGTAATAAAGACTGGAAGCTCTCCAAGAAGACACTGTAACCATAAAAGTGCATGCTCCTAACAATGGAGTTTTGAAACTAATGAACCAAAAGAGAAATAGATAAATCTACAATTACAATTAGAGACTTCAACACTCCTCTCTCAATAATTAACACAAGTAGACAGAAAATCAGTAAGGATATAGATGACCTGGACAACACTGTCAACCAATTAGTCATAAATGACATTGATAGAATACTACATGGAGCAGAGTGATATCCACAGTGTTTTCAAATTCACATGGTTTTGTAAGGTTTTGACTCTTGCAGTGACTGGCCAGATTCTCTGACCCTCAGATGAAAGGCAGAGCTTTTGCCTTCCCACAGCTCCAATGGAAAGAAGGCTACCAGCCAGGGAGGGCCAAACAGGTGGAAACTAAAAACAGGGTAACAGTAAATTGGAGGTGCAGGGGCAGCTCACATACAGCAAGTGGGATGGGGTTAGCTAGGTTTCATGGGCTTCTGGTGGAGTGTGGGGACCCATCAAAGGAAGTGGTAACAGTGGTTGATTAACCAGCTGACCACACAAAGAATTTGAGAGGTTTCAGCAGTACTTTTAGAACTGGGTGAGAGAGCACTTGGGAACTACTTTATTACAATGGTCCCTTTCATGTCTGGACATCAGTTTTGACCTCTATTTTGGAGGGTATTTGAGTGGCATAACTAGAAGAAGGAGACTCCCAGAAAGTAGAGCATGAGTTGCTCTAAACAGCATAGAAAACACTGTATTCTGACAGCGAGAAGGAAGAAACCAAGTAGAAGTGAGAGGAGTCTTCACAGGCCCACTTGCAGCCAAGTTTCCTGTTGCTTGGTGTTTACCATGAAACTAAAGCAGTCCAATTGAGGACTTCCAGCAATATTGTGTTTGAATTATAGAAAGTCATAATGCGAGTTATGTTTTTGATGATGATTGTTTAGTGTTTCAGGCTTTTTGTTAGAGCCCGCACTTACCTGGTGTTAATTAACATTCAAAAATTACTAATAACACCACACACATCTTTTGGATTGGCTAATAAAAAGTTAAGTGCTGATCTATTGTTGAACACCTTTTTTTGGCCAAAATCACTGACCTTGAATAAATAGGCCTAATATTTTTTTAAGATTTAGAAATATGAAACAGTACATTTTTTGGATATTTGTAGGTTAGTGTCAATGGTTTTTGATTTTTGGATCATAATGATGATTCTCGTGGTCATTGCAGTAAGTCTTAGTGTAGTGACAAGTCCCATTATATAGGTATGAATGTGGCAGGTGAATGACATTCGGTGAGGGTAGGGGAAAATGATTAACATATAAATGGGGAGTTCCAGAGAGGCCAAAATTTATTGATGTGGTTTGTGCTTTGGGAGTATCAGGAGGGAAAAAGACAATGGATAAGTACCCATGTTTGTTGGGCCACAATCTAGCCCCGTGCTGTTATATTTTCACTGGAGAATTATAACTCATTTTTGGTAAATGAGAATTACTAAAGAACAGGACGTAAGGAGAGCAGTGGGTTTTGTTTGGCATTTGATGAGAAGGTGGAGTTGTCCATAAGGTCACTCATAAGTTCTGTGTAGTTAAAAAAAACGTGAGAATAATTACCATTTTTGATTACAGAACTCCCCAGAGAAAGAAGAGATTTTAATATATATGTATATATAAAATTTCTCGGCCAGGGGTCAGCTGGACAGATGCTTGGATGATGGTAAACAGAACACTTATGGAGAGTAAATACATAAGAAGCTACTTCAGTTAAATGTGTATGTGTTTTGAATATCTATGAACATCTCCAAGTAGAAGGAGAGATGGGTTTGGGTTTTATTTGCCATGAGTGTTTTGGAGAGTGAGAGGAATAAGCACTATTAGGATAAGAGAAAATGAGATAGAGGTGTGAATGATGAACAATGGGGAAGTGAACAGGGGAAGAAGATGGAGAGGAATGAGTGTGGTTTGAGCATTGAGAAACGTAGAATTCTCCTGTTATACCTAGGAGACCACAAAGCACGTGCACTTCAGTAAGGTTTTCCTTCAGGCAGGGGAAGGGGGTGACATTAGCAGGAACATTAACAATGGAGTCATTGTGGAAACATTGGACTCAGTTCCATTGGGCTTAACATGGCACAATAGAGAATTATAACTATACCAGGCGGAACTTAGTTTTACTGGTGTGAAAATAAAAAACAAGGTTAGGACATGAGGCAAGCAAATTGCCATATCTGGAAAATCACTCCAGTCTGCTGAATCCTTCCTCTTAAAACAGGACCTAGCAGTGTGATTAAGCACTGGAGAACCAAGGTCAGGAAGAATTTGCTGGGTCTGGTGTAGATGAAATTCCAAGAGTTGGTAAAGATGGCGTAGGGAAGTCATGGGCATTGGTAAGGTTAGGCAATACTGCCTAACAGTAGGCAGTGCTGTTTAAGGTGATACCATCTCCAGCAATGAGCTCTTGGGCTGGGACAATGTTGCTTAAATTTCTATATTAATGCAGGTTAATATAGAAAATGCTTTTTATAAATCTTTGGTATTATTTTATCCAATTTATTGAGAAATAGTTGACATATATCAGTGTATAAGATATACAGCGTAATCATGGAATTTACATATATTGAAAAATGATGACAACAATAGGCTTAGCTAAAATCTATTTTATCATATAGCTACAACAAAAAGGAAAAAAATGAATAAAGAAAAAATTTTCTGTGATGAGAACCTTTATGACTTACTGTCTTAGTAACTTCCCTATTTGTCATACAAAATGTCACAAGAATTCACCCATGGCCAGGATTTTTATGGGTACAGATTGCCAGGTGCAATGACACTAAGAAAGACTGAGTAAGGGAACTTTAGGTGAATTTATCACCTTTATCAATGAAGAGACTTGTGGGCATGTTAACCTCTTCCTCAGCAAAAAACATGGCAGATCCACATTTCAAAGGGCATGCTGACCAGCTGTTGTCAAGCAGACCATCCCCCTAGTTCTTCACTCTGGGTTAGGAAATTGTCCTTTCTCCTTTGATTGAAACATATAGAAAAACTAAGACCGTTGGATATTTCCAAGAATCTGTAGAAAGGGAAACAGCTAACAATACTTTGTTCTGGTCATCCTGCAGAACACAGTCGATGGCTGGTAATTCCACTGATTGTTCAGAGCCATGGGTGCAATCGATGTGAGGGAGGCATTGATGGCCACATGGAAAGTGGCTCCCCTCCTGCAAGCTTCATTATACATGATGGTGGCACTGTCATGGGTACTGTATATTTGCTTTCCTTCTTCCTCAGTCAGCTGGTCCCAAAGAGACCCCTACTTTACAAAGGGCTCAGGCAATGAGGGCACCACTGTTACATCCAAACCTTTGGTGGACTGTGAATTGAAGGTGTTGAAAGCCACATCTTCCTGTAATTTGGAAAGAGTTTTGGTTTCAGCTTTAGCCTTACTTCTGAATGTACAATTTTCATTATAACAGTGAGAAGTCTGTGGTGGGATTACTTCACTCTACTGTATAAGTACAGTGCACAGAAGCTAAGTCCAAAATCCCACAGAAAGCCATTTGGTGGTATGCTATGTCTACAAGCTCCAAAATATGTAGTTCTTGGGGACCATGCCCTCCCCTCCAAATTTGGACTCATATTGCTGTATGAGTAACCAGGTGAGCTCCAAGGCTTTCTGTTTTGTGGGCCTCCACATGAAAGTAGAGGCTTTATGGATAATTTGACAGATAATTCTTTTTTTTATTTTTTATTTATTTTTTAAATTTAATTTTATTTTTTTAATATAATTTTTATTTAATTCTTGTTCAAGTACAGGTTTCTGTCTTATATTCCCAACCCTGCCCACGCCCCACCCCATGCTCCCCGCCTCCCTCCCCTTTCCACCCCCCACCCTTAGTTATTGTCCATGTGTCTTTTATACTTGTTCACGTGAGTCCATTCCCTTTTCCCCTATGATTCTCTCCCCTCTCCCCTCTGGGCCCTGATAGCCTGTTCCATATTTGAGTGTCATTGGTTGTATTATGCTTGCTTGTTTGGTTTGTTTAGATTCCTGTTAATGGTGAGATCATATGATATTTGTCTTTCACCGCCTGGCTTATTTCGCTCAGCATAATGCTTTCCAGTTCCATCCATGATGTTGCAAAGGGTAGTAGTTCCTTCTTCCTTTCTGCAGCATAGAATTCCATTGTGTAAATGTACCATAGTTTTTTGATCCAGTCATTTACCGATGGGCATCTAGGCTGCTTCCAACTCTTGGCTATCGTAAATTGTGCTGCTATGAACATCGGGGTGCATAGGTTCTTTTGGATTGGTGTTTCAGGGTTCTTAGGATATACTCCCAAGAGTGGAATTGCTGGGTCAAAAGGTACGTTCATTTTTAGTTTTCTTAGAAAATTCCATACTGTTTTCCATAGTGGTTGTACCAGTCTGCAATCCCACCAACAGTGAACTAGAGTCCCCTTTTCCCCACAACCTCTCCAGCACTTGTTGTTTGTTTCTTTGTTTATGATAGCCAATCTGACTGGTGTTAAGTGGTATCTCATTGCGGTTTTAATTTGCATCTCTCTGATAGCTAGTGATATCGAGCATCTTTTCATGTGTCTCTGGATTCTCTGTATGTCCTCCTTGGAGAAATGTCTGTTCAAGTCCTCTGCCCATTTTTTGATTGGGTTGCTTGTCTTCTTTGAGTGGAGCCGAATGAGTTCTTTGTATATTTTGGAGATTAAACCCTTATCTGAGGTATCATTGGCAAATATGTTTTCCCAAGCTGTTGCTTCTCTTTGTATCTTGATACTGTTTTCCTTAGCCATGCAGAAGCTTTTAATTTTGATGAGATCCCATTTGTTTATTCTTTCCTTTATGTTCCTTGCTCTAGGGGACGTATCAGTAAAAATATTGCTGCGTGGAATATCTGAGATTTTCTTGCCAAGGCTCTCCTCTAGGGTTTTAATGGTTTCACGGCTTATATTTAAGTCTTTTATCCACCTTGAATTTATTTTGGTGTATGGTGTAAGTTGGTGCTCAAGTTTCATTTTTTTGCATGTAGCTGTCCAGTTCTCCCAACACCATTTGTTGAAAAGGCTGTCTTTACTCCATTTTATGTTATTGCCCCCTTTGTCGAATATTAATTGACTGTAGAGAGTTGGGTTTATTTCTGGGCTCTCTGTTCTATTCCATTGGTCTATGTGCCTGTTTTTGTGCCAGTACCAGGCTGTTTTGATTACAGTGGCCTTGTAATACAGTTTGATATCAGGTATTGTGATCCCTCCTACTTTGTTCTTCTTTCTCAAAATTGCAGCAGCTATTCGGGGTCTTTTCTGGTTCCATATAAATTTTTGAAGTGTTTGTTCTATGTCTGTGAAATACGCCATTGGTACTTTAATAGGTATTGCATTGAATCTGTAAATTGCTTTGGGTAGTATGGACATTTTGATGATGTTAATTCTTCCAATCCATGAACACGGTATATGTTTCCATTTATTTGTGTCTTCCTTGATTTCTTTCTTCAGTGTTGTGTAGTTTTCTGCATACAGGTCTTTTACCTCCTTGGTTAGGTTTATTCCCAGATATTTTATTTTTCTTTTTGCTATATCGAATGGGATTTTTTTCCTGATTTCTGCTTCTGCTGCTTCATTGTTGGTATACAAAAATGCCTTTGATTTCTGGATATTAACTTTGTATCCCGCTGTTATGCCAAATTCATTTATTAGTTCCAGCAGTTTTTTGGTAGAGGCTATAGGGTTTTCCATGTACACTATCATGTCATCTGCAAACAATGCCAGTTTTGTTTCCTCCTTTCCGATTTGGATGCCTTTTATTTCCTTTTCTTGTCTGATCGCTGCAGCTAGAACTTCTAATACTATATTGAATAGAAGTGGTGAAAGTGGGCAACCTTGTCTTGTACCTGATCTTAGTGGAAAAGCTTTTAGTTTTTGCCCATTGAGTATGATGTTGGCTGTAGGTCTTTCATATATGGCCTTTATTATATTGAGGAATGTTCCCTCTATTCCCACCTTGCTGAGTACCTTTATCATAAATGGGTGTTGTACCTTATCAAAAGCTTTTTCCGCATCTATTGATATGACCATGTGGTTTTTGTCTTTGCTTTTGTTTATTTGGTGTATTACATTTATTGATTTGCGTATATTGAACCATCCTTGCATCCCCGGGATGAATCCCACTTGGTCGTGGTGTATGATCTTTTTGATATATTGTTGGATGCGATTTGCCAATATTTTGTTGAGGATTTTAGCATCTATGTTCATCAGTGATATTGGTCTGTAATTTTCTTTCTTTGTTGTGTCTCTATCTGGCTTTGGGATTAGGGTGATGCTGGCTTCATAGAAAGAGTTGGGGAGTTTTCCCTCCTTTTGGATTTTTTGGAATAGTCTGTGAAGAATAGGGGTTAGCTCTTCCTTAAAAGCTTTGTAGAATTCTCCTGTGAAACCATCTGGCCCAGGGCTTTTGTGTGATGGGAGTTTTTTGATTACTTCTTCAATTTCATTTGCTGTTATTGGCCTGTTCAGGTTTTCTGCTTCTTTTTCATTGAGTTTTGGAAGATTATATTTTTCTAGAAATTTGTCCATTTCACCCAGGTTTTCAAATTTCTTGGCATACAGTTCCGCATAGTAATTTCTTACAATCCTTTCTATTTCTGTGGTATCAGTTGTAATCTCTCCTCTTTCATTTCTGATTGTGTTTATTTGTGTCCTCTCTCTTCTTTTCTTAATGAGCCTACTTAAAGGTTTGTCTATTTTGTTTATCTTTTCAAAAAACCAACTCCTGGATTCATTGATCTTTAGAATTGTGCTTTTAGTCTCTATGTCATTTAATTCTGCTTTGATCTTGGTTATTTCCTTCCTTCTACTTGCTCTGGGCTGTCTTTGTTGTTGTTCCTCGAGTTCTTGCAGGCGTTGGGTTAGGTTGTTTGTTTGAAATGTTTCTATCCTCTTTAGGTGAGCCTGTATCGCTATGAACTTCCCTCTCAGGACTGCCTTCACTGTGTCCCATAAATTTTGGGTTGTGGTGAGTTCATTTTCATTTGTTTCAAGGAGTTTTTTGATTTCCTCCCTAATTTCAATCTTGACCCATTCATTGTTCAATAGCCTACCATTCAGTCTCCATGATTTTGGGTGTTTTGGGTTTTTTCCTGTGGGGTTGGTTTCCAATTTCAGTCCCTTGTGATCAGAGAAGATGCTTGGTATGATTTCTATTTTCCTGAAGTTGTTGAGACTGGTTTTGTGTCCTATCATGTGATCTATCTTTGAAAATGTTCCATGTGCGTTTGAAAAGAAAGTGTATTTAGTTTCTTTGGGATGGATGGCTCTATATATATCAATTAGGTCCATTTCTTCTAGAGTGTCGTTTAATGCTGCTATATCTTTGTTGATATTTTGTTTGGAAGATCTGTCCATTTTTGACAGTGGGGTGTTAAAATCCCCTACTATAATTGTGTTGCTGTCAATATCTTTCTTGAGGTCCTCTAGGATTTTCTTTATATATTTGGGTGCTCCTGTGTTGGGTGCATATATATTTATGATGTTAATGTCTTCTTGGTGGATTCTTCCCTTGAGTATTATGAAGTGACCTTCTGGGTCTCTCTTTATAGCCTTTTTTTTGAAGTCTATTTTGTCTGATATGAGGATTGCTACCCCGGCTTTTTTTTCATGTCCATTTGCTTGGAAAATTTGTTTCCATCCTTTCACTTTCAGTCTGTGGTGGTCTTTTGTCCTCAGGTGAGTCTCTTGTAGGCAGCATATGTGTGGGTCATGCTTTCTTATCCATTCAGCTATTCTATGTCTCTTAATTGGTGCATTTAATCCATTTACGTTTAAAGTTATTATCGAAAGGTACTTATTCATTGCCATTTATGTACCTGTGTTCCTCTCTGTCTCTCTCTTTTCCTTCCTTTCCTTAAAGCAGCCCTTTTAGTAATTCTTGTAGAGCAGGTTTTGTGGAGGCGTATTCTTTTAGACTTCTTTTGTCTTGGAAGCTCTTTATTTGGCCTTCTATCTTGATTGAGAGCCTTGCTGGATAAAGCAGTCTCGGTTGTAGGCCTCTGTTTCTCATTACTTGGAATATTTCCTGCCATTCTTTTCTTGCTTGGAATGTTTCCGTTGAGAAGTCATTAGCCAACCTTATTGGGACCCCCTTGTATGTTACTTCCTTTTTCTCCCTTGCTGCCTTTAGGATTCTCTCTTTGTCCTGGAGTTTTGCCATTTTAATGATGATGTGTCTTGCAGTAGGCCTCTTTGGGTTCCACCTGCCTGGGACTCTCTGCGATTCCTGGATTCGTGTGACTTTCTCTCCCCTCATCTTAGGAAAATTTTCTGTTATTACTCTTTCAAGTAGGTTTTCTATCCCTTGTTCTTCTTCTTCCCCTTCTGGTATTCCTATTATTCGGATATTATTACGTTTCATATTGTCTTGTATTTCTCTTAGACTCTCCTCATTTTTTCTGATTCTCTTTTCCATTACCTCGTCTGTCTGGGAGATTCTTTCCACCTTGTCTTCGAGCTCGCTTATGCGGTCCTCCGCCTCATCAATCCTACTCTTCATACCTTCTACTGTGTTCTTCAATTCAGAAATTGTATTTTTCATTTCCTCTTGGCCTTTGCTGATGGCTTCTATTTCCTTTTTCATGCTGGTATAATTTGTGGAGAGTTCATTGTAGCTCCCCTGTAGTTTCTGGTAGTTCGTTGTAAGCTCTTTGAATTTCCTGATAACCAGTGCTTTGAATTCCACATCTGATAGTTGACTGGCCTCTATTTCATCTAACATTCTTTCTGTGGCTTCCTCCTTTTCTTTCATTTGGGGATTGTTTCTTTGTCTCCCCATTGTTTGTGCTGCTCTTCTCGTTGGCCTCAGCTTCTTAGATTGATCTGTTCTGGTACCCTGAGTTTATGGCGTGAACTCCTGTGGTAGGATACCTGTGGAATTCAGTGGTGCAGTCTCCTGTAGGTATCTTGGTCTTCTCTGCTCTCTCTACTCCTCCGGTTGGTGTCCAGCGAGTCAACCCGTTTGGTCTCACTAACTGCAGCAGCCTGAGGGGCTGTTATTGTGGCTCTTCTCGCGCCTTGGTACACTCAACTCGTCTTGCCAGTACCCCCCAAGATCCAGACTGGCGCCTCTCACCCGCACCCTACTGAGAGCAGATTTTCTCCCAGGCTTCCCAGCCCTGGTCTGACATGAGGGTGCACGCTCCCAGCCTGGCTTTCTTGTTCTCGTAGGCTTGGGTGTGGACCTTTCCCTGTGTTGTGGCTGAATACACAGGGCAACTCACAATTCTCCCAAACCCAACAGCAACAGCCCGACTCCCTGTGTTTCCCTGTCTGCGCCGACTGAGTAGGGGTGAAGCTGGTGACTGGCTCTCTTCCAGGGGCCCAGCCAGCAGCCAGAGACTCCCCGAATTTATTCGCCAGCCAGTGCAGGTCCTGTGCCACAGGGATCACCTGGGCGACTCTCAATTCCCCAAGCCGAGGGTCGGCGCAGACCCCGCCCCACCGGAAAAGCACGGGCGACTGGCAGTTCCCCGAGTAGACGGCCTGCTCGGGGCCCCTCGGACCGGGGAGGTGCGCGCTACCCGAGGTCCAGGAAACCGGGGGCCCGGGGGGCGTGCGCGGCTGTAGGAGCCCGCGCCCACGATGGCGCGGGTCCGCGGCTGTAGGAGCCCACGATGGCGCGGGCCACTCGGGAACCGGGGAGGCGTGAGGGACTTGCAGCTGGTCAAGCTGAAGATCAATGCTTGACTCACAGTGTCTCCTAGTCTGCGCCAGCTGAGCAAGGATGTAGACGGTCTGCGCAGCCTCGCCACAGGTGAGCAGGGATGGAGCTGATCTGTGCCGGCTGAGTAGGGATGGAGCTCGAAACTGACCCACTTCTGGAGGCCCTGACAGCAGTCCGAGATTCCCCGGGACTGCTCGCAGGCAGGCACGGGCCCCTTGAAGCAGGGAGTGCTCTGGCAACTCTCAGTTCTCCCAAGCCAGCAACCTGACTCCACGGGTTATTGGAGCTTGCTTCCGAATGCTCACTCCTCTCTCTGCCACTACTGGAAGACCGATCTGTTATGGTGTTTTCCAATTTGCGCCCTGCCAGACAGGGGTGGTGCCGGTGACCAGTTCTCTCCCAGAGACGATGTTGCCCACCCTCGTCTCTCAGAGACCTGGGAGGCCAGCCGGGGCCCTGTTGCCAACCCTCTTTGGCCTGGCAGGGGGCCCCGCCACCGCCTCTGTGCTGCTCCCTCGTACCTTGTTGATTTGTGGTCGTCTCCTCTCCTCAACTTCTGGGCATTCAGTGTCCGCTACAGTCTCTGGAGTCCTGCTTTCTTATATGCTGAGTCCCAGTTTAGCATCTGCTGTGTTCTTCCGCAGATCAGCCAGGTCCTTCTCCGGCGCATGGAGAGAAGCGAAATCCTTTGTCCTACTCCGCCGCCATCTTCCCCGATCCAGAATCGAGAGATAATTCTTAATACAATAAGCAAATGAGGCCAAAGAGGGTTGGAGGCTGTTGGGCCTGCTTAAGATAGTTGGGACCTTTAGTAACTATAGTTGATAGAAATCTGCCACCCCTCTGCTGACAAGATAATATCCAGAAAATTAACGAAAGTCAGCAGCCTTTAAATTTTATACAAGGCAGTAACCCAACTTCTGTCTTGGAGTCTGGCCACTGTAGCATTCAGGCCTACCTGGATGACCTCCAAGGATTTGGATTGAAAGAGAATATCATCTGCATGATACTACAGGCAAGTGAAAGAAAAGTGGTCATGTTTTCCAGGTCTTGTTGACAAAGGTTATAGGCTGTGGCAAGCTATTTAAATATTCTATAGAAAGGCAGGAAAAAGTACATTGAGTGCCTTCAAAGAAGACGGCAAATTGCCACTGGGAAGCCACAGTCATGGGAAGACAATAAAACATATTGGTTAGGCCAGTGACAGCAAAATATTTTGTAGGGGCCCTTTAAATATCCTCAGCCATCTCAATAAAATATGGACCCTTTAATGAGATAGAAACCAAAACATTCAGGGTATTATAAGCACTGATTAGCTTCCGCTTGTTTTTATCTGCTTTAAAGACAGGCCAAATTGGATTATTAAGGGGAGAAATAGTGGGGATTATAACCCCTTCTTTCAACAAATCTGGTATGGCCTGCCGTAGGTTTTCTATTTCTTGTTTTAACCACTGTAGTGGAGTATTAACCACTTTAACTGGTATAATTAAATCAGTGAGGGTCCATTCATCATGGTCTATGAATAAAGCTATATATTTTCATTTTTTCACATGAGCACATAATCCTGATATGGCATTCATTCCAATCATGGTGAATTTGAGTTTAAGAGAAGAAATAATCACTGAAATTTTTCTCAATGAGGTAATTCCGATTGTGACATCTAATTTGATTTGCCTACCTAGAGCTTTAGAACCAGTGACTGCTTGTAAGTTGAAAGGTGATCCTTTATTTTTAAAGTGCTCCCTGAACTGGGAGGACCTATCAAAACAGTGTCACATGGAGGGTGGTGCCAGCCAAGCCTGCAAGAATGGGGCATGTCTGGCCACCATTCCAAAGCCATACAGCTCAATGAGTTTCTGAGCGTCTGCCTAGAACTTACCCTGCAAAAGAGCACACTGATGGTCCATTTCAGGAGCAGTCAACAGTCCTTTATGCAGGACTTGAGCTCGGCGTGGTAGCATCCTCAGTAGTTGGAGGTCTGGTTAGCATACTTCTTGTTACAATCCTCAGTGCTGTAACAAGAGGATTGATTGTTCAACCCTGAAAAGATGATGCCTTAGGGTGGGGCAGGCTGAGGATTCCGGTATAAAGACCTCAGTGCCTGACCCTCCAGATCTCTCCACCTCCCAGATCTTTTATCACTCTCATGTGCCCTGGGTCATCTTTCCTCTACTGGAGTCCCAGGTGAGTGCTTGAGAGCAAGCTCCTGTGTGTTACCCTTTAGGAGGGTGCCTAGGGTGTTAGCTGATTCCTTCCTCTTCTGGGAAGACAGCATCCCTGCTGATTTTCACTGCTAGATGCTACACAGACTCCACTTCCTTGCCCTGATGCTCTGGGGTGTAGGTCCTGGCATGGGGTTGAGACCTCATGCTCCTCAGGAGGGATTTTGCTGCTGAGCTATCCCCCTCAGTTGCCACATGTGGGTGTAGGGGCTATCCCCTTCTGTGTCTCTGCCCTTCTTACCAGTCTCTGTGAGGCTTCTTCTGTAACTCCTTAGATATAATACTCCTGTTCAGCCATTCTTCTGCTAGTCATTCAGGTTGATTGCTCTATAATTTAGCTGTAAATCCAGTTTGGCACTGGCAGGAAGTGAGTACAGCTTTCATGTACTCTGCAGCCCTTTTGGAATCCCCTATTTCATATTTTTAAATGTTCTTAGGATTATTCCCCCCCACACACACACTAGAATGTAGTAGGTTCCATGGGGGCCAGGCATACAATAGTTGCTCAGCAAAATTAGATTAAAAATATTTGTTTTTTTACTTTTTATTTTTATTTAATTCTTCTTCAAGTACAGTTTTCTGTTTTATATTGAATTTATTGATGAGTGGATATAGGACAAAGCAATGAATATATGGGAAAGGAAAAAAGAGTACTAAGCAGATACCTACTTTTCCATGCACCTAGCTAGCTAACTTTACACATACAAACATGAATGCAGGATTAAATTAAGGCCTCAGAAGTTTTTTAAAATTGTAGTAAAAAGAGATGGGGGGAAGATAGCGACAGAGTAGCATGGAAGGAACCCAGCTCCCATGCATCTGGTAGAAAATCCAGGCAGATCTACCGAAGAACAGCATAATCAACCAACAATTCCCCAACATTTATGAAAATAAGAGACCAGAGAGTGTGACAGAGGAACCAGACAGCTACAGGTCAGTGAGGACTCCAGAAGGCAAGTGAGGACAAAAGCAACTGCGCCTGCAGCCTCCTTGGCGGCAGGCTGCGCCCTCAGCGTGCCCCAGGCTGGGGACCTCCAGCGGTGCGTGAGTAAGGCAGGCGATCTGGGCCTGCACCATCAGTGGGAAACCAAGTCCCCATCTGAATCCCGGGCCAGGCGCCTGTGGCGGAGTGAACTCTAGAGGCCTGGCACCCGGTGGGCAGGCAGCAGACTCCGTGGGACCCATGGGGCTGCTACAGGGTCAGTGGGAGAGAACTGACTCCCCCACTCCCCGTCTAGGCAGGCTGGGTAATACAGGGCAGAGACTGTGGGCTTAAGTTAACCTAAAGGGTGGCGAGGGCGGAGGGCCCTATTCAACTGCAGACTCTGTGGTCACCAGCCCTCCAGCCCACCATCCCGCCAGCCCGGGGAATTTAAGAAGGACACTGTAGTTGCGGATCTTTTGGGGTTGGGCTGGGCTGAGAGGCAGGCTTTGTGGAGAAGTCTCTATTGGAAAGTGAACTGAGGTGCTCTGCGACAGCAGCTTGCCTCACGGCCCAACCTCCCAGCAGCCATGCAGGGGAGGGGTGGGAACACCTGAATCCCACCATGGGACTGAGAAGGACAGTACCAGATACCTCGGGTCACAGGCAGCCTCCCAGGGTGTGAGCGCCCACATCCCAATCCGGTAGCCTGGCTAGCGGGCCTTCATACCTGCCCTCAGAGGGGCCCGACTGGCCACAACCAGAAAAATCAGTTTGGACAGCTTGAAACCAACAAAGAAAGGAAGGGTGTTTTCTTCTTTGTGTGTGTGTGTGCGTGTGTGTGTGTGTTTTAAACTGTATTGTTGCTCTGTCTTTCAATACTCTGTCCCTCATTTCTTTTTCTTTTTGTCCAGTTTTAGTCCTTCCGTTCTTCCCAAATTTTCTGCTTATTCCTCCTTTCCCCTGACTTTTGTGTGGGTGTGTATGTGTGTGTGTGTGTTGGACTGTTTGTTTCTGTGTTGCTTAGTTTTCTTTTAGGTGTATCATTATTTTTTTGCATTATTCTTACTTCTTTTTTTATTTTAAGAATGTCTTTGTATTCCTCCTCTTTCTGTACAGGTTTCTTAGTCCTGGCTGCTTGTATTGTACTACCTGAAAGGTTCCCACTGCTCTTTCCTCCACAGTGTATTGCTAATTTTCTATACTTCACTTACTTTCCTTTGCCGTACCACCCAAGCTCTATAACACCCATTTAGACAGATCACATAGAGTCTATCATGTGAGTGTTCCTCTAATATTATTGTAAATAAGAGCTGTTCTATACAATGGTAATACTTCATAACACATCTTTCGGACCTTAGACCACCTTACAGGTTCCTGAATTCTATTACTCTATTAACTCACATGCTAAACCTAGTTACTTACCTGTACTCTCACCTTACCTCAAAATCTGACCACCCGCAACCACACTGCTTTCTAGATACAATTCACAAGCCTCCCCTTCCCAACAAGAGACTTATGTCCATCCTTTCTTAAAAGTGGCAAGCTGGTCAAAGAGCATGGTTAACTCTATACGTAGTCTAAAAATGGTCTATTTCTTCTCTATTGACTGTGTCTGTAAATAACATAAAATAATATTCTGCTATCATAAGTCATTTTGCCTCCCTCTCCAACTGATCACACACACACAAAAAAGAAAGGAGTAGGTGGAAGCGGAGAACACCAAAATACCTGCAGGAGACTGCACCACTGAATTTCACAGGTATCCTACCACAGGAGTTCACACCATAAACCCAGGGAACCAGAACAGATTAATTTAAGAAGCTGAGGCCAACAAGAAGAGTATCACAAACAATGGGAAGACAAAGAAACAATCCCCAAATGAAAGAAAAGGAGGAAGCCTCAGAAAGAATGTTAGATGAAACAGAGGCAAGTCAACTATCAAATGTGGAATTCAAAGCACTGGTTTTCAGGAAATTCAAAGAGCTTACAACGAGCTACCAGAAACTACAGCCGAGCTACAATGAACTCTCTGCAAACTACAATGAACTCTCTGCAAACTATAGAACATGAAAAAGGAAATAGAAACCATCAGTAAAGGCCAAGAGGAAATGAAGAATACAATTTCTGAACTGAAGAACACAGTAGAACGTATGAAGGGTAGGATCGATGAGACTGCAGATCGGATAAGTGAGATCAAAGACAGGATAGAAAGAATCTCCCAGACGGACCAAATAAGGGAAAAGAGACTCAGAAAAAATGAGGAGAATTTAAGAGAAATGCAAGACAATATGAAACGTAATAAAATCCGAATAATAGGAATACCAGAAGGAGAGGAAGAAGAACAAGGGATAGAAAACCTACTTGAAAGAGTAATAACAGAAAATTTTCCTAAGTTGAGGAGAGATAAAGTCACGTGAATCCAGGAATCGCAGAGAGTCCCAATCAGGTGGAACCCAAAGAAGCCCACTGCAAGACACATCATCATTAAAATGGCAAACCTTCAAGACAAAGAGAAAATCCTAAGGGCAGCAAGGGAGAAAAAGGAAGTAACATACAAGGGGGTCCCAATAAGGTTGGCTACTGACTTCTCAATGGAAACATTCCAAGCAAGAAGAGAATGGCAAGAAATATTCCAAGTAATGAGAAACAGAGGCCTACAACCAAGGCTACTGTACCCAACAAGGCTCTCAATCAAGATAGAAGGCCAAATAAAGAGCTTCCAATACAAAAGAAGTCTAAAAGAACATGCCTGCACCAAACAAGCTCTATAAGAATTACTAAAAGGGCTGCTTTAAGGAAAGGAAGGAAAAGAGAGAGATAGAAAGGAACACAGGTACATAAATGGCAATGAATAAGTACCTTTCAACAATAACCTTAAATGTAAATGGATTAAATGCACCAATTAAAAGACATAGAATAGCTGAATGGATAAGAAAGCATGACCCACACATATGCTGCCAACAACAGACCCATCTCAGGTCCAAAGACCACCACAGACTAAAAGTGAAAGAATGGAAACAAATTTTCCAAGCAAATGGACAAGGGAAAAAGCCGGGGTAGCAATTCTCATATCAGACAAAATAGACTTCAAAAAAAGGGCCGTAAAGAGAGACCAGAAGGTCACTTCATGTTGCTCAAGGGAAGAATCCACCAAGAACACATTAACATCATAAATATATATGCACCCAACACAGGAGCACCCAAATATATAAAGAAAACCCTAAAGGACCTCAAGAAAGATATTGACAGCAGCACAATTGTAGTAGGGGATTTTAACACCCCACTTTCAAAAATGGACATGTCTTCCAAACAAAATATCAACAAAGATATTGCAGCATTAAATGACACTCTAGATGAAATGGACCTAATTGATATATATAGAGCTCTTCATCCCAAAGAAGCTAAATACGCATTCTTTTCAAATGCACATGGAATACTTTCAGAGATAGACCACATGATAGGACACAAAACAAGACTCAACAAATTTAGGAAAATAGAAATCATACCAAGCATTTTCTCTGATCACAAGCGACTGAATTTAGAAACTAATTCCACAGGAAAAACCCCAAAACATGCAAAACCATGGGGACTGAGTGGTATGCTATTAAACAAGGAATGGGTCAAGATAGAAATCAGGGAAGAAATAAAAAAGTTTCTGGAAACAAATGAAAATGAACTCACAACAACTCAAAACTTATGGGACACAGTGAAGGTAGTCCTCAGAGGGAAGTTCATAGCAATACAGGGTTACCTAAAGAAAATAGAAACATTTCAAACAAACAACCTAATCTGACACTTGCAAGAACTCGAGGAAGAACAACAAAGACAGCCCAGAGCAAGTAGAAGGAAAGAAATAACCAAGATCAGAGTAGAATTAAATGACATAGAGACTAAAAGCCCAATTCTAAGGATCCATGAATCCAAGAGTTGGTTTTTTGAAAAGATAAACAAAACAGACAAACCTTTAAGTAGGCTCATCAAGAAAAAAAGAGAGAGGACCCAATTAAGCACAATTAGAAATGAAAGAGGAGAGATTACAACTGATACCACAGAAATAGAAGGGATTGTAAGGAATTACTATGCAGAGCTGTATGCCAAGAAATTTGAAAACCTAGATGAAATGGACAAATTTCTAGAAAAATATAATCTTCCAAAACTCAATGAAAAAGCAGACAACCTGAACAGGCCAATAACAGCAAATGAAATTGAAGAAGTAATCAAAAAACTCCCATTGCACCAAAGCCCTGGACCAGATGGTTTCACAGAAGAATTCTACAAAGCTTTTAAGGAAGAACTAACCCCTATTCTTCACAGACTATTCCAAAAAAATCCAAATGAAGGGAAAACTCCCCAACTTTTTTATGAAGCCAGTATCATCCTAATTCCAAAGCCACATAGAGACACAACAAAGAAATAAAACTTCAGGCCAATATCATTGATGAACCTAGACACTAAAATCCTCAATAAAATATTGGCAAATCGCATCCAGCAATACATCAAAAAGATCATACACCACGACCAAGTGGGATTCATCCCAGGGATGCAAGGATGCTTCAATATTCATAAATCAGTAAATGTAATACACCACATAAACAAAATCAAACACAAAAACCACATGATCATATCAATAGATGCAGAAAAAGCTTTTGATAAGATACAACACTCATTTATGTTAAAGGTACTCAGCAAGCTGGGAATAGAGGGAGCATTCCTCAATATAATAAAGGCCATATATGAGATACCTACAGCCTACATCATACTCATTGGGCAAAAAACTAAAAGCTTTTCCACTAAGATCAGGAACAAGACAAGGTTGTCCACTTTCACCATTTCTATTTAATATAGTATTGGAAGTTCTAGCCACAGTGATCAGACAAGAAAAGGAAATAAAAGCATCCAAATCGAAAAGTAGGAAACAAAACTGTCATTGTTTGCAGACGACATGATAGTGCACATGGAAAATTCTATATCCTCTACCAAAAAACTGCTCGAACTAATAAATGAATTTGGCAAAATAGCGGATTACAAAGTCAATATCCAGAAATCAAAGGCATTTTGTATACCAACAGTGAAACAGCAGAAGCAGAAATCAAGAAAAAATTCCCATTCGATATAGCAAAAACAAAAATAAAATATCTGGGAATATACCTACCCAAGGAGGTTAAAGACCTGTATACAGAAAACTACACAACACTGAAGAAAGCAATCAAAGACACAAAAAAATGGAAACATATACCGTGTTCATGGATTGGAAGAATTAACATCATCAAAATGTCCATACTACCCAAAGCAATTTAAAGATTTAATGCAATACCTGTTAAAGTGCCAATGGCATATTTCACAGACATAGAACAAATGCTTCAAGAATTTATATGGAACCATAAAAGACCCTGAATAGCAGCTGCAATTTTGAGAAAGAAGAACAAAGTAGGAGGGATCACAATACCTGATATCAAACTGTATTACAGGGCAACTGTAATCAAAACAGCTTGGTACTGGCATGAAACATGTACATAGACCAATGGAATAGAACAGAGAGCCCAGAAATAAACCCAAATCTCTACCCTCAATTAATATTCAACAAAGGTTGCAGTAACATAAAATGGAGTAAAGATAGCCTCTTCCATAAATGATGTTCGGAGAACTGGACAGATACGTGCAAAAAAAATGAAACTCGAGCACCAACTTACACCATACACCAAAATTAATTCAAGGTGGATAAAAGACTTAAATATAAGCCATGAAACCATTAAAGCCTTAGAGGAGAGCATTGGCAGGAAAAGCTCAGATATTCCATGCAGCAAGATTTTTACTGATACATCCCCTAGAGCAAGGGACATAAAGGAAAGAATAAACAAATGAGATCTAATCAAAATAAAAGGCTTCTGCGAAGCTAAAGAAAACAGCATTAAAATAAAAAGACAACCAACAGTTTGGGAAAACATATTTGCCAATGATACCTCAGACAAAGGTTTAATCTCCAAAATATACAAAGAACTCACATGACTCCACTCAATGAAGACGAGCAACCCAATTAAAAAAATGGGCATAGGACTTGAACAGACACTTCACCAAAGAGGACATACAGAGGATCCAGAGACACATGAAAAGATGCTCGATATTGCTAGCTATTAGAGAGATGCAAATTAAAACTACAAGGAGATATCACTTTACACCAGTCAGAATTGCTATCATGAACAAAGAAACAAACAAGTGTTGGACAGGTTGTGGGGAAAGGGGGACTCGAGTTCACTGTTGGTGGGATTGTAGACTGGTACAAGCACTATGGAAAATAGTATTGAATTTTCTAAGGAAACTAAAAATGGACGTGCCTTTTGACCCAGCAATTCCACTCTTAGGAGTATATCCTTGGAACCCTGAAGCACCAGTGCAAAAGAGCCTATGCACCCCGATGTTCATAGCAGCACAATTTACAGTAGCCAAATGTTGGAAGCAACCTAAATGCCCATCGGTCAATGTCTGGATCAAAAAACTATGGTACATTTACACAATGGAATTCTATGCTGCAGAAAGGAAGAAGGAACTCCTACCCTTTGAAACATCATGGATGGAATTGGAAAGCATTATGCTGAGTGAAATAAGCCAGATGTTGAAGGACAAATACCATACGATATCACCATTAACAAGAATCTAAAGGAGAAAACAAGCATCAAGCAAAATATGACCAAAGACACTCAAATACGGAACAGGCTGACAGGGTCCAGAGGGGAGAGGGGAGAGAATCACAGGGGGAAAAGGGAAGGACTCATATAAACAAGTATAAAGGACACATGGACAATAACTAAGGTGGGGGGCAGAAATGGGAGGGAGGTGGGGAGCACTGGGCGGGGGGGCAGGGCTGGGAATACAAGATAGAAAACTGTACTTGAACAAGAATTAAATTAAAATATTAAAAATTGTAGTAAAAAGTTACAATATGATCATAAAATCTACAAATTTTTCTATAAAGTATTTTAGGTAAGAGAGTACATGATCAGATTTGTAGTCTTGTTCTAGTATGAAGGATGCATTTTTTAGGGTTATATGCAAAACAGCAGTAGTTAGATGGAAATTGAAATAGTCTAGGTAAGGCATAATAGAGGCCTTGGTAAGATGATTGGGTGGAATTATGTAAATATGAATAGACTTGGGAAATATTCAGGAGGTTTAATGAACAAATTTGTGGTCAATTGTACATGAGTAATGAGTTAGAGGCAAGCACTATGGATATCTTTCAAATTTTATGCTTAGGCTATTGAGTGAATGATGATGTAATCCAAAGCCATACAGAATAAGAGAAGAACAAATCTGGAAAGTGGACATTGTTTTTCTAATGTGGAGTCAGATGTCTGTGGAACAGCTGAGGATGTCTTGTATATCAGTATATAAATCTGGAACTCTTTTTTATATATTCTGTGATCTGTATGTAAATCTGGAGTGCATGAGAAAAATACACAAATATATGACACCATAAAAGTAGTAGTTGAAGCAATGTCAGTACATGCAAATACCCGGGAAGCAGATCAGGTCAGAAATTCCAATACAGGGAATATAAAAAAGAACTTAGGTTGAATCAAACATGCTGCCTTAGAAGGTGTGAATGGATCAAGTTAATAAATAGAAAAATATTCTCAATTTAGTTGAACTTGAATCCAAATAGACCATGCCAAATCTGGTATGGTCAATTAGATTTGACAAAACTTTTCATATTATTCTTGCATATACAATGCCAAACTATAAATATATTTCCACATACAACTATAGGAAAAGTCACTGTAAAATAGTGGTTTGTAGTTAATATTTTACAGTCAGACAGACTGGTATTGAAATCCCAGTTTGTCTGGCATTAATTTAATATCTTTTGGCAGGGAACTCTTCTAATATCAATTAGTTTCAGTTTCCTGACATATCTACCCAGTAGGGTTGTTGCAAAAGTTAAATGAGATCATGTATAGAGAAGATTGAACATGACTATCTCCAAAGTAATGGTTCTATGGGTATCTCCAAAATAATGGTTCTAATGGTTGAGAAGCTACATATTATCTCAAATAGCATTAGAGTTAGAGCAGCCAAATAAAAGGTAAGATATATAATATGCATAAAATATACACTGAGATTCAAGGCATATTACTGAGATAAAATCAATAGTTTATATTTATGTAGAATTTGATGACACAGTCTATCTATCCATTTAACTTGGTCAATACCAACAGCCAATCCAGATACTTCAGGATTTTAAAAAATTGATATGGGGACACATTATTAAATATATTGTCAGTTGATTAAAAAATTTAGAACAAATCCAGGGCCTTTATGAATATGTAGACTATTTTGAAAATAAGAAGAAATTTTAACAATTGGGATTTTCAGAAGACTGCCAGTGTGGGTAGTGCTCTGGACCAATCTGACTTACTTAAAGCAGCAAAATCACATTTTCTTCAAAGGATCTGTGTGTATTTAAAAAGTATTCCAAAGATGTACATTCAATTGAGTTTATTTTAAAATTTAAAGGGTCCCTCAGGAGAGACATGTTACTAAATACTATATATATGCCTTATATACAAAAAAACCTTTTCTTAATTGCTTTGGGATATTAGATTATTCATTGTCATGAGAAAATTTTGTACTTAAAACAGAAAACCATTCTCTATTTATATGAGGATAAGCTCAGATGGTGTCTATTATTTTATACTCCTGAGCGTCTGGGATAATTTTAACACATTATATTCCTTCTATCTAGAAACACAATGGGGCAAATATCTTTTCTTCACAACCCTTCCTTTATTTCTACTACCATGTTTAAAGCCCTCATGTAAACAAACAAGAGAAGATGCCATGTGTTATTTTAAGCAACTGACGGACTGCACATTTCACATGTTTAGGTATATTTTATCAAGCTATTTAAATAATTTAAACATCTATGGCACATCCTAAGGATAAATTGTAGTAAAATGATTCTGTTACATGCATAATGCATATTACTTCTTTTCATTGATCATTATATGTAAAATCAGCATCAGAATCACATTTAAGTAAAATCTATCCTTTATACCAACTTATCTTAAGGTACAGGGCAATAATCATCTGAAGTCACAAATGTCAGTTAACTCTGTATGTAGTTAGAGCTTTCTAAACAAATTAATTAATATGCAAATTTAGTTGACTTTTGCTAATTCTCACTAGTGACTAGAAAAACCTATTAAAAGTGACCAGATGTTGATAAATGATCATGCGAATAAATACTGTACAGATAAAATTGTCAATGCTTCTGCCATTGTATTAAAATATGAAGACATAGGAGTACTTCTTTAAAAGTCAAGGGCACTGCAAAGTTATTATATAAAAGAAAGAAATCAATGAGCTATTCAGCATCTATTTCATTTCTGGGTGTGAGGATAAAAGGTATGAAACATACTTTCTTCATAAGGACACTTTACTAACACTGAGTGGAGTATGCTGACACAGGCAACATGTGATTTTTTTTAAAAAGCAGATGCAAATATGTAAAAGCAGATTGTGATTAATTGATTAATTGATCTTAATTATTAAGGGGAACAACATCACCATTGAGGGTCTGAGACCATGGAAACTGATTTACAGTGGAAATAAGGTTTGAAGCGAGTCATGAGATCTCTCAGATGCTTTCTTACTGTGCAAGCCCCAGTCTGTTTAAACGAATTACTTTATTTAGCCTTTCTAGTCTCCTGTTATAAAAACATGCTGTATATAACAGCATTCTGAATTCAGGCCTTTTCTGAAAAGCTAGAAATCTCCTAAGTTTTTGTCTGAGAAATCAAGGTACCAACACTGATGTTCTCTAGAACTTTTGGTATGCGTGTGTTGTGGGATTGGTGGTCAGACCACTTGTCTGAATGTTACCCTCTGAATGTTCTTTTTCATTTCCACACACTGTCCTGCACATCCAAAAGGTTTTCTTTCCACCCTGTCTTACTCTGCAGTTCATTTAAGAACTTCTATGTTAACACTGAGCATGCAGCATGTTCCCTGTGTTATACTCATTGTAAAAGCTGAAAAGCATTGCTCTATATAACATTTAGTTTCATTTCTGTTGCACATTTGCAACAGCTAGTACATGTTTCTTTATACTTTTTGTTGAATCACTAAATACAATTCCTTCTGGGGTATCTGGTATGTGTCTTAATATTTGTGTTTTGCTCTGTGGAGGTATTCACATTCCCTCCAGGATCCTAATATTTTACAGGGGATACCCAAGGTGATGTGGAATATCATATTCTGTACTTCATAATTTATTTAAAAATACTCTCCCATACACATGTAGACTACCAAACATCCCCAAATCACCAACTTACTACAAAATTCTTATTGGACAAACCCAGTGAGAAAAGTATAACAGAATATTAAATTTTATTCTGTATCATGTGCGTATTTGAGGAAGTGTTAGTCAAACTGGAAATTTACATAATTGCAGCATAGATCACATTCTCAAACCTTGAGAAAACATTATCTGAAGCATTCCTAGGAATATGGTTCTCACCAGATCCTAAATCCATTTTTATTGCCAGTTAAACAATAAATATACCATGCAGATCATTATTTCAAAACTGCATATCTATAAGACAAGTAGTCATAGCCACATAATTCATCTTTATAAAATATATTTAAGAAACAAGTATTAAATATTCTTTTTTATTACATTTTGTGGCATGCACCGGGTGGAGAAAAAGTAGGTTTACAGTTGTTTTTATGGAAAATAAGACAATAATTAATAAATAATAATAGAAGTATAAACTCTGTGTTTTCTGTACTCACAACTGTATATGATATGTATGTCCTGTATATGACATTATGGGACCTTATTAATTATATTACTTGCTACTACAGTTAAATGTTAGCTAGTAACATTGTAAATGCAAGAATTGAAATTTTAAATAGATTTTTATTAGAAAATTTAAGAATAAAGATATTTATCAGAAAATATTTTTTTCTAATATACTTCTCATCATTCCCTCTTTAAGTACAGAGTCAGAGGTTTGCCTGTTTTAGGGCACATGACATCAGGAAATTTGAAAGTACATAGAAGCAAAAAATGAAAAATCATTCACTGAAAGAAACAGAAATTCACACTATCTTTCCTTTTCTAAATATATGGGACAGGTGCAAGATGGTCTAATTCTCAAGAATTAACTGGGACTTTCCTTTATCTCTCACTTTGGATAAATGTCCTTCTTGGTTTTATTTTGCATCTCTCTGCTGGATAGTGATGCTGAACATCTTTTTTTATATCTACAGGCCATCTGTATGTCGTCCTTGCAGAAGTGTCTATTGAGACATCACCTTACACCGGTCAGAGTGGCCACCATAAACAAATCAACAAACAACAAGTGCCGATGAGGATGTGGAGAAAAGGGAACCCTAGTGCACTGTATGTGGGCATGCTGGTGCAGACACTTTGGAAAACAGTATGAAGTTTCCCCCAAAGCTAAAAATGGAACTGCCTTTTGACTCAGTGTTCACACTGCTGAGAATGTACCCTAAGAATCCCAAATCACCAATTCAAAAAAATGTATGCACCCCTATGGTTCATAGCACTGCTATGGACAATAGCCAAGTGCTGGAAACAGCTTAAGTGCCCATCAGTAGATGAGTGGATTAAAGCAGTGTGGTACATTTACACAATGTAATATTAGGAAGTAGGAAGAAAGAAGGAGCTCCTACCCTTCACAACAGCATGGATGGAACTGGAGAGCATTATGCTAAGTGAAATAAGCCAGGCAGTGAAAGACAAATACCATATAATCTCACCTATAGGAAGAATCTAATAAACAATAAACTGATCAGCAAAATAGAACCACAGGCATGGAAACATGATACAGACTAAAAGTGAACAGAGGGAATAAGAAAGGAAGATAATGATGGAAAGAAGGGGAAGGAACTAGACAACATGTATGAATGACTCATGGACATGGACAACAGTGTGGGACTGACTGTGGAAGCAGAGGGTAGGATAGGTGGAGAAGGTCAAAAGGGGAAAAATTGTGACATCTGTAATAGAATAATAATAAAAATGATTAAAAATAAAAAACTGTTGCTTGTTCTCATAAAAACCATTCTTCTTGGTCCATGTTAATTTCAAACTTGCTAGACAGTTGCAAGGTTTATTAAATTGTATATGTTTATGCTGGTTTAATAAACTATACGCAGTTAACAAATAAACTCACAATATACAAACAGTTCAGGGCACTACTTTATGGCCTCAGCAAAAGGGGACATCATTAAAAGTACAGTGACAAGAAACCTTGAATTTCCTTGCATTGGTAGGTTTATGCTTTGAACTTAATGATGTTTAAATGCAGGCTATTTCTGTTTAAGTTGCTTTGTTTTATCACTATACAATTCTTTCAAATAGTGGTAATACAACAATTACATATCTGTAGTTTTCACCCTAAAGCTATTTTGCCCAAAGTCATATACTTACAATGAGACATCATAATGTAGTAGCTCTGGGATTCTGTTGACACTGTAATAGCAACGGAATAGTCTCATATAGGACTGCAAATAGAATTGCACTCAAATGGTTTGATCATTGAAATTTCATATTGTAACAACACTTAATGCCTTCTTAATATGGTCTCCATAGGCTGCTACTGAAAACTTTGTGTTTCATGTGTTCATGGATATAATCTTTATATAAGATACTGGAAATTTAGGAACAAATTGCAGAATTAATAAAAATCTTTGTCCATTGAATATCTCCATTCAATACCTTTAAACTAAGAGTTTATTGACAAACTTATTCTTAAAATTTATTTTTTAAAGAAAAGTCTAGAATGTAGCTGTCAAAAGACAATGCCAAACATTCCTTGAGTTTTTGATGATGAAGTTGGTATAAAATTCTTCCCTTTATAGACCAGAGCAGAAACATGATCTGTCTGCAAGAACAATGGAATCTTGGATCTTTGGTTTTGACACAGGTGGCTGTGAGGACAAGAAATGTATCACACACATGCACACACACAAGCCAGGACTTGAGTGAGTGACCGCAAACCAGGGAGTGGGTAAGACACAAGACCATCTTACTTCGAAACCTGTCCTCCTCATGGAAATTTTATTATTGAGTTCAATAATTTCCTGAGTTATCTTAGAAGCTCTAAATGACCCACTAAAAATTTCTGTCAGGTATGTGCTTCAGTTTAGGCTCTCATCACCTCACAATTCACATTTTGTTTGTTAGTTAGTTTGTTTGTTTGTTTCGTTGGTTTTTAAGCGGGTTCTGTCTTATTTAAACTTTTATCATCTCTGGCCTAGTCGTCTTAAACTCAGCTTCCTCTGTCTCCCCACCTCCTCAGTCTCCCTAATCCAATTCATTCTCTACTACCAATCTAATTCTCTAAAATATTCTTTTCATTGAATCTCTCCCCATACGATAATAATCTTTCCCTCTTCTGAATTATGTAACACTTTTGTCTGTACCATAAAATCAAGCACTGTATTTTATACCTTTTTGTATTGATCTCTAATGGTTTTATGTCTGTTCCATTTAGCTCCCTGTTTGATACTTTGAGTACAGTTAATATTTATAAGTACTGCTTTGATAGTTCCATGGACTGGTTTGTATTAGCTTGCAGATTCTGACACCAAAAATGAGAGACCCTTTGTATGTTGAGAGAATTCTAGTTTGCTATGGTTTCTTCAAGTAGCCTCACTGTAAAAGAACAATCATACAGTGTTTCAAAATGATGTTAATTAATGGGCTTTTAAGCTGCTCCATTACGCCAAAGGGGGAGGGGGTTAAACTCTTTCTGGCTTTCACATAGCAGAACATTCTGAGTGGTCTTTAGGGGAGAAAAAGTATAATTAGCCTTTAAACCAAGCTGGGATATTTCTTTCTGAGTACAATTTAATCACTAGAAGCCATCCCAATTAAGCAGAATTACTATCCCAATTAAGCAACAATCTTTGTTGTTAATTAGTATTAATTCGGGGACTTGGGAAATGTCCCATATAAGTGGACCTCTTAATTAAGTCTCAGCTAGATTAAATGTATTATATTAGAAATGATGATAAAAACTCTGCATTTATAAATTATAAACTGATGTATATCTATAAATATATCTATATCCCTATATTTATGTAGAGCTATAGAGATATATCAGTTTCTCTTCAAAACCCTGACACATATAATATTGTATACTCATTTGTCGCTCTTAAAAATGTTGTCACTTTCTAATGAATATATATACATATATAAATATATACCTGTATATATCAGGATTTTCTATGTTGTTCCACCTACTCATGTGCTAAGAAGGTGGTGTACCTAAAGACAAATTGGAAGCTATGTGCCACACCTCATACCTTGCCTTATACATATCTTCTGTTTGACTAATCCTTTCATGATAAACTGGTAAACATAAGCAGTGTTTTTGTGAGTTCCATAAGTCTTTCTACTGAATTCTCAGACTTAAGGAAGGGTTGTGGGAACCATGGAATTCATAGTCAGTCAGCCAAGGGTATGGGTGTCCCCAGGGACATGCAACAAGCATATAAAGTCTCAGAAGTCTTATGAGACTGACCCCTTAACCTGTTTGGTTTGTGCTAACTTTAGGTAGTTAGTGCCAGAATTAAATTGAGTTACTGGACACCAGGTTGACATTGGGGCATTGGAGAATTGATGTGGAGAACACTCCCACAATTACTATCGTAAAGAATTTAATAGTTGATATTGAAGAACGTGAAATTAGAGAGGCCATGAATAATGGAAATGTGTAGTTTGGAGAGAAAAGGATGAAAGGTAGGAGGACGAAGAGACTTTGATTTCTCGGTGATTCTGTGGTCACCCATGGCAGGGACCAACAGCTCTGCTGTGATCAGTTACTGAAGGTAAAACTTACCAACAGAATTTAGATCCAACTCCCAGGTACTTGGGTTACTGGGAGGCATAGAAAAATGTGCATCAATAAAGAAAAAGGGAAATATACAACTCCTTGTTCATTGCTATCTGTAATAGCTAACATGAGATAACAAGAGAGTATTATGCCAAACCAAGCTCAGATTGGTTACTATGAGCTTTAGACATTAGCCAGAAAGGGAAAAGTTATACTGAAAGAACAAAAAGTACCCCTAAGACCTCTTGTCCTGAAGAAGGTAGTTTATGTGCAGAGAGAACTAAGCCCAGATACTACAGAAACCAGAGAGGTTAGTGTCAAGAAGTCCCCTTCATTTGTAACTTGAGAAACATTTTACTAAAATCATGAGAACAAAACATTTAGGGAAAATACCATTGATTTTGAATGCCACAGAGTGGATGAATGCATTTGGGTGGAGGAAAGGCTGGTGGATGACTATAAAGTAATGACAGATGGCAGTATATGATCCAGACACGTGACAGGTGGTTCTTGAGGGAACGACAGCCGGATGGACTGGATCAAAGTCACTGTGAGGTCTGTTTTCCCTGAGAAGGGGAACCATCTGACTCCCACTCTGAACACCCAGGGGAACACCCCAGATGAAACAGTGGCTATGACGTGTATGCAAGCCAAATGGGATAGACTTTATTCAGTTTTGTATCTAGGATATTTACCCACTGAATATGTCAAGTATGCTAATGATGGTAACTGCCTCTGGTAAGGGGGCCACATTGCCATGGGCACCCGGGTTGCTTTACTGCTATAAAATAAAGCAGTAGTCCAAGAAGACTTAACAGATTTGCTGTATTAGCTTCCCATTATGGGTCTTCAAGTTTCTAACAAAAACATTAAATTAACAAAGAAATGGAGAGAGGCAGGAGGAGAGTCAAGGGACTCATCATAAGAGGGCAGAACTTTTAAAATGCAGCAAATAAAGGAAATCTTGAGGGGTGTTAAAGAGGAAAAAGAAAATAGAGAGTGAAGGAACAAGTCCCGGCAGCATGGAGATATTTGGGTGGTTGTTTACAAAGGGGGTGAATAAAAAAGTCACAGATGTGGCTGAAAGAAAGTTTTTTTTTTCTTCTTTAAGATTTTATTTATTTATTTTTAGAGAGGGGGAGGGAGGGAGAAGAGAGACAGAGAAATATCCAAGTATGGCTGCCCCTCGTGCGCCCCCTACTGGGAACCTTGCCCACAACCCAGGCATGTGCCCTGACTGGGAATCAAACAGATGACCCTTTGCTTCCCAGGCTGGCACTCAATCCACTGAGCCACACCAGCCAGAGCAGCCAAAGCAAAGGTCTTAATACAGCACTATCAAAGGTTGGCTGGACCAAAGGGGGCCCCAGCTGGTCCCCCAAATGAAGGAAGCTGAACAAATCCACAATGACTATCCTATTTGGGGGGAATTTAAGACACCAGAGGGCAGAGAATGTAATGACAAACCTGACCTGAAATTGCTCAGAGCAACTGAAAGGCAGACGGAACAAAAGGGCCAGAGTGCCCTGGGCCTGTAAAATGTTCAGGGAATGGAGAAGAGTAGTTTCTGTGAGTCCTTTACGTAGTAGTAGCTAGTTTTCTGTACTGTGGGGCCCAAATCGATTGAGAAAGCCTGAGGAGGGGCTATGATTAAATTCAGAGAATATAGAAACATGAAAGCTGACAAGATTATTAAGTCTGAAATGTTTAAATAGGCTTCATGTAAAGAGACTATCTCCTTTACCCAAATGTTTTGTGAAAATTACTGTTATATCTGACTAACATTTCTTCTAGCTGATATTTTAAACCAAAACCTATTCATAGAGTTCTAGTGGAAGATATAGCTAGGAATATAAGAGTTTATGGGATTCAGGTAACAATTTAGAGGGGAATAGTTTTGGAGAACTGAAGAAGAATATAGCTGAACCAGCTTTACATAAAGGGGTTGTGCGTGTTTGCCTAAATGTTTTATGGGCATGGGCATCATGTTAGACTAAGGAACATTTCCTCTACCCGATATAATAAAACTGAAAACACTGGAGAGGTGTATTGAAGTAGAACTGTTGATGTGCAGCAAAAGATATTTCCTTTAGGTTTAGAAGATGACTGGCATCTATGAATAGATATCACAATGTCCTTGCTTGAGGCAGTCACCTAAGCTCATGAAATTAGTGGCCATGGGACTCCCTGCAGGATGGCAGAGATGGGTCAAATCTAGACCTATTCCCCTTGCACCCTCTGAGGCCAGTAAAATCTGTCTGCCCCCAAAGAGACAGTGACTACAGATAGCTAGTTTGCATCTTCTCTGGGGAGGCTGCCCTAAACATAGGTGGCAGTTCACACTGGTGCCAGTAGCCCTAACGGATTCTGGCAGGACAGACACCAGCTGTGGGCTGAGAGTCTCTCACTCAGTGGCAGATACAGATGCTCAGAGAACTGGAACAAACCATATCACAGCGATTTGCACCGCTAAGTCCTATTTTTTTCAGAATGAGGAAGACAATTGACACTTTCTAAAGTCCCATGATAGGCAGAGACACATATACCTCAGAGTCATATTTGAATAGAAAACTTGAATGGACAGGTGAACGTGGATTGTCTAAAATGTGGGAGATGCAAATGTGAATGATTGTATTACACAACTGCCCTCTTATGTAGTCAAAGCAGCATCCTCCCTTACCCCTTTCTTCCCAAGACCCATTGGAAAAGCAACAAACAATCTATGCAGCGGGGACAAGTGGGGATACTGTTTGACCTCTGCCCATGTTGACTGTGATCACTCCTGCTTTTGGAACCTGGTAAGATCAAATTGAAGCTTGCAAACTGGACTGATCACACCCTGGAAGAAATTTTTATGTGATGGGATAATGAACCGGAGGAAATATTAATTCCTGACTGTGCTTCTAGTAATGTGGCACTATCTTTTAATTTCTGCGATCCTTTTGTCATAAAGTACCCATGGTCAAAGACCAAGGGCGTTGTCTAGAGGTTAATAAATGTATTTATTTGTTCTTTTTCTTATGTTTGTGGCACAGAGCTCCTAAATTTTTGAAAAATTTTTGTTATACAACTGTCTTTTTTATTCATAATGACCCCCACTCCACTACATCTTAGTTTATGCTAATGGGGTGACACAGTGTGGAGCCTCTATGTCATCTCCTTGTGGGAACTGCTGAGCAGAAAAAGGAAATGATTAGAGACTTCAGCGAGATGAAGGGCTGGATGGTACCAGTCTTCATTCCCATCCACCCCCAGAAACAGTGAAAAACAAGTACAAACTCATGAAAATAATTCAGGAAAAGTTCGGGACTACCAAAAAGGGGCTGCATAAAAAAGGGGTAGGAAGCTGCACATTTTGCCCTCTTCAGAGCAGCTCAGCCCTGGGAGGGACCCTGGCAGAACGTTGTCAGCACAAGGGGGAAAGAAAACCAAGAGATTCTCAGTGCGCCTCATTGCCTGGGACAAGCACAACTTCCACTACCAAGTATTCACAGTCCCCACCACCGCACCTCCTCGCTGGGGCTGAACCTGATGCCACAGTGAAAGCACCCCCAGGGGGCAGACCCTAGTCACTCTGCAGGACCAAGACACCACAGCCCCTCACCAAATATAGGATTGGAGATGCCACTATTTTGTGTCCCAAAGCCCGGGCCCCAGGTCATGGCTCTCAGCTGTGATTGCTGCTGCTGCTGGGACTTCCACCCCCTGGGCTCTAGGTCATGCCTTTGAGGGGACACCACGGGGAATGTTCTTCCACTGTCCCAGGACAGCTCCAGGATGTCAAAGTTGGAACTTTGACCCACTTTCCACAGACTGTGCTTCTACTGCATTCTGCCCACACTGTCCCATGATACCCCTGCACCCTGTCCGTCAAGGGCCTGTGCTGTTGCTGCAGCCCTGGCCCAAGTGGGTTGCTGAAGCACGTCCCACAGACCAAGAAACTGCCCCCAAAGTGAGACACTGTAGTAGTTTCATGAGTAGTATCTCATCCCAAGACCCCAGCAGGTTGGTTATAGCTTTGACTGCCAACACAACAGACCAGGAGCCAAGTAGGACCAGAAGTAGGATTCTTTTGGCTAGGACTTACTGTCACAGGCACAAAAGGAGCACAGTGTCCTTAGCCGCCCACAAGACCCCTCCCATTCTTGGTCACAGAAGACCTGCTCAGTCTGAACTGATATCGACTACAGCTAACGCAGCTACGCAGCAGATTAGTTTTCACCTCCCAGAAATCAAACATGCCACCCCCCTACACAGTTGATGCACTTACAGCTGTATTTCTGCCATCAAGCTCATCTGAAAACTCTGAAAGAGGTGACTGTTCCACCAAATGCCCATACATGAAGGCAAAGTGAACAGAAACACACAAAAAAGCAAGGAAGTGTGACAACACCAAATGAGACAACAAATTTCCAGTAACTGACCTCAAAGAAATGGATATCTTTGTGTTACCTGGAAAAGAATGCAAAATAATTATTTTTTAAATATTTTATTTATTTATCTTTAGAGGGGAAGGGAAGGAGAGGGAGAGAAATATCAATGTACAGTTGTCTCTCGTGCGTCCCCTGCTGGGAACTGGCCTGCAGCCCAGGCATGTGCCCTGACTGAGAATCGAACCAGGATCTTTTGGTTGGCAGGCTCGCGTTCAATCCACTGAGCTACACCAGCCAGGGCCCAGAATAATTATTTTGAGGATGCTCAGTGAGATTCAAGGTTGCAGGCCAGGAGAGAGTGCGATGATAGATTCAAATTGCTCACACACTTACAAAAAAAGTATTCTAAGCTGAGAATATTTTAGACCACGAAACTTTCCCTTCAGATAAAGACCTTCCCAGACAAACAAAAGCTGAGGGAATTTATCACCACTAGACCTTTCTTGAAATGCTAAAGGAAGTTCTTCAAATGGAAATAAAAGGATGCCAATAAACTGGTAAAGGTAAATATATAGTCAGATTTCAAATACTCTAATACTAAGATGATGCCGTGTAAATCACTTTGACCTCCAAGAGCATACACATTAAATGAGAAAGACTTAGAAATAACTATAGCTACAATATTTTGTTAGTGGGCACACAGTATGAAAATATTGATTAGGGCAGTAACAACAGAAAACTTTGGAGGAAAAAGTTAAAATTTTAAATGTTTTCATGCAATTAAATTTCAGTTATCATTACCTTAAAAGAGACTCTTATCACTACTACATGTATTTTGAAAGTCTTGAAATCACAAAGCATAAACCTATATAGACACACAAATTTTAAAAAAGAGAAAAGAAAACATACCACTGTAAAAATTATCAATCAATAAAGGAACACAGCATAAAAGGAACAAAAGATTAAAGGACATGTAAAACAATCAGAAAACAATTAGCAAAATGGTGATACTAAGTATTTGCCTATCAACAAATGCCAAAAAATCAATTAAAAGACATAGAGGGGCTGAATTAATTTAAAAAAAGAAAAGGCCCAACCATGTGCTGCCTACAAGATGCTCACATCACTTTTACATACAGTCAGGCTGAAAATGAAGAGATGAAAAAATGATAGTCGATGTATGTGGAAACCAGAGGAGAGTAGAGCTAACTATGTTTACATCAGCCAAGATAAACTTGTAGTCAAAAGTTGTGAGAAGGCCCTGGCCTGGCTGGTTGGTAGATTGAGAACTGGCCTGTGAACTAGAAGGTCAGTAGTTTGATTCCCACATCCTTGAGTTGCCTGCTGGTTCCTGGTTGGGGTCATACAAGAGACTACAAACTGATGTTGCTTTCCCTCTCTTTCTCCCTCCCTTTCCCTATCTGAAAATAAATAAATAAAATCTCTCCTTTTGTTATAAAAAGACAAAAAAGGTCACTATGTAATGTTAAAGGTGTAAATTCATCAGGAGCATACAATGATTAAAAATATATATGCCCCCAATATCAGTGCACTTAAATATATTAAACAATAAACAAATGTGAAGGTGAAATAGGCCTCAACACAATCATAGTTGGGGACCTCAATATCCCACTTTTAATAATAAATAGATCAGTCAGAAAATCAATATGGAAATAATGGACTTGACATGTAGAAATAGACTTAACAGATCTATGTATATAGACCATTTTATCCATAGCGGCTGAATATACATACTTCTCAAGTACATGAAACATTCTCTGGGATAGATCTTATTTCAGATCACACAAAAAAAGAATCATAGAAGGAAATTCTACTATTTGCAACCATATGGATGAACCTTGAAGATCTTATGCTAAGTAAAATAAGCCAGACAGAGAAACACAAATGTATGGTATCATTTATATGTGGGATTTTTTAAAATTTCATAGAAGGAAAGAATAAAATGGTAGTTTCCAGGGGCTAGATGGGGAAGGGAGATATGGAGTGATGTAGGTCAAAGGCACACATTTTCAGTTATAAGAAGAAAAAGTCCTGAAGATCAAATGTACAGAACAGTGACTGTAGCTAATAACATGGTACTGTGTACTTGTAATAACATGTAATGGGTGTACTTGACAGATCCTGAGAGTAAGTCTTAAGCATTCTCACCACACATACACACTCAAATGAGTTAACTGTTTAAGGTGATAGATGTGTTAATTATACTGATCTTAATAATCATTTCACAGTGCATATATATATATCAAATCATTACATTGCACACTTTAAATATATACAGTTATATTTGTCAATTATCCCTGAGTAAAGTTTAAAAACATGTAATTTGAGTGTGGAAATTTTCAGCCCCATCCTCAACTATAAGGGGGTGGGTGTGGAGGTTTTGGCCTTGAAAGCTCTCCACATACGCTGACCCATGTACATCTTCCTCTACATTTCTATGTTGTATCTATGTCTATCCTCCACAATAAACCCATAAATGTAAAATAAATTCAAGGTATCATACATAATATGTTCGGAGGATAAACTCAGACTGCCTGTGGGCTGGAAAGGAGAAGTATATGCAAAGACAAAAGAAACCACGCTTCCCACCCTGTATTACAAGTTCATCTACATTTCTCTTATACATTTGCTGGATGCAACAAATTCTTTTTATAGTTTACTCGCAATGGATTGTAAATTACAGTGAAAAACATATCTATCATTATTCAATTAAATCTTTCAAGTAAATCATTGAAATAAATTCTGCATTATTGATGCTGAATTTTTTTATCATATTCTGAAAATTGTCATTTACCAATTTACCATTAACAGGTTTCTTTTCCTTTCATAATTTCTGGTATTTCTAAACACTTTTATTGGGATTTATTTTTCTTATCGCTAAAGATTATCCACAGCATATTTAAGCAGATCACTATGCAAATACATGAAGGCAATGCCAAGAGAGAAAATTTGCACTTGGAGAGTTGTCAGAACCAGTGTATTTCTTGTTAAAGAAGAAACTGAAATGGGAAGGCACTGTCTCTTCCTTTTGACAGCTCTGGAGCTGACTTTGTGGTTAGCAAGTGTACAGCAGCCTTCTTTCCCTTAAATAATTGACACTTAATGATTCTATTTTGGTCTATCTTCCTTCAGTTATCTCATTAAAGAGAGACAACTCAGGAAAGTTGAATGCATTTTCTCTAATGTTCAAGTATTCTCCTTAAAAATAGAAGAGCAGATTTGGGATGGCAAAACACTGTTGAGGGCACAGATTTTTTAAGAAGGGGTATTTACCAGTTAGAATTGCTTTTGAGCATAAATTTTTTTAAAAAATGACTACATGGTATAGAGAAGGAAAGACTTTATTTTTCTTGGGTATCAATAAGGTCAGAGGTTGGCAGTTCAGAGCCCACATGGCCAGTCAGAGATGTTGTATAGGCTCATGTCATTCTACATGCTTTTCCTCTGTCTTTACCAAGTCTCTCTATTCCCAGTAATCATCATTTGGCTGTGTGCCAGGCAGCAAGAGCTGACAATGGCTAAAACCTTCATCTTTTCTATATTTAGATGTTACTTTTATTTTATTTTATTTTTGTATTCAAATTCATTTAAAAACAATTTTATTGTAATTTTATCATTACCATTTATCTTTCTATACCCTCTTCCACCTCCACCTGCCTTGCCCCAATCACTGCACCACTGTCCTTGTCCACCAGTCCTTCTTTTTTGCTTGTCCTGCCTTCATACTTTTACCTCCCTAGCCACCCCCTAGAGCTGTCTGGTGCAGACCCCAGCTCATGGGGTCCACCACATCATGGATGGGAGAGAGACATTCACACGTACTACTGAGTCCTCTGTGGGGAAAAGGACAGCATGGCTTTTCTCTCAAGGGGAGCAAAAAGCCTGGGCCCTTGCCGTGACCGGCCTTTATTTATTTTCTCCACATATTACATGATGGTCCTCATTTACTATTCACACGTTGCTTTAGGAGGTTACCTTTCACAGAAAACAAAGGAGCCAATGTCGCCAATCACCTCACAGGAGACGGATATTAGCAAATGAAAAGAGAAAAGTGGTTGAACTGGTTACAATCCATACTGGGGAGTTTTAGCATGGATTTTAGGAAGTTACAGTAAGCATTATCTGTCTCAATTCAGGGTGAGGGACTTTTAGCAAGAGCAAGACTCAAAGCAACCTAGGCACATTGCAGGCCTGATTCCCCATGGGAGAGCCTATCCATGGGTGTGAGTCCTCTGCATCTCCGAGTGGGACCTGGGCCCACATCACACAGAATAGTCTCCTACAGCTGTCAGCATTCTCTTCATCTATGAGTCTGTCTCTGTTTTGCTTATTCAGTTTGTTCACTAGATTCCACATTGAGTGAAATCATATGGTATTTGTCTCTCTCTCTGACTGGCTTATGTCACTTAACTTAATGCTTTCCAGGTCCATCCTTGCTGTCGCAAAGGGTAAAATAGTTTTCAAAGAGGAAAAGAACAACAACTAAAACCTTGACCTTTAAAGCAAATGTTATTTTTTTATGTTTTTAAAATTTATTGTTGTTCAGTTACAGTTGTTCCGCCTTTTCCCCATGTCTCACCCCTACCCCACTCTCCACTCCCAGAGTGTATGCCCCCCATTGTCCACACCAATGAGTCCTCTATTCATGTTCCTTTGCTTGCCCCTTCCCCTTCTTTCCCCCTATCCCTCTCCCTCCTTTCCTTTGGTGACTGTCAGTTTGTTCTTTATTTCCAAGTCCCTGGGTCTATTTTGCTCATTTGTTTGTTTTGTTGATTAGGTTCCACTTACAGGTGAGTAGATCACAAAGCTGTGGTTCATTTACATGATGGAATACTATACTGCACAGCAGAAAGAAAGAAGGAGCTCCTATCCTTTGTAACAGCATGGATGGAACTAGAGAGCGTTATGCTAAATGAAATGAGCCAGGGAATGAAAGACAAATACTATATGGCCTCACCTATAAGCAAATGTTATTTTTTTATGAATAAAATTACTGTCCAAGGACTTGTGCTTATATCAATTGCATCATGACACCACTCCTGGTTGCAGAGAAGCATGGGAAAGTGGCCTATTTGGGCAAATTGCCTGATGCCCCAGTAAAATCAGTAGTCTATTAACAAGAATGCTTACACTCCTGAATGTATAGCGAAACTTTGAATTATTGTTCAGGTGACTATTTCTTTGATTATGTGAAGAGAATAATCAGGTGACACAGAACACCAGGTGCTTCCACTTCTTGCTTGTAATTTATATCTTGTGCTTTTCTTTATTATCCAAATTTTCCACAGTAAGTACAAGTTATAAATTAAAGTGTTTTTAAACAAATATTTACTTTTTTTATTTTTAGAGAGGGGAAGAAAGGGGGAGAGAGAGAAAGAGAGACCTCAATGTGTAGTTGCCTCTCCCAAACCCCACACTAGGGACCTGGCCTGCAACCCAGGTATGTGCCCCAACTGGGACTCAAAGCAGCAAAACTTTGGTTCACATGCTTATGCTCAATACATTGAGCCACACCAGCCAGAGCTAAATTCAAGTTTTTTTGATGGTCATAAATATGCAGTCATCTTTATGAATTTGTAGTAGTGTGTTGTTTTCTAGGAATAGTTTCATTTCTCTAATTGTTAAATTTATGTGTTAAAAATGTTCTAGTATTTCCTTATTATCTACTTAATGGCTGCAGCAACTGTAGACACAACCCGTCTTATATTTTTTACATTGGTCATTTGTGTCTTCTCTCATTTTATTCTTGTCAATGTTGCTAGAGTTTTGTAATTGTTTTAAAAATTATTTTTAGAAAAACCTTGTTTTACCTCTATCAGTTTCCCCTTGTTTTCTTTTATGTTTTCATTAGTTTCTGGTTTATTTTCATAACTTTCTTTTTATGCATACTTTGGATACATTGTATGCATGTATCCAATTTTTTAAAAATATTTATTTATTTGCCCTGGCTGGTGTAGCTCAGTGGATTGAGCGGGGGCCTGCGAACCAGAGGATCGCGGTTCGAGTCCCAGACAGGGCACATGCCTGGGTTGCAGGCCGGTCCCCTGCAGGCCAACTCCCAGCAGGGGATGCACAAAAGTCAACCATACATTGATGTTTCTCTCCCTCTCCTTCCCCTCTAAAGATAAATAAATAAATAAAATCTTTTTTAAAATATTTATTTATTTATTTATTTTTAGAGAGAGGGGAAGGGAAGGAGAAAGAGTGGGAGAGAAACATCAATGTGTGGTTGCCTCCCATGTGTCCCCCATGGGGACCTGGCCTGCAACCCAGGTATGTGCCCTGACTGGGGATTGAACTGGCGACCCTTTGCTTCACAGTCCCATGCTCAGTCCACTGAGCTACACCAGCCAGGGCTAGCATGTATCCAAAATTTTGATGTTTGAATTCAGATTATTATTTTGACAATTTTTCTCTTTCTAACGATTATTTGTATACAGGGTCCAGCAAAAGTAATGCCTGCTGGAGTATGGTTGGTAGGGTAATAATATGGGTGTAAGAATTTAGTTTTATTTTGAACATTCAACCTAAAATGTGATATGTGTACTTGAGTGCATATTCTCACATTACAGGATTGCATGCTTATGATTTTTAATAAAAGATTTTGTAACAAAAAAGGGGCATAAAATACAGACCCTGTATTTTTCCAGTTTCCTGTGATATAATTGATATGTAAAGTGCAAGTTTGTGGTGGAAAATGTCTTCATTTTTATATTGAAATATATTGATTTATATGTTGCAAAATGATTTGCCACCATAGCACTGGCTAGCACCTCCATCCTGTCACATAATTACAATGTCTTTTTTTGTGGTGAGAACATTTAAGATCTACTCTCTTAGCTACTTTCAAGTACTTAATGTTGTTAGCAATTTTCATTGCTTTAAACTTTACTTTATCTAATATTAATAAACTGCTCTTTCTTTCTTTCAATTCAGTTTCCATGATATATTCTGTGTATCCTTTCACTTCTATTCTACCTGCATTATTATATTTGAATTGTGTTTCTTTTAAACCATTGGGTCAAACTACCAATACTTTTGTTGTCTTTTAATTTACTTTGCCAATATCTTCTTCTTATTTGATATATTTAGACTACTTAATTTTCTCACAATTATTAATATGTTAGTGCTTAAATCTGCCATTTCATTATTTATTTTATTTTTAATTATCTTTTTTTCTATTTGTCTATTCTAGCCTTCCTGTGGGTTACATGAACATTTTTTTTTAAGATTTCCTCTTGATTTATTTGAAGTACTTTTGACTATGTCAATTCGGATAACTTTTCTACTGGTCTACCTTGATATTACTATACATACTCTAATATTACTTCATCTCTTAGTATCAAAATTTAGCACTTTGGCACTGGCTGGTGTAGCTCAGTGGATTGAGCGCGGGCCTGCGAACCAGAGGATCGCGGTTCGATTCCCAGCCAGGGCACATGCCTGGGTTGCAGGCTGGTTCCCTGCAGGCCAACTCCCAGCAGGGGACACATGAAAGGCAACCATACATTGATATTTCTCTCCCTCTCTCCTTCCTCTCTGAAGATAAATAAATAAAATCTTAAAAAATTAAAACAAATTTAGCACTTTTAGTGAATTATGAAATTTTACTTCTATTTAGGCCCCTTTATACCCCTTTCTTTAAAACATCATTGTCTTAGAAACATCATGATGTAACAAATGTTTTTCAATTATCTTTATTTTCACTCTTTCTGCATTTAAATGTGCTATACGCTTTACTTGGTGTGTTTTTCCTTCTTTCGTTGCTTAGGTAATCTTGGTCATTCTTCTCATTTAACTCAAATATTACCTCCTCCATCAAGCTTGTCCTGACCTATTTTTTCAGTGAGAACCTATAATAGAGGAACTCAAACAGTTCTCCATTTTAGTGACTTTTAAAGATGGAATTTTAACATCATTAAAAGTATTTATTTGGTTAATGATTTTCTTTTCTACTAGAATGGATTTTAAATGGGACCAAATAGCACATGTGGTTTTACTCATTGATGGATGCCTAGCACTCGGTACTTTGCTTTGCACAACATTTATCCAGCAAGTAGTGATAGAATGAATAAATAAACCTTTCTCAACTATGATTTCTCCATCTCAATTATTGATGTGCAATTATTGTTTAATTTGTTGTAAGAACTACAGAAGATGATACCTATGAAAATGTTCATGAAGATGGTAGAAATGTGAAGAAGCAATCGTATATATTATAAGGAAATTATGCTCAGAATTAAAAGAGTTAAGAGCTCAATATTGTCCATTTTCAATGTGAGAAGACTGCAGGTTATTCAAGTGAAAATACCAAGCAGCTGGTTTGTATTGATAAATTGAAATGTCTCAAAAAATACAGAGAGCCAGATGAAGGGTTTTAAAAGAGGAATTGGTAGAGTTGGCCTCTCCTATCACTCTATTATATGCATTTAGTCACATTGGTACAACATAAAGCATTTTCCAAAACTGTTTATGTATGCCTAATTATTCTGATAAAATGTTTATTTTCACTTCTTAATTATTTTTCCATTTCACCCTGTTTTTATTCATTCTTGGCCAATTATGCTTGCTCTGCACTACTTAGGATATTAGAAAGTTTGGAAAGAACCTCAAAATACACATCAGCTCAGGCTTCATTATTTGTTGTGCACTGGTAATTTGAGACATTAAAGTAAATTTTTAATATTTTAAATTTCTAAATTAGTAGATCAAGCATAATTGTCTGAAATTAACTTAAAAATTCATAACACAATCTCAGAATCTTTAAATAATTTAGATCGTATTATTCTATCTCTTTTTATCAAATTACTTTGACTTACATTAAGATTTAATCACAAAAGTTTACCCTAGAAAAATAAAATGACACACAGACAACATTACTGGAGAACATAAGAAAAAAAGTTTCCTACACAAAATTACGGTTAGCCCCTTGGTGTATATTCTTCTATCTTTGACAAAAAGTTTTATGAGTACCCACTATTTGCCAAAACAGTGTTTCAGAGAATGAAGATACACAATGAAAAAAATGGATAGAATGTCCTGCCCTCACTTGGCTTATATTCAAATGTCAGAAAATAGAAAATCAATATGTGTCATGATACATGATTATTGGCACCATGAAGATAATGAAATAGGATACAGAAATTGAGGCAGATTTTGGGTTGTGTAGTCATTTAGTTAAAGCTCTCAGGGAAGACCTCTTTGATGAAGAGATATTTGAGGATTTCTGAAATAAAGAAGATATAACTTGGGGGAAAATATCACAGGCAAAGTGACAACTTAATAAAATTCCTCTTGTGCTTACTTCTGTACCATTTCAACCACGCATTAATTGCTCCAAAGAATTAGACATTCTGTGGTGTATTTCACATTACAATCTTTCTTTTGGCCAATCATGAAAAGGCCAATTCATATTTAAGTAACAGATCATTTTCATACTAAAATTATGAGGATAAAATGATTTTTTTGTTTTTTTAAAATATATTTTATTGATTATACCATTACAGTTGTTCTATTCCCCCCTTCATTCCCCTCCACCTGCACACTCCCTCCCCCACCATTCTCCCCCCCTTAGTTTATAACCACGTGTCTCAAGTTCTTTAGATTCTATATTTCCCACACTATTCTCGCCCTCCCCCCTATCTATTTTCTACCTACCATCTATGCTATGTTCTGTGCCTTCTCCCCCCTTCTCCTCCTCCCACCCCCTGTTGCTAACCCTCCATGTGTTCTTCATTTCTATGGTTCCACTCCTGATCTAGCTGTCCTCTTGGTTTGCTTTTGTTTTAGGTGTGGTTGTTAATAACTGAGTTTGCTGTCCTTTCACTGTTCATATTTTTCATCTTTTTTTCTTATATAAGTCCCTTTAGCATTTCATATAATAAGGGCTTGGTGATGATGAACTCCTTGAACTTGACCTTATCTGAGAAGCACTTTATCTGTCCTTCCATTCTAAATGAAAGTTTTGCTGGATAAAGCAATCTTGGCTGTAGGTCTTTGGATTTCATGACTTGGAATACTTCTTTCCAGCCCCTTCTTGCCTGGAAGGTCTCTTTTGAGAAATCCGCTGACAGTCTGATGGGAACTCCTTTGTAGGTGACTGTCCCCTTATCCCTTGCTGCTTCTAGGATTCTCTCTTTCACTTTGGTCTTGGCTAATGTAATTATGATGTGCCTTGGTGTGTTCCTTCTTGGGTCCAACTTCCTTGGCACTCTCTGAGCTTCCTGGATTTCCTGGAAGTCTATTTCCTTTGCCAGACTGGGGAAGTTCTCCTTTATTATTTGTTCAAGTAAGTGTTCCACTCGTGGCTGTTTCTTTCCCCCTTCTGGTACCCCTATAATTCGGATGTTGGAACGTTTAAAGATGTCCTGGAGGTTCCTAAGTGTCTCCTCATTTTTTTGAATTCTCATTTCTTCATTCCTTTCTGGTGGGATGTTTTGTTCTTCCTTCTGGTCCATTCCATTGATTTGAGTCCCAGTTTCCTTTCCATCGCTATTGGTTTCCTGGACATCTCCCTTCATTTCAATTAGGTTAGCCTTCATGTGTTCCTCTAATTTGTGACTATAATCTACCAGTTCTGTGAGCATCCTGATAAATAGCGTATTGAATTGTGCTTCTGAGAGGTTGGCAATTTCTCGGTCGCTTAGAGTTATTGGCTCTAGGACTTTGAGTTCTTCTTGCGCCATCTTTTGAGCTGTTCGTGCCTGTCCCGTAGCAGGATCAGAGCCCTAAAGTGTTCACCAGAGCAGGGCAACTAAGTCGCTGGGTTGTGACGTTGTATATGGGGGCGGGGTCAAAGAGGGACAATGGCTTCTCGTCTGCTGCCTGCCTCCGCAGCCACCACCGTCACCAGGCCCACAGGTTTCGTTCCACTGTACGAGAGTGTGCCACTGCCGTCAGCCCTCCACCACTCGGTTCACCCCCTAGGGCCTGTGTGGTCCGTCTCACTATGCACGAATGTGCGACCACGGTCAGTCTGCCCCACACCCCGACTGATTTCGGGCTGCCTGCGCCCCTAGGTTGGGGAATCTGTCCTGCCTGACCCAGCTCCGCTGCTGGCTCCACCTCTCTTACCATCCCCGTTGAATGGTTCGTAGTTGTCAGACTTCCGTATAATTCCATTTTCTGGTCTTTGGGTGTGTCCTTGTTCTCCAAACCTTTGTTGTATTCAAAGTTGGTTGTGGGAGAAGGCACAGTGTTTCCACCTATGCCTCCATCTTGGTGGAAGTCAGGATAAAATGATTTTTAACTGATTCTTAATATATCTTGTGTTTCATTGTCATTTATTTAATCAAAGACTATTTCTTTTTTCTCTATGGTAAGCATTGTATTAACTATTGTAGAGTCAGAAATAATATAAAAATCTTGCCCTGGAAAAACTCCCCATTCAAAGAAACAGATATTTGCACAAATAAATATAATAAAATCTGAAAGATACTCTAATACAACTTGCATAGAACAGGTGATCAACTCTATTCAGATGGCAGCATCAGGACAAAGAATAGAATTTTAAAAAACAAATTAAAAGGAGTGACATCAGAGTAAGGGCGGTAGGAGAGGGTGCCTTGGTCTCTAGTGTTGAAATTACAACAATCTCTACAGCTGTAGTTCAGCAAAGGATTCCCTGCTGAAGGTACCAACATGTCTGAGAGACCTGTCTGTGCATTGAAACTTCTGAAGTGGTTGGTCAGTGGGAGCCAGCCGCAGAGGTGGGAATAGACGAGAGCTGAGACGGTTCAGGGGATGCAGCCCACAGCTCACTGTGAGGCTCATCCCAGAGAGGATAGAAATGAGGTTGCCACTGCCACTCCTTCCAGCAGGGAGAGGCAGACAGGTACAGTGAGCATCTCCATTCAGTTTTTCCTCCCCATTGTCAGTTCTAAAGGACTCATGCTAGGCCCACCACTCCCTTGTTCTTGCTTCCATCCTGAAGCAGGAAAGAAAGCTTTCAGTAAAATGCCCATGAAAACTGGCCTCTCTCCCACTCATCCATCCCAGGACCTTGCCCCATCTCCATGCCTCCCTCTACTCCCTCCACACACCCTCTTGAGGCAGATGTCCAACCTCCATCCCTCCCTATCCCCCAACCTGGCCCCACCCCGTGCTCCCCCCACCCCCTCCACACACCCTGATGTGGCAGGTGTTCACGGGTGCCCAGGAAGGTGGGGAAATGATGCCTCCCAGAAAGCAGTCAAAAGACAGCCCATTCAACAGCCAGGGGTTTTATTAAGGCGGTGGTTTATCATTTACTTTTCACTCACTTCGCATACTTCTTGGTCCAAGCCCGAGCAATGGCATTATATGTATCCCTATCTGTTAAGTACATTCTTGCAGCTGATGGATCTAAGGGATCGTCAGGGTTGGGGTCACATAACATTGAGCTGATGGATAACAACAATTCAGATATAGTAAGAGCAGGCGACCACTGGGACTTGAGAATATCTAGACAGATATTCCCTCTTCTGTCGATATTGGGATGGTATACCCGGGTGGTAAAGTAAATGTATGGAGGTTGAAAGGGGTAATCGCGTGAGAAGTATATGTTTAGGGAGAAGACCCCTCCCTCATAAGGGCTGTTCTCGGGGCCCACAATGATGCCCCTCCAGATGAACATGTCATTCTCCACCGGTGCCGCGGAGCACATGGGTGGAGGGTCCTTAGTGATGTCCATCAGTTCCTTTTGTAGTCTCTTGAGGGCCCTGGATGAGTCCATGGAAATGGGCTGTGTCTGGGCATCCTGATAGGGACAAGAGGGGAACCACGGGTCGGGGAGAGGGGGCGGGGACCATAGGTTAGGGTGGGCATGGCTTAGGGGGACCAGGGTTAGAAGGGTAGCCACCCCCCAGGTCAGTGGGTAAGAAGGCTGGAGCCGGGCCGTGGGGTGGCAAGGGGTGGCAGGGGACAGGGACGGTGGGAGGGAAGGGGGAGGAAGGGAGAAGTTGAGGACTCGGCTGGACCTGAGGGGCTACTGCTTACCTGTCTCCTGCTGCTCCCTGGCTCCTCCCTGTGTGCCTCCTCCATCGCTGGGTCTGCCGTTCAGACCCTGAGCCCTTGAGGCTGCGCTGCCCACACACACTGCAGCCCTGTGACAGGAGCAATGGCTCCTGCCAGGCCGCCTGCCTGTGCCCTCAGCCTCGCCATGGGCACTGGGTGACTGGAGACAGGAAGCAACCCCCTCTGTGACGCCACAGGGGCCAGCTGATGACATCAGCAAGTCAAGGGGGCGGAGCCAGGAGAGAGAGGGAGAGGCAGACAGGTACAACGAGCATTCCAGTGGGTATGGTTGTCACAACTGAACAGAGGGACCTGGGCAGAGACAGAGCTTAGATGTGCAGCCACCGTGGCCTGACTACCTCCGTGACCAGGCAGGAACACACAACCACTGAGGAGCCTGGCCTCCTCTCCGCACCCTCCCAGATGTAGTAGTGGGCCCCAGAAGAAGCTGTAACACTGTGTGTCGAGTTGCAGAGCACATTTTCTGCAAACACGAGGACTGAAACCGCAGAAACATTTTCTCCTAAATGAAATGTGTGCTCTGCAGCTCGCCCCAGGGGTGGGTGGAGATACAGAGCGGAAGACACTAAGGTCTGCCAGTCTCCGTAGCTGGGAGGACAAAGACATAAGTCACCAGCCAGCCTCTCCCATCTCACCCCACACCCACCCGTTGTAGTGCACTGCCTGCGGCATATAGCTGCAGGTGACAATGCTGGGATTTCAAGGACTTGCACTCTGATCACCCACCACATTCCCCTGGGGCTGAGTGCCCTGAGATGCAGGCAACCCGATCACAGAGGAGATGCCCACCTTCCCAGGGTACAAACAGGTTCTTCCATGTCCCTGCAGAGATCTGAAAGAACAGAGCTGAGCAGAAAAAGTTCAAAAGCCTGTGCTTTAGTGACCCCTACTGAAAAACAACAAAAAACACACCCTCACTGGTGTAGCTCCGGTGGTTGGGTGTAATCCCACAAAGTGAAAAGTTGCATGTTCGATTCCTGGTCAGAGCTCATACCTAGGTTGTGCATTTGGTCCCTAGTTGGAGCACATATAAGAGGCAACCAATTGATGTTCCTCCCTTTCCTCGATGTTTCTCTCCTTCTCTTTCTCCCTCCTTGCCCCTCTCTCTAAAAATAAATAAAATCTTTTTTTTTTTTTAAAGATTTTATTTATTTATTTATTTATCTTTAGAGGGGAAGGAAAGAGGGAGAGAAACATCAATGTATGGTTGCCTTTTGTGCGTCCCCTGCTGGTAGTTAGCCTGCAAGGAACCGGCTTGCAACCCAGCTATGTGCCCTGACTGGGAATCGAACCGCGATCGTCTGGTTCGCAGGCCCGCGCTCAATCCACTGAGCCACGCCAGCCAGGGCAAAATAAATAAAATCTTTAAAAAAATAAATAAAAAGACTTCTTGCTAATCTGGTAGAGAAGGGCCATTTATATATACATGCCTACAAAGAGAAGGAATCCATCAAATACCATAAATAACCAGGGTAATAATGTAGCTCAGAAAAAAATTTAATCTTCAGAAAATAAACTTAAAGACATGAAATACGTAACTTAAATGACAGGGAATTGAAGATTACAGTTCTGAGAAAACCCAATGAGATACAATACAGATAGGCTGTTTAATAAGCTAAGAAATACAATTAATAAACAAAATTAATACTTTACCAAAGAAATTGGAACTTTTAAAAAGAACCAAATGGAAATTCTGGAGATAAATAACAATAAAAGACATCAAGAATGAACTAGCTAGTATAGGAAATACAGCTGATCACATAGGGAAAGAATGAGTGAAATTGAAGATAGAAATCTAGAAATGGCATAGATGGAAAAACAGAACTAGAGTAAAAAAACGAAAGAGCTCAATAAAAACTATCTGACTCCATCAGATAAAGTAATATAGGACTAATAGGCATACCAGAAGAGGAAGAGATGGAGAAAGAAACTGAGAGCCTATTCAAAGAAATAGTTGATGAAAACTTCCCAGACCTATGGGAAGAGCTAGATCCTGAAATCCAAGAAGCAAACAAGACACCTAATTATCTCAATACAGAAAGGCCTTCTCCAAGGCACATAGCACTAAAACTTCCAAAAATTCTTGACAATGAGAATTTTCAAGAGAGCAAGAAAAAAGAAGACAGTAACCTACAAAGAAATTCTATCAGATTATCACCACATCTCTCAGAAGCCCTACAATGTAGAAAAATACATCAAATAGGCAAAGTACTAAAAGACAGAAATGACCAGTAAAGAATAAGCCAGCAAAGTTGTCCTTTAGATGTGAAGGAGAAATAAAAACTTTCAAAAGGTGGGGGGATTTAACAACACCATGAGATCTCCACTGCAAGAAATAGTCAAGGGGGTTGTTCTACTTGAAATAAAGAACAAAAGGTCATAAAACAACAAATAAGATTTCCAATAACTCTTATTCCTAATAGGGTAGTATACACTTAAATATCACATACACATTAAATGAGGTAAAAACATTAAAACGGACAGAGAAAGAAGACAGTAATTATTGCAAATGAGAAGTGAACACAATATAAATAGGAATAATTTGGAACAACAAAAACATAAAAAGGGTGGGGGTAAAGGGCTGAATTTGCAAAGGAAGATGGAGATCAGATGCATTCAGAAAGAAAAGAACTACCATATGTATAAAAGTTAGTTTTAGAAGTGTGGCTGGTGTAGCTCAGTGGATTGAGCACAGGCCTGTGAACCACACAATCGTGGTTCGATTCCCAGTCAGGGCACACGCCTGGGTTGCAGGCCAGTTCCCAGCAGGCGACTGATGAGAGGCAACCATACATTGATATTTCTCTCTTTCTCTCCTTCCCTTCCCCTCTAAAGACAAATAAGTAATTTTTTTTAAAAGTTAGTTTTACATTAACCTAGTAGTAACCACACACACACAAAAAAAACCAAACTGAGACATGTAACTTTAAAATAAAAAAGAGAAAACAGAGGAAAAAATATGTAACACCAGCAAATTAAAACATCAGACAGAAACAGAAAGGATGGAAAACAATTGAGCCCTGGCTGGTGTGGCTCAGTGATTGAGTGCCAGCCTGCAAACCAAAGGGTCTCTGGTTTGATCCCCAGTCAGGGCACATGCCTGGGTTGTGGGCCTGGTCCCCGGGGGGGGGGCATGCGAGAGGCAACCACACATTAATGTTTCTCCCCTTCTCTTTTTCCCTCTCTTCCTCTCTCTCTAAAAATAAATAAGTAAAATAGTTTTTTAAAATGGAGTCATACAGCTATGAGAAAACAAAGATAAAATGGTTATAGGAAATTGTCATATATGTCAACCACCCTAAATGTAAGTAGACTAAACTCACCAATGAAAAGTCACAGAGTAACAGATTGGATCAAACAAACAAAACCCAACCATATGCTGTTTCATGAAACACATCTGAGCTGCCAAGAGAAATACAGACTCAAAGCTAAAGCGTGGAAAATGATTCTCCAAGCAAATGGCACTCATGGAAATGTAGGTGTTGCCATCCGTATGGCTACAAAATAGATTTCAAGAGAAAAAGGTAGACAAGAGACAAAGACAGACATTTCTTGATGATTAAAGGGACACTAGATCAAGAAGACATAACACTTCTCAATATATATGTACCCCATTAGGGAGCACCCGAATATATAAACCAACTAACAGAATGAAAGGGAGAAACAGACAAAAACATAGTTACATTAGGCAACCTAAATATCCCGTGGACAGCTCAGCTCTCTCATTTTTCTCTTGCAACAACAGAGGATTAAGTTGGGAGCTCAATGGGTAGGGAAAGGTAACAGATTGAGAAAGCACCATATAAGATACCCAGCAGAGGGAAGGATGCAGCATGAAAGAAACAGGGTTCTGACTGAATGCATTCTGGACTGTGTCAGGAAGCCTGCCCATGGGCCATGGGATAAAACTTCACACATGTTGGGGACGGCTACGCTTGGTTTCAGGAATTGAACTTCTACCCCCCGTCCCCCCATGGCTAAGGATGAACAAGCGACTTCTGGAATGGGAGCCACAGAAGACAAAGCTTGTCTCTAGTAGCAAGTGCTGCCTCAGTTTCCTTTCCCTGCCCCCAAAGCATGGTCGGAAGTCAATGACGGGTAAGACCCCTGACAGCGGAGGACAACCTAAGCCAAACTTGATCATGTTGGGGGTCATCATGGAAGGACTCAGGGGTCTGCAACAAAGAGCAAGCAATGGACTCTTGCACCCTGGCTACCCAGCTATGTGTCTCCCATTTCCATCTGGGAGAAGCGCTTCCTGGCTCTAATCCACTTAAGCCTGAATAACTGATGGGGAGGGGTGCAGCTCCTTGCCTTGCTAGAGCGGATCCCAGGGGGTAAAAACCTGGCATCACAAAGAATTCCTCAAAAACCTGTGAAACCTGTTCTGCTAAGAGTGTTTTCATTCATATGTTAAGGTCTGAGCAGGAAACCCTAAAGTTTCTGCAAAACTCCCTTCCTGACACACTCTGACTCAGACTAAGCCCTCAGATTTCTTTGAAATGTTATCTACTGTTTGATCCTTGCCACCCTGTATTCCTGTGTATTACAACCCAATAAAAGTCCCTGGAGAAAGGAGCTTGAGGCCCTTCCGTTTTGAAGGATTGGCCACCTCTCCTCCCCAAGCAGATCATGTCTTGCTGGTGTTTACTTTCATCTGTGGCTGATAAGGGGACTTGCAGGAAAAGTTGCCCCCACACCCACACAGATTCCTGCCACTGTGTGCCATGTACCAAAGCTATACCTTTTCTTATTCTGCAGCTGGTTTCCTGAACAGCATTGAACTTCCAGAAATAAACTCTAGTATATACAGTCAACTAATATTTGACAAGGTCACCAAGAATACTCAATGAGAAAAAAATTAGTCTCTTCAATAAACAGTGCTTGAAACACCATATAACCATGGACAGAAAAATGAAATTGGACCCCTGGATTATAGGATTCACAAAAATTAACTTAAAATGAAATAATAACTTGAATGTTAGTCCTAAGACAAAAAAAAACTCCAAGGGAAAAACATATGGAAAATTGTCCTTGTCATTGGTCTTGATGATGATGTTTGTAAAAAAAGATGAGATCTAGAACACAAACAAGAAAAGCAAAAATAAATGAGACTACATCAAACTAAAAGATTCTGCATGGTCTAAGAAACAATAAGCACAATTAAAAGACAACCTACAAAATGGAAGAAATATATATACAAATCAATAACAACACTAAGAACAACAAAAACTAAGCACAATAAAATACCAAAAAAATTGAATCTATATTTTTTCAAAGAATACATACCAGTGTCCATGAACATGAAAAGTTGCTGGTCATCACTAATCATCAGAGCAAGACAAATCAAAACCACAATGAGATGCCACTTTACACCTGTCAAAATGTCCATCACCAAAGAAAAAAGTGATAACAAATATTAGCAAGGATATGGAGAAAAAAAGGAATGCTGTGCACCGTTTGTGAGAATATAAATTGGGAGCCACTGTGTAAAACATTAGGGAGGTTCCTCAAAAAATTAAAACCAGAACTACCATATGATCTGGCAATCCCACTTTTGGGTGCATATCCAAAGGAAATGAAAAGGGGATATCACAAAGACACCTGTGCTTCCATATTTATGTGGCACTATTCACCTTAGCTAAGATACAGAAGCAATCTAAGTGTCCATCAAAAAATGAATGGAAAAAAAGATGTGACTGATGGAATATTTTTCAGCCATGATGAAGAATTAAATCTTGCCATCTATATGCCATAAACAGACCTTAAAGGCATTATGGTTAGTGAAATAAGTCAGACAGAGAAAGATAAATATTGTATAATTTCACTTATATGTGGAATCTAAAAAACAACAAGCTCACCCTGGCTGGTGTAGCTCAGTAGATTGAGCACCGGCCCACAAACCAAAGGGTCACTGGTTTGATCCCCAGTCAGGGCACGTGCCTGGGTTATGGGCCAGGTGCCCAGTCGGGGGTACGCGAGAGGCAACCACACTCTGATGTTTCTCTCCCTCTCTTTCTCCTTCCCTTCTCCTCTCTACAAATAAATAAAATATCACAGATACAGAGAGTACAATGGTGGTTCCTAGGTCTGTAGTGCAGAAGGAATAGGGTTATATTGATCAATGAGTGAAAACTTCCAGTTATAAGATTAATAAGTTCTGGAGATCTAACAACAGTGTTGTAATAGTAGGTAGCATACTATATACTTGAAGGTTGCTAAAAGTAGATCTTAAGTGTTCTCACCACAAAAAGGAAAGTCTAATTATGTGGCATGATGGAGATGTTAGCTAACATTCCAGTGGTACTCTTACTGCAACACACAAGTCTATTGAATCAATGTTTCACAACTTAACCTTACAAATGTAACATGGCAATTGTATCTCAATAAATCTAGGGAAAAAGATTAATAGTAGTTCACTATTTAGACAATGGTGTGCAGAAATGCATCATAGACATAAGGATAGCACTTGTAATTATGCAGAAGTATAAACCAAATGTCATATTTCAGGAACTGCAAGTAGTTTTACTGGGCAAGAGAAGAAAGAAATATTTTTTCCTATTAGATGTCAATGCTGTGATGGCGGGGACATGGGTCTGTTTGTTGATGAATATATTCCAAAAGCTTACAAGAGGTGTCACCTACTAATTTGGATAAATAAATTAGTCAGGGCTATAAGTTGGTACTGAATCATGAAGAACTATTGATTACAATATCACTAATATATTTTGATATTTCCTTTCAAACTAGTTTCTTTAGTTTTTATTTCCAGTGACTTCAGAAAATGAATATCTGCAGTTTCTATATTCTGCATTCCATATTTTATCTGTACCTATGACTGTTGCAGTTCTGTTATTAAGGTTAATTTTGAAGACATAAATCTGAGAACTAAGGCACCCACAATGAAAGCAACCCCCAAACTTTTTGTCTAACATACAAATACAGCTAAAACATAAATGCATACTCACTGGCAAAAAAGCCAACAATACTAACATAAATATGTTCTGTTCCTTGCAACAGCTTGTTTAAAAATCATGCCAACCCACATTTTCATGAACTTTTAAGAAATAATAATAATAAGAGCTAAATTTTTTAAAAGATTCTATTTACTTATTTTTTTTAGGGAAAGGGGAAGGGAGGGAGGGAGAGAGAGAGGGAGATAGACATCAATGGAGAGAGAAACATTGATTGGTTGCCTTTTGTACACATCCCAACCAGGGATGGGATCAGCCATCCAGGCATGTGCCCTGACCAGAATCAAACTGCAACTTTTCTCTTGGCAGACAACAGCCAACCAATTGAGCCACAGCAGTAAAGGCAAGAGCTAAAATTTCGGTCTAACAATAAAACTTTACATTGATATAACTGACTCTTAAGTTACTTGGGATTCTTACCTCTTTTCCCCCATGGGTAGTCCTTGATTTTTTTTCTGAGAGTTGCTATATATGGAAGATTACAACACCTATAGTCTTAATTCTTAATGATTATATTTAGGCTCATGTTGTATTTCATATCATTGAAACATTTTGTTATAATCTGTAAAACTATGTTATTTTATGTACAATATTAACAAATCCAGCAGTCATGGACGTGTATTCATCATTCATTCATTGTTTTGTGCATCACCATTTTTGTCTCTGACCATTTCTGACAGCTTTCAACTTAGAACATTCATTTTCATATTCTCCACACAGTAATCAAGTCTTTAGACCTTAAGGACAAGAAGCAAATTAAAGCTATTAACATGTTAGAGAATTGTTTGATTTACTCGTTAGAAATTATTCTAAATCCGAGAAGCTCATAAGAGATGCCTACAGGGCGAGTGGGTTTTGACTGGCAGTGTCAGGAGAGCCAAGGGCAGAGACGATATTTCTAATGAAAATTTAAATGGCATTAAGAAATGTTAGTTCTAATTGGACAAAAGCAAGTCATAATCATAAGAGCATGTTAATATAATTCTACAGAAGAATTGGATGATATACTTGTGAATCATATCCTTGAATTTTTACTTTTGGTGGCAAAAAAAACTTTGTACTTCTCTCTTTTTTTTTTATTTTCTTTATTTTTATTATTGACACTATTACAGATGTCCCCATCCCTTCCTTTTGCCCTCCTCCTCGCAGCCCCCACTTCCTCTTCCCTCTGGCCATTACCACACTGTTGTCTGTGTCCATGGGTCATGCATATATGTTCTTTTTTTATAGTTATTTTTTAATTTAATTCTTGTTCAAGTACAGTTTTCTGTCTTTTTTTAAATATATTTTATTGATTATGCCATTACAGTTGTTCTATTCCCCCCTTCATTCCCCTCCACCTGCACACTCCCTCCCCCACCATTCTCCCCCACCTTAGTTTATAACCACGTGTCTCAAGTTCTTTAGATTCTATATTTCCCCCACTATTCTCGCCCTCCCCCCATCTATTTTCTACCTACCATCTATGCTATGTTCTGTGCCTTCTCCCCCCTTCTCCTCCTCCCACCCCCCTGTTTCTAACCCTCCATGTGTTCTTCATTTCTATGGTTCCACTCCTGATCTAGCTGTCCTCTTGGTTTGCTTTTGTTTCANCTTCCCGCCCTCCACCCAGTGCTCCCCACCTCCCTCCTATTTCTGCCCCCCACCCTTAGTTATTGTCTATGTGTCCTTTATACTTGTTCATGTGAGTCCATCCCCTTTTCCCCTATGATTCTCTCCCCTCTCCCCTCTGGACCCTGTCAGCCGGTTCCATATTTGAGTGTCATTGGTCATTTTGCTTGCTTGTTTGTTTTGTTGTTTAGATTCCTGTTACAGTGATATCATATGGTATTTGTCTCTTTTTTGAACCAAAAGTGTAATTTTTCTTAATTAGGTTTTAGGATACCATGAATTTAAAAATATCTAATCATGCAGGCATACACCCTTATATTTAGAGGACAAGGACATGAAAATTAAAATGTGATCATCAATAACCAAGAGAAGAAAAGACCTGCGTACTTTGAATGCAGTAGGTTCAAGTGCTGAGACATCAGGAAAATAAGAGCAGGTAAACAAGGATGAGCGTTCTAATAATGCAAACACTAAATATTTTTCTAAAATATCTACTCTGAATCTATTTTGCCAATCCTAAGTATTAATAATAGCCCTTTATTTTCTCACTAAATGTTTTTGCCTCATTCATTCCCAAGTTGTTAAAAAACAAGAGGGCGGGGACCAAGTAAGGTTAGATACATGGGAGGAGCTACCAGTAGATTTTAATTCTGGGTGAAGTACTGGGTGAAGTAAGTTTAGACATTTAGAGCTAAGATAAATCAATTGCAGACAACTCCAGGAAGCTATCTTACTACACTGTTCAAAGTAAATTTATAGTATCACCTTAAGCTACAGCATAAACACTGTGATATAGACCACTGGTATAGGGGACCGGTTTGTTTTGGTCTGGCAAATGTGACCCAGCTCTGTATGGAAAACCTACTGAAGCGAAGTGGCGGGCAGGAGCCAGACCTTCAAACCGAGTTTTCCCGTGGGAATCAGGCCTAGAAAATGCATACAGATTGTTATGGCTTGCTCTTGCTAAAACTCCATCACCCTGGTCTAAAACAACAAATATGTATTGTCTATCTTCAAGGTAATTTCCAAAGCCTGTATGAGCTCTCCCAAAGACAGAGCTAATCAGCTCATCGCCATTCCCCTCTGCATGTTATTTTCATTTTCTTGATTATACCTAAAATGTAGACAATAATATTCTATGTAATAGATAATAAATCTTTTTTCTGATGTTAGACCCCAGGAAAACAATAAAAGTCTGTCTAGGCAGGGGTCCACGTGCTCCCCTCTTGAGAGAGTGGCCGTGCTGTTCCCTTTTTCTCCACAGGATTGCTGTCACCTATGCATTTATTCTCATTGTCAGCCACAACAGGCAGACTCTGCTGGCTGGAGTTCGCCACACACTGCAATTTGAGACTATTTACAATCTCTCCAGGAAGCAATAACTACAGCTAATATCTAAAAGTTAGGCATATGGAACACATTCTTTCTCCATTTTAAAAATATGTTATTTTTGTTCATTTAGAGAGCACATTGTAAAGAATTCAAAACTTCAGCCAGGTATATTAAAAATTGAATATGTCCCATGAAACATTAGGCTAAGAGTTTCTTTAAATCAGTCTTCCAGATAGGATTTATTTAGGTGTTCCCAAGTTACTTTTCTGAGTAACTTTACTCCCTAAGGCCAGAAAAAAATTATTTCACACCATTAAGCATAAATTACATGTAATTCTCACAATTTACAAGTAATATAATAAAAAATGAGTCCATTAAAAATTGTGTACTAATTTAAATTTAGTTTACTTTTTCAAAATCCTTTTAATGCTCAGTAACATTTTTTTACTAAGGCCTGTGATTATAAGTTAACAGTCATATTTAACATTTATTGCAAGATTTAGAAATTTTCTCATCAATAGTTAAAGGGCCAATCCCAATCAATATATTATGAACATTTATAAATAAGCACAGGGTACTTTTCTATAAAAATATTAGAGCACATACAGGCAGAAATGAACATTTGCAATATTCATGGAAGACCAAAATATTTTTTTAAAAATACAAAACCACACCATGAATTGCATGTATTATATAACAATCTTAAAATTTCTATGGAATTTCAGAAGAGCTAGAATAGCCAAAGGAATCTTGCGAAAGACAAAGTAAAGACATTGCACTTCCTTATTGCAAATTATATTGCAAGACTATAGTAATCAAAACAGTATGGCAGTGGCATACAAATGGGCAAAGAGACCAATAGAAGAGACATGGGAGCCCAGAAATAAACTTTAGTATATACCATCATCTAATATTTGACAAGGAAGTCAAGAATATTCAATAGGAAAAGACATTTTTTAAATAAATGGTGTTGAGGAAACTGGATATTTACATGCAAAAGAATGAACTCTACTTATACAACTCTTAAAATTAAGTGAAAATGGATTAACAATTTACATGTAAGACTCAGAAAATATATATATATATATATATATAGTCTGTCTGGCAAAAGTCTAACCATTGTTAATATAACCATAATGATTTGTGCAACATCAATGAACCTGGCAACCATGGAGAGTGGACTGGAATGCGCATGTGTCAACAATAACGACTTCACTGTACTAGTCAGTGGGGGCCATAGACACCATTTTAGTGAGCATGTGTACTGTGTGGTTGTGACATTCAAAATGACTGAGTAGAGCAAAAAATCTGCATCAGATTTTGCATCAAGCTTGAACATTTCTCTGTGGAAACTACTCATGATTCAGAAGGCCACAGCTATGGGCAACTGGTGATTGGCAGCTTCCTCATGACAACATGCCTGCTCATGCATCACATTTCATGCAGAGTGGTTTGGCAAAACATCAAATCACCCAGGCGACTCATCCCCCCTACAGCCCAGATTTGGTGCCCTGAGACTTCTGGCTTTTCCCAAACTAAAATTACCTTTGAAAGGAAAAAGATTTCAGACTATCAATAAGATTCAGGAAAATACGACGGGGCTGCTGATGGCGATTGGGAAAACTGTATGAGGCCCCAAGGTGCCTACTTTGAAGGGGGCTGAGGTGTCATTGTCTTTTGTACGGTGTTTCTTGTATCTTCTGTGTTTTTCAATAAATGTCTCTATTTTTCATGTTACATGTCTGGGTACCTTCCTGAGATAGATAGATAGATAGATAGATAGATAGATAGATAGATAGACAGACAGACACATGCACGTATGTGTATATATACATGTTAGATATTTGACCCCATATCAGACAACTGGTTTGCAATTCTTTTCTCTCATTCTGTGGGTTGATTTTTGTTAATTGTTTCATTTTCTGTGCCGAAGCTTTGTCATTTAGTGTATTCAAATTAAACTTAAGTTAAATTAAACTTAAATTTTAATCAATTTAAAAAGCAACTTTATTGTTGCTTTCAGTGTCATATCCAACAAATCATTACCAAGACGATGTCAAGGAGCATTTACTTTCTTTTTGGTCTATGAGTTTTCTGATCTGGTCTTAGTTTTTAGTTTTCTAGTCTTAGATCTAAGTTGTTAATTTTGAGTTAATCTTAAAAGTGTTATAAATAGATGTCATCTATTTCAAGGACCAAAAGCCTTTATTGCTTTCTCATGAGAAAATGTGTGCAAGAAATAGATGTGGTCCTTGTGAACATAATCCCCCCACATACTTTCTCTAAAGAAAAAAGTATTTATTTGTGTTCAAATACAACTGCAATGGCAATTTGCAAACAAACATTCTGTTGAATCAATAGTTAGAAATTAAATAGAACAATGTCTCATGCTGTTTTATAGAATTTTGGAAAGGTTTGAACCATGCAAACCCAATTTTCAAGTTTCACACTGGGATCTATTGTTTTTTCTCTAAAATATACTCAGAACTAATAATAAAAATAAAAACAACAATAAGAAGAATAATAGAAATTTAAGGGAGTTTTCCATCAAAATAAGAGCAGTGAAAGCATGCTTACTTAAGCCTCATACTCAAATTTTTCTTGAAGAAGCTAATCTGATAACTCAAGGTTATTCAAGGATGATGAGGATTGAGATGTGACAATTCTCCCTTTTTTGACTTCTATGAAATTAAAAATACACTTTAACAGTGTTTGGTTGTTTCTTGGATTTGTAATCTTCTGTAAAAATGATTATTTCAACATAAAACAACAACCTAATATAAAATCCATAGAAAATAAATATCAATATTCATGGCCATTATTCATTATGAAAATCAATATTAAAAAGATTCCTGAAGTACTAATTATACTTTCCTGCCTTTATTAACTAGTTTTCATGTTTATATTGAAGACAATATGCATTTCTCTACATGATTTAAAGAAATATTCAAAATATAAATTTCTTATTTAAAAAAACCTGCCATTTTTAAGATTAACCTACATTCAAGTCTGGCTTTAAAAATAAATATTTTCACTTTAACATAGATTTCAATTGTGCTTTCTTCTTTCAGTAAGTATTTGGCCAAAATAGCTACATTCTATTCAGGTTAAAGACATAACTACAAACTTTTTATGGTTGGAATTCTCTGATAACCTATAACAGGAAACAAAGTAATTTTTACTGGGGCTGTTTGGATCTTCCTTTAATACAGTGCAAAAATCACGCATTAATAAACATTCAAGTTTGAGAGATACAAGCAAGAGTTAAAGGAGTTTGAATCTATGACCAACCTTTTCTATGTTTAACAAGGATTCCTCTAATTATAGTGTCAGTACCCTGAAATGAACACATTCATTTCCCCTAGGATTAGAACAATTTCCTTCATCTTTTAATCATACATTATTATGAATGCTTAACCACAAGGATATTATAGACACCTCCTGTGAAATGAATAAACTGTATCTGTATGCACCATGTAGATAAGTGAGTCCAAAAGGGGAAAAAGTGAAGTAACATGAAACTAGAAGATTATATAGATTTCTGTTTTGGATACAAACCTGAGGCTACATGCATTTGATTTAGTTGCATACACCCAAAATCAAAGGAATCATTTTCAATATAAAAAGGAATTATACTATAATTTTAATATTTATTCAGCTAAGCTATCAATATTCTCCAACTTACAATGTTCTACTTGTAATCATTGCACAGAATTTTAGATACACAAACATATTAGTTTTCCACATCTTTTTTGTCTTCAGTGTCTCATGGGTGAAGATGCATTTTTAGAAGGTGAGTCAAAAGGAAATAGATCACACTTGGGAGTTTCACAGCTTATACACTTTTAGTAAAAAAAATCAGTTGCTTCATAATATAACTGGGAATCAAAAACAAAGAGTGGATATATAAACAATAAAACATAAGTAGGAATTAATAATAGTGAAGGGCAATGACTGGTGTAGTTAGATACCTGATATCCGTCTGACAAGGTTTGCCTCTCAAGAAAAGTTGTGAAATGGGATTTATCTATCAATTTGAAAGTCTCTTCTTACTATATGTTTCCACAAATTCATATAAGGGCTCTCAATCTGAAGATCATACTAAAATCTGCTTCCAGGAAAAGATCTGCTAACTGTCATTTACCTTAATTATTTTTACACTCTAATTTCCATTTTAAGTTTTGGAAGAAAACGTCTCATCAGCAGTTAATGAAATTTTCAATGTTAGCAAACAGATCTGGAAGCCCTGGAAATATGATTATACAAAGCCATTACTGATGAATTGGTAATAATAGGGTGGCTCTAGCTTGCTGAATAGTATGTAAACTATTGCCTTATCTAGTTTTTCTTAATCATAAAATCCATTACCATTTTCAGGGGAAGTTTGTGATTTTCTTTTATTTTTTTGGTACCTTTTTTTAAAGATTTATTTATTTATCTTTAGAGGGGAAAGGAAGGAGAAAAGGAGAGAAATATCAATGTATGGTTGCCTCTCATGAGTCCCCTTCTGGGAACTGGCCCGCAACCCAGGCATGTGCCCTGACTGGGAATCGAACCGCGATCGTGTGGTTCGCAGGTCCGTGCTCAATCCACTGAGCTACACCAGCCAAGGCGGTACTTTTTTTTTTCAAATAGTTTTTTTTAATTTAATTATTGTTCAAATACAGTTTTCTGTCTTTTACTGCCATCCCAGCCAGTACCTTTTTCATTGCACATTTCCCATTACCATTTAGTCCCTTTACACCCCCTTCCCCCAGCAATCACCACACTGTTGTCTGTGTCCATGAGTCCTTTTTCCTTTTGGCTCTGTCTTCCACCCCCTAAATTCCCCCCAGTTGTCATCTGTTCTCCATCCATGAGTCGGTCTCTGTTTTTCTTGTTAGTTCAGTTTGTCCATTATATTTTCTTTACATAAATTTTATTTTTCACTTTGTTAGATTGTAATCTCCCTGTAGGCCTGGGCCATGCCTGTTACGCATACTCACTATCATATCCCCATCAACAAGACAAGTGTGAATGCTGAGAAAACAATAGCTGAACAAATGTTAAGTCAAAACTTGGTTAATTACTTGGCACTTCTTGAGGTCATGTAAGAACTGATTAGAAGTGTGTCCACTTCTCAATTTATCAATGATTTCATTCAATTTTCTGAGGATAGCATTGTTAATAAACTCCTATATTAATTTCCTTGTGTTCAAACTACACTAGGGAGAGAAAAAGTTATTGCTTACCTTCTCCAGTTCAATGTTGGTAACCCTAAGCATGCCTACCTGATTAAATTACAACTACTATAATCTTTCCATAAAACTTCTTGTTTTTATTTAGGTACTAAATATATATGAAGACATAGTAAGTTACCATCTTCTAAGGGCAGCTGGGTTTTATTAACCATTAGTGAAAGTTACTTATGTGGAATCTAATAAACAAAATAAACCAATGAACAACATAGAAACTGAGGCATGGGCACATGGAAGAGACTGACAGCTGTCAGAGGGGAGGGGAGGGGGGGAGACTGGCTGAAAGGAGGTTGAAGGGATCCGTCAGAGAACACACATGCATGACCCACAGGCAGAGATGGCAGTGCGGTGAGGGCCAGAGGGAAGGGGAGGCAGGGCCTGGGTGGAGGCGGGCAAAGGGGTGGAAAATGGGGGCATATGTATTAGTGTCAATGATTGAAATAAAGAAAATAAGTTACTTATTTTAAAAATAACATCATTCAAAAATGTGACTTTCATCATTTGAACATTTTCTAACAACTTACTGCAGTTCAGGTGATAAACAGTGTTTTGTGTATGTTAGCTTGCTATAATTTAACTAAAATTGAATGATACTTTGATATTAAAAAATAAAACCAGAATGTTATTAAAACATTCAATTAACACACAGTTAAGTGAAGCACTAGCACTAGCTTCACTGTTTTAATGGTGCCCAACATCTATTAGCTTTTTTACTACTTTAAAATAGAACATGTGTCTACTGACTGATACAAATCTGAAATAAATATTAAACACCTGGAATAATGATGCTGAAATTTTTATTATTGTTTTGTTTTCTAAATTCTATTATTATAATAGCTATTGTTATTGGCATTTTGCATGTAAGACACAAAATGAGTATAGACTAAATGAAACATTAAGATTTTACTCCACATCAGCCAATCATAACTATTCATGGGCAAATGGCTACTACTTTTGGAGTCTATCAAATTAATTAAATGTGATTAAATATAAGAATACTCAGGTAATACATTTTCTCACATTTTTTCATAAAAGGAAATAGTGGCATGTAAAACTAAGGATGCTGTTGTCACATGTGAGATTAGTAAAGATTAAAGTTTGATAATGAAATGCCCCATTTTGATAAGATTCAGAAAAACAAACACTCTTCTACTGATGAGAGTATGTGTATTTGGGGGAAAGCCATTTGGCCACTGGAATAATCATTACTAACGCATATTATGTTAGCCGTGACCTTCCAGTAGGGATTCATCGTACTGATATTCTCACAGAAGACAGCCAGAAGACAGCCAAAGACTCTCTCTCTCTTTCTCTCTCTCACGCACACACACACACACACACACACACACATTCATAGAAAACATTTGGATGTATAAACCAAAGGAAGAAATGGAATGTGGGGACTTTTCTTAAACCCCTCTATAAGTAAACATAAATTTTAAAATCATGAACATGGGAGGGAGGTGGGGAGCACTGGGCAGGGGGCCAGGGCTGGGAATATAAGACAGAAATCTGTACTTGAACAAGAATTAAATAAAAATAAATAAATAAAAATAAAATCATGAACTTATATTGTTTCTTTTCATGAGTATTTGTACAAAAATAATGTGTCAATGAAACATTTAAAATATTTTTTATTGATTGATTTTGGAGAGAGACAGGAAGAAACGGGGGGAGAGAGAGAGAGAAACATTGATTTACTGTTCCACTTATCCATGCATTTCTTGGTTGTCTCTTGAATGTGACCTGACTGGGAATGGGACCTGCAACCTTTGTGTATTGGGATGATGCTCTAACCCACTGAGCTAGCAGGCCAGGGCTCAATCCAACATTTTAAGTGCAATAAATCCTCAGAAAAGGTGATAGGAAAGTCAATATACACAGCATGCGATATTTCGATTTAGGAATATTTTTATTTACCTACTTATACGTGTGTTTGCTTTAGCAAAACTACAAATACACTTCCGGCACAGAAATTTGCTTATATTGAAATTATATCTTCAGGAACATTATTACACATTTTTAATTTGTAATATCTCTAATGAACTGTCTACTTTTTATGTCAATACAAATTCAAGAGATTTCTGTTTTAGAAACTACACATTTGTTATTGATTGGTGTTTTCTTTGTGACCACTGAAATATTATTTGCTTCTACATCCTAACAGTCTTATAATCTATGTTCTTCTTATTTCACTCTAATTTGTGGCTATTTTTTCACAAGTCTTCAAGTGATTGATGTCCAATATTTTACTTAATGAAACAACAGTACTCAAGGGCATGGACAATGTGGGGATTGATTGTGGAGTGGGGAGGATGGGGCAGGGAAGAGCAATAGGGAAAAGGCAGGACAACTGTAACTGAACAACAATAACAAAAATAAAATAAAAGATCAAAAGCCCTAGATGGTGTGGTTCAGTGGATTGAGTGCTAGCCTGAGAACCAAAGAATTGCCAGTTCAATTCCCAGTCAGGGCACACGTCTGGGGTGCAGGCCAGGTCCCCAGTATGGGGCACTTGAGAGGCAACCACACTTGGATGTTTCCCTCCCTCTCTTTCTCCCTCCCTTTCCCTCTCTCTAAAAATAAATAAGCTCTTTTAAGAAAAATAAAATGAAAAAAGAAACAACTTTTTTAAATGAAAAACTGTAAAGCAGTATTTACAATGTCTATGATTGTCAAAAAGTAAACCCCCACAGTGTAAAATTCTCAAATCACACTTCTCATCACCATAGTATGATAGTTCATTAAAACTTCAGAAGTGAGGAAGCAGGTAAGAAATTTCCAATGCTATTTGAGTGAGGTATAATGTCTTCTATAGAAATCAGGCTGATATTTAAATTTGCCAATTCCATACCCTAATATGCATTTATATATTTGGTCATAGGAGGATTTTGCTGTTGATTCTGCACATCAATTTCACAGAAGGAAAATTTGTGTACATGCTTTCATAGTCTACAGAAACATCATTACCCTATCATAATGAAAAATAAAATAAAATTAGTTAAAACCCCAGAGGGTCTACTGCAGGAGTAATATAAATTATGACTATTCCTGTGCCATCTTTGATTGATGATGTAAAGACTAAAGTCCCTATGGGGTTAATGTCCCATCGTTCACTCAATCCATAGTTAAGAAAAGAGAGGGAAAGGAATTGTCTCTCACACTCACCTAAGATCAGTGCCAGAGCAGTGAAATTTTAAAAGAATTGTTAAGAGAGGGAATGGTTCTGGATCATTTCTTCAACAAATATTAAAATGTGTGTATTCCTCCTCTGAAGTTTCTTAGTTTTCCTCAGAAACACAGAAAAGGAGCTCTAAGGAAGGCCAGGCAGCTGCCAGGGATCGGTGACAAAGGTCAGCATGGTGGGGTGGGGCTGTGTCTTCCAATCTAGCCCTTCCCTTGCACCAGTCGCTCTAGCTTGGGAAGGTTCAGACCTGCAGACAGCTGTCATCCCTGTCCTCATTATCTTAGTAGTATCCTTCCTCTCTCGTGTTTCCTTCTATTTCCTCTTTGAAACATTTTCTTGGAATGATCAGAATTCTTTCCTCATAATCACTTCCACTATCTGAAAAACTGTTGTTTAGAAAACAAACTCACCCACAAAGATAGAAAAAAGGGGAGTAAGAGTGAAACAGAAATGAATTCCATGGAACTGAGTGTTCAGATATAAGAATGAAATTAGGGCGGTGAAAAAGTAGCAACATGCCAACTGTCAAAGGTGGTAAAAGCTCTCCAGAGAATTCTGATACTCTCTCTCTCCACTTTCACTAATGGAAAAGAAAGGTGTGAAGCATTTCCCTCTAGCCCACTCCAATCCAGACAGTGATGAGACATCATCTGCCTGCCATCCACTGAGTTACTCTGCATCCTTGTCAATGATAGCCCTCAGTGAGAATCAGTGAGAGAGGGCGCGGGATTTCAACATTCCATCCCAGGCAACTGTGTGAGTTGGAAACTCAACATTGCAGATCATAGGGAGCCTTTTTTCACAAAGTGCTAACAGGCACCTCGGGGAAGATGTGAAATCAGTTTGTAACTTCATTGACACAGTGTTGATTTCACTGAAATAATTTCTAATCTCACACGGAAGAGAAAGAAAGTAAGGAGTTAACAGAACTGGGAGTCACTTTCTACTCTTAAGTGAAACTCGAACAGATTTTTTTGGTGGTGCTGAGGTTTATGGCCTTTTTCTCCTTTTAGGCTGATTGCTGTTAAACTGTTTAACATTTGCTCATAACTCTCAGCTCTTTTCTGTTATTATACCTGTTTTTCAACGTTCCCCCCACCTAACCATCACAAATCAGTCTAATGGATTTCTTACTGGAAGTAAGACTGCTGGTTTACTGTTAGTGCTTTGGAGAACTAAGTCCTAACACTCCCTGGTAACTAAAATCCGTGGTTCTAGGAATCCACCAATAGTTTATTGTTCACTTTCTAGACTGAATTTGTTAAGATACTTTATTTCTTCCTATACACAATATTCCCATCTATATGTGTTCACAATAAGGAAGCAAACATTCTGAATGCTTCCTTTCAAGTGCATTTTTTCTATGTGTAAGACATTGTCTATATTTTATGTTAAGGCTCAACCCTAATATCAAGCATTTTTCTTATAATATTTAAGGTACAATATTCAGAGGGCATGGAATAAAGTTATGAAAAAATCACCATGCATGATTTGTTTGAAGTTATATACACATCAAATATTTTGTACTCCAAGTCAATCTATCTTTTAAGCCATTTGAAAGAAGCAAATATAAAATACTTGATTCAATATGAATTCAGAGCATGGCAAGCTGTCAGTAGATGGAGCTATTCTTCAGCATATGTTTAAGATATTTCAACAGGAAAAGCAAGTTTAAATTATTTAATATTTAACTACATGCTTGTTTCATGAGAGAATGATTAAAGCTCACCTAGGGAAAGATTTGCCTTTTCATATTATAAGATACTGATTCCTACATGTTTTCTTCCAAATGTTTTCCATAAATATGTTGAAATAAAAATTTAACTGACTTTTAATCATAATAAAGATGTGGGAAAAATAATTGTAAAATGAAAATTTGGATAAAAATAGTAGCAGCCCTGGCTAGAGTGGCTCAGTAGATTGAGCACTGGCCTGCAAACCAAGGGGTCACTGGTTCGATTCCCAGTCAGGGCACATGCCTGGGTTGTGGGCCAGGTCCCCAGTAGGGGGTGTGTGAGAGGCAACCACACATGGATGTTTCTCTCCCGCTCTTCCCCTCTCTGAAAATAAATAAAGTATTTCTAAAAAATAGAGTGTAGCAAACATGCAATGGTAAAGAACCTACATTTTATTCTTTTCCCATACATGAAACACTGTAAAAGTGAAGAAAACCTCCTATTGCAATAGTCTACCACCTGCTGGGGGTCCTATTTATGAAAACTTTATCAAATCCCCACAGTAAACACAAGTATGTCCACTTTGATTTTGGACTATGTAAACTTTCAATTTTGGATTTCAAGAAATAAAATATTTTTTAAATTGAAGTTGCTGAATGAGAAATTGAAGATATTCTCAGTGCTTAACACTGGCTGTTGTGTCAGTGGTCATGTGTTCCTGGCAATGAACATGCTTTTCCAATAGATTGATAAGCAAGATGCTGGTCGAAAAGTGTTCTGCAGGTAACTCGGGTTTTTACTTTTGACTTCTTCAAGCCTTTAGATTCCTTCAGTCTCTATATTACCAGGCACCGCCATAGTGTAATTTTGGAGGGATAATCAGATCTGTCTATAGTCTTTGTTTTATGTTAATTGATTCTATTTCATCATTTATTGACTCCTGAGAGGACTCAACAGATCCATTATTTTGCATATCCACCTCCTTCCTAAAGTCCTTTAATCTATGTTTTATTCAGGGTAATTCCCATATCTTATTTCATAGAAATGTATACTATTAATATTGATCATGACTCTAAGCATTTCTCTCTGTTCAACACTCAAGTTGGTTCATTCATTCAAATATAATTTATTAAATGCCCACTAGGGGGCATATGCTATGCTTTATAGATATCTCAATTAAATTGCACAATAATCTATTGAATATGTATGGTTATTTTAAATTAGTGTACTCCCATTAGAGACTCCAGTACCTGGGATTCTCCCTCATTGACCAAGATGGCACAGGGGCAGTTCTTACACTGAGTGCACCAAAAGCCAGAAAGATGAATGGACAGGACCTGAGCACAGCAATGGCTAGCAAGATAAATGGAGAGAAAAATCCCTTCCCTTCCCTGTCCCAATAAGAACCAAGGGCCAGAGCAGGAAGTGGGGGTGGTCTTTGGGACAGGTCTGCCCCATTCTCCCAGGTCTTAGCACCTGAATAAACCCCTCCTTTTGCACCAGCACCCACCTCATGAGATTGGTTTTCTTTGTGGCAGGCAGCAGAGCCCACTAGGTCAGGTACAGTAGCTCATTTTTTCTCAACTGAACTGTTACCAAACTCTCCTTAAAGCTTTCTCAGGTGTCAGGCAAGCTCTGAGGATCTAGCATTCTTCCTCTGCTCTGTGTATCTGCGGACTCTGTTCTTCTGCCTGAGGTTCCTTCTTCCACCTCGATCACGCACCTGGATAACCCTGCCACAGCTGAGCTCACCATACTTGGTAAGATCTCCCAGGCCAGATCTTCCGTTTATGACCACTATAGTGAAGGGACAAGATCCTGCAACCCTGATTCTGCCTTCTGGGGTATTAATTGTAAGCTGTTTAGCAAGAACCAAAGTACTCAGAACCTTGGACTCTCCTCCCTTTCCTGCCCAAGAGGTTCAGACAGAGAAACTGCTGAAGATGTCACCTGAGCCTAATAGAATTAAGTGTCCTGAGTAGCATGCTTCAGTCAAGTGCGCATAGCTAGATGCCCACTGTGTCCCATTGTTCTTGAGTCACAATTGTCCTGGCCTGTGTGTTTGGCTCTTCCTCAACTGCTTGTAAACCACCCATTCTCACTCCTGCAATTCTAATGCCATGTTACCTGCCCTTTTCTTCTTTGTCCAAAATGTCCTAGACACCGAATGTTTCCTCACTGTCTTTGGAATTTTCATGGAGGTAGCGTGACTGTGTGAGTTCCCCATGAGCATGAATTAAACATGGACTTCCTCCTGTCAATCTGTCTCTATCAATTTGGTTAGTAGCCCAGCCAGAAGAACTTAAAAGGTGGAAGGGAAAGTATTAACATTTTTTAGCCCTCGCAGTAGTTCATCACACATCTTTAAAATGATTTACTTGTATGTCTATTTCTCCTACAAGTTAACGTATTCTTTGAGATCAAGGACCATGTCTTTATTTTATTTTTTTGAATATTTCATTTATATTGTATTTTTCTGTTACCATTTATCCCCCTATGCTCTTGTCCACTGTCTCCCCTACCCCTGCATACACCACACTATTGTTCATGTCCATGAGTTCTTTTGTTTTGCTCAACCCCAGGTCAAAGTCTTTATGTCTTTGTATTCCCAATGACAAAGAATTAAAGAGGTGAGATTGTGCTATATACAAGCCCTTCTGGTATTTCTCTAGGTAAATTTATATAAAACATGTTCATCAAAGGCTTATTTTATAAAAATCCATTCTTGCAAGCAATAAAATAGATTCTAAATGTCTACTAAGTATCAAGCATTGTATAGGCTGCTAGGGATTCAAAATAGGACTCGAAAACACACTCTGCTATCAATAAACCCATAGAAACTTAAAAGGGATAAGAAAATCAGCAACTATTAATAAGCACTGTAATAGAAATAGGTGCAGAACATTATCCATGCCGAGAAAGACTTCTTATTTAAAGTAGAGTAAATATCATAATGGCCGGGGAAAGCATCCAGATTTGAAATATCAGAGTTTATACTTATGAACAAAAGTGGCTCCAGTAAAGACAAGATACTGGATTGGGGATTGTACATGCATTATCTCCTTTTTATGTCTCTACAACAACCCTATGAGATAAGAAATATTATTATACTCATTTCACAAAGGAAAGTAGGGCTAAGCTTAGGTAAAAATTTCATCAACATCACATAGCAAGTAACTGACAAAGATATAAACTAAATTTTCCATAAGGCACTGTCCATGCTATTCATCATTATGCTTTCTTACATGATATATTAAGAAAAATTCTATACAGTGCCATATAATGTATAGGGTGGTGCAAAAGTAGGTTTACTATTGTTTGTAAATCAAATTATACAATAATTGATAAATAATAATACAAGAATAAACCTGTTTTTTTACTCACAACTGTAAAACTACTTTTGCCCAATACTATATTGCAAGTCCAGCATACACAAAACATTTATCATTTTTTATTTTATTTTTTAAATATATTTTATTGATTATACCATTACAGTTGTTCTATTCCCCCCTTTATTCCCCTCCACCTGCACACTCCCTCCCCCACCATTCTCCCCCCTTAGTTTATAACCACGTGTCTCAACTTCTTTAGATTCTATATTTCCCATACTATTCTTGCCCTCCCCCCATCTATTTTCTACCTACCATCTATGCTATGTTCTGTGCCTTCTCCCCCCTTCTCCTCCTCCCACCCCCCTGTTCCTAACCCTCCATGTGTTCTTCATTTCTATGGTTCCACTCCTGATCTAGCTGTCCTCTTGGTTTGCTTTTGTTTTAGGTGTGGTTGTTAATAACTGTGAGTGTGCTGTCCTTTCACTGTTCATATTTTTCATCTTCTTTTTCTTATATAAGTCCCTTTAGCATTTCATATAATAAGGGCTTGGTGATGATGAACTCCTTGAACTTGACCTTATCTGAGAAGCATTTTATCTGTCCTTCCATTCTAAATGAAAGTTTTGCTGGATAAAGCAATCTTGGCTGTAGGTCTTTGGATTTCATGACTTGGAATACTTCTTTCCAGCCCCTTCTTGCCTGGAAGGTCTCTTTTGAGAAATCCGCTGACAGTCTGATGGGTATTCCTTTGTAGGTGACTGTCCCCTTATCTCTTGCTGCTTCTAGGATTCTCTCCTTCATTTTAGTCTTGGCTAATGTAATGATGATGTGCCTTGGTGTGTTTCTTCTTGGGTCCAACTTCTTTGGCACTCTCTGAGCTTCCTGGATTTCCTGGAAGTCTATTTCCTTTGCCAGACTGGGGAAGTTCTTCTTTATTATTTGTTCAAATACGTTTTCCAGTTGTGGCTGTTTCTTTCCCCCTTCTGGTACCCCTATAATCCGGATGTTGGAACGTTTAAAGATGTCCTGGAGGTTCCTAAGCCTCTCCTCATTTTTTTGAATTCTCATTTCTTCATTCCTTTCTGGTGGGATGTTTTGTTCTTCCTTCTGGTCCATTCCATTGATTTGAGTCCCAGTTTCCTTTCCATCGCTATTGGTTTCCTGGACATCTCCCTTCATTTCAATTAGTTTAGCCTTCATATGTTCCTCTAATTTGTGACTATGTTCCTCTAATTTGTGACTATAATCTACCAGTTCTGTGAGCATCCTGATAAACAGTGTCTTGAATTGTGCTTCTGAGAGGCTGGCAATTTCTCGGTCACTGAGAGTTATAGGCTCTGGAACTCTGAGTTCTTCTTGCGCCATCTTTTGGGCTGTTCGTGCCTGTTCCGTAGCAGGATCGAAGCCCTAAGGTGTTCACTAGAGCAGGGCAACTAAGTCGCTGGGCTGTGACATTGTATGTAGGGGCGGGGTCAAAGAGGAACAATGGCATCCCGTCTGCCGCCTGCCGCCGCGGCCCCCACCGGTGCTACAGTTGCCACCATCACCGGGTCCATGCGTTTGGTCCCACTGCACGTGAGTGTGTCACCACCCTCAGCCCTCTCCCCCTTGGGCCTTTGTGGTCTGTCTCACTGTGCGCGAATGTGCGACCGTGGTCAGTCTGCCCCACACCCTGAATGGGTCTGGGCTACCTGCGCTGCTCGGGATCTTTTCTGCCCGACCCTGCTCGCTGCTGGCTCTGCCCCTCTTACCATCCCCGTTGAAAGGTTCGTTGTTGTTGGACTTCTGTATAATTCAATTTTCTGTCCTTTGGCTGTGTCTTTGTTCTCCAAACCTTAGTCGTATTCAAAGTTGGTTGTGGGAGAAGGCACAGTGTTTCCACCTATGCCTCCATCTTGGCGGAAGTCTTATTTATCATTTTAAAAGAACAGAATTTTTATTCACTCCCAAAAAGTCAAATCCTACATTAAAGGAGTTCTAAACATTTTTTTTCTTAACAAATGCTATTGGGGCTGGAAAGACAACGAGGTTACTATTCACTGATTTCATCAATATTCTCTTTGATGCTGCAGCTTCTATAAAACTCAGGGTAATGACTGCCTTTTTTTTAACTATCTTATTTTTTTCTTTATAGGGGGTCTGAGATATTGATGCCCAAGGCTTAGAACTGATAAAGAGTTTAAATATTGTCTTGTGGGGTAAGAAGTCCATGTACAGTTTACATGCCATCAAATGCAATAATAATGTTGCTTTTTTTTACTCACCCATATAAATGCCAATATAACAAGACATGCATGATAAAGTATAGACATGAGTATATACAATAGTTCTAACACTAACTGCAAATGCCTTACTAAAGGCATGGGAAACTTGGGGGTAATATTCAGGAAAGAAAGTAATAAAAAATACTGTAAACTTTCTCTTTGGAAGAAACACTTACATTTTAAATTTTCTATCTTTTTTTTTAAAAGATTTTATTTATTTATGTTTAGAGAAAGGGGAAGGGAGGGAGAAAGAAAGGGAGAGAAACATGAATGTGTGGTTGCCTCTCTCACGCCCCCTACTGGGGACCTGGCCCACAACCCAGGCATATGCCCTGATAGGGAATCCAACTGGTGACCTTTTGGTTCGCAGGCCAGCCCTCAATTGTGGTAGTTCAAAAATGTGTTTATAGGTGGACTGGCTACAAAACCAACAGCAGGTGGAGGCAGGGAGTGACTTTCTGATCTAAGTGTTAGAAAGTGAGTTTTCTCATCTTGTAGGACAAAGGCCACTTTTCTACCTTTGCTCATGAAAAAGTCTCAGAAAATATGTTTTCTTAAAGTGTATTTTCTACTTCCAATTTGAATTTTTGTGAAAAACCAAAAACACTCAGAAAACAAAATTATTTATACCCACAGTAATAATTTGCTTGCTTTGAAATAACTTTTTGATTTTTTTCATTTTTGAGTTTTCTTTTATTCTGTTTTCCTTTGCTTCTGCTTTAGTTTGATTGGAAAACCATCAGGAAAAGAAATGGTCCTACAGAAGGTTGTTGTTTTCTTTTATATTGTTTATATTTCTTTTATATTGTTTTCTTTTATATTTCCATGAGTATCTGTTGTCTAAAATATACAAAAATTATTCTGTATATTCTTACACCTTAGTCTCTGTACAATCTAGTTTGTTTTTTTAGCTTCTGTGCATGTTTGATGTTTTTTAGAGTGAAATTATTTCTATACATGAGTTTGGGGATTTCCACCTGCAGAAGTGTTTATGGAGCTTATCAAAATAACCCACCCCAATGCCAATTCCCACAGGTGACCGGGTCACTCATGGAAGAGCACAAAAGGTTACGTTAGAAGCTAAAAGAAGTATGGAGACTGACATCTCAATTTCCTACCCTGTTCAAATTTTCCGAAGCCCTAAGCTGATGGACACAGTCATATCTGAAAACTGCTGTTTTTTTTTTTTTTTTTTACAGCAGGGAGCTGCATTTCCTAGAGCTCCCTGCTGATAGCCTACAAACCATCAGGGAGCTGCTAAATCAGAATCTCCAGGGAGCAGTCAGAAAATCCATGTTTAATAAGCTTACTGAGTGGTTCTCATAAGCAGGCAAATTTGAAAAGGACTAAGTTAGTTTATGATACTAACACAGTGAGAGCTGGCTTGTATCCGCCTACTTGTCCTTCATTCTGTTGCCATAGATATGATCACTAACACAAGCCATTTGTCCAACACATGTGTGACAGTCTTTCAATGTATATGTTCAAGACTAGATCCACTCCACTACTAATTTGGGAGGAAGATTCTGTTTTCTGTGTCTGCTTATATTGCTAATCCATTGCTTAATGGATTATATTGCTTAATGACAATAAGCCATTTTATGTTGTCTGTTTCATTGATTGTCTTCAGTAGATGTGATGCAATTTGGGAGATTTATTCATATTTTGTGACAACAAATTGCAAGTATGTATTCCAGTCTTCTGCACCATGCATCTCATTTACTATAAGCTAAGAGTTAGCATTTATTATGTTTAAACATACTCATACATCAATTTAGATCTTAATTTGCTTCAGTAAAATACAACATGTATATATTACTTATTATGTTCCACATGTTGAAATATTATAATATATGCACTATTTATTATTTTGATTATGTAATATAAAATTTAATTTTTATTCTAGGTACAGCAGAGCTGATATTTTTCATTAGTAGGAAATCTTCCATTTAAAATGTATTTATTATAAAATTTTCATATTAGTACTTTCATACAAAATCCAACATCCCCCTAGTGCCCAGTCCCCCTGAAAAGCATCATAAGGTTCAGGATTAAACCCTAAATACAAGATGTTTAGTTCAGAGACGAATCTATAGTGCTGATTAAGAAGAGAAATAGACTGACAAAGACAGCTAATTAACCCCTCTTTGAAAACTTAAATATAGCCCTGGCTGGTGTGCCTGTGTGGATTGAGCACCAGCCTGTGTACCAAAAGGTTGCCAGTTTGATTCCCACTCAGGGCAGGTGCCTGGGTTTCAGGATGGGACTCCAGTAGTGATACAGGGTGAAGCCGAGGGGGGGGGCAAAAAAGGATTTGGAATGGGGTCCAGAACTCAAGGTGTCCAGGAAATATTAACATGTCCTCACCCCACCCAACAGGTGTCAGTTGAGGGAAGGGACAAATGGAGCCAAGGCCATTGAGAGCTGTTTTGCATAGCAACAGTTTTGCAGCTAACCTCTGGAATGATCATTTAACATATCTATAACCTCTAACTGGTTTCATAGATATGTTAAATAGCTGTGGCCATACTTTGAGCCAAGGAGAAGGGAGTGACTTCTACCCTGGATGTAACTAGGGGCTGGTCCCCCAAGTTACAGTGCTTGTGTGAGAGCTTGGAGTTGATTGGCTCCACAACATGGGGCTGAAAGGTTTTTTTGGGTTCTGCCAAGGAAGAAATACCAATTAGCCACAAAGTTAGGCAATACAGAGCTTTATTGGGGTTTGTGCACCCAGGTGAGGTTCCTCAGTCCCCATAGTGGGGTCGATGAAGTTGCTGCATGAATAGGGAAAATGGCAGGGTTTTATTTTCGTTGGCTCCCCATGGAAGCTGGGAATAGGTGCCCTCTGAACAAAGCGGCAATACATCATTGGTGGCTTTTTCCTCAGACTCAGGTTACTATGTGGATATCCGTTTTGGCAAAGCACACCCTTTCCGCTCTCTGGTTTGACATGAGCAATCTTCACTAGATTGTAGGCTGTTCGCCATTTTGATTGTCCGCCATTTTGGTTGTAGTCTGGGCACCATTATGATTGCCTGCCATTTTTATTGTAGTCTGGCAGCCATTTTATCCTATCACGCCCATCCTGACATTCTGACCTCTTTGATGGAATAAAGGGTGACGTGTTCCATCCAGCTACTTCCTGCTGTCAGGGAGGCATAGAGGGGAAAGGCTAGAGGTCAGCCTTTCTGATTAATCAGGGAGGGGCGAGGAGATTTGGCTCTGAAGCAATATCTGGTTAAAGGTAATCCTGGAGGCTTTGTAAATTCTTTCCTGGAGGAATCTCAGGAAAGAGGAGCCAAGCATTAATAGTATGCAGATTATTAGGACTGGCCCTAGGACTGGGGCCAGGGTGGTAAAAAATAGGGAATGCTACCACAGGGTTATTTCAAGAGTGGTGGGGTCTTGGCATAATTTTTCCCTGAGGTTTTGTAAGGTATTAACATTCTCTTCTAGTATGCTGCTCTCATTCACACCGAAGCAGCACTGTTCTTGCAGGAAGAGACATGTTCCCCCTATTTCTGCTGTTAGTAGGTCTAGAGCTCTGTCGTTCTGGAGGGCAACCTGGGCTACCGAAGTTATCTGTCTCCACAAAGGTGCTAGAGAGGTGGCTGAGGCATCAAAGGCCTGCTCCAACTCAGTCCGTAACTGGCGAGTGGCTTGGAGACTGTGTGTTAGCCTAGCACTGCCTATCTCAGCTGCTACCAGAGTTGTGGTGAAGGTTAGACCTACTAGTATGGGCAGGAAGACAGCTTGTTTTCTTTATGCCTGGTTAGTTTGTCCCTGAGCTCTCCTTCTCCATAATGCATAAGCTGTGGGGTCAGCATGGTTGGGAAGCAGGGGAAGGCCGAGGAGGAGTTAATGGTCTGCAGCAGCGTTCCACTGCACCAGAAAAACATACCTGGGGGGCTAGTGGCAGTTTCCAATATTTTCACAGTCTGGTTGCATGAGGAAGTGCCTGCAGTAGTGTAACATACTTTGGGAGTATTCATTATGTTTTGAAAGAGAGGTACATCCTTTAGAAAAAAACAGGTGTTGGGGAGCTCGTGACCTTGAGGGGAATGGGTATGGGAACTGCTGCAATAGGGGAGCAGTCAAGAAAAGCACATAGGAAAGAGTCAGTGACGTTTCCTATGTCAGTGATATTGAAGAGTTGAATTCCCTGGAATATGAGGCTTAGCCAAGAAAAAGGGGCACTCTCCTGTTTTCCTTGTCAGATCTGTGTTTGCAGGAATTATTCATGTGTTAATATGGTATTAGTCAATAGGGTTGTATTCCATGGTCCTGGAACAAGAGCTTGGTATATTTCAATGGAACTCTGGGGATGCGAATATGAGAGGCTTTGGTATAGTTTTCCCTTCACTCCCTGCTCCCATTTGGAGTCCCATGGGTCATAAATGGTAAAGCGCCATGGCTGGAGAGTACTTCATTTATGGTATTTGCAATAGTAGTAGGGGCAGCCTCCATATGTGTCTGGCCAGAGTTTACAATTACCATCCATCTGATCATAGAGGAAGCAGAAAGCTTGCTATCTGTACTGGGCAGTCCAGCTGTCTAGCCCTCTAAAGCTACTTTTGGGAGCAGAGAGAAGGACGGATGTAGAGCAACCAGAGGGAGGGCAGTCCGCAGAAGTGACAGGGTGGAAATGTACGTGTCCGCCTTTGTCATATATTTCACAGACAAAGAACCTCCAAATGTATTTGCTTTGTAGGTTAGGAGGGTTTTTTGACAGGTATGGGTAAGCAAGGAGGAGGAGAAGGAGGATTTGTAGAGACTTCATTGGGAGAACCTGGTGTTGGGGTAAAGCAAACTTGGGCATCTCCTATGAGCTGTGCTGACCACTTTCTTGAGACAGGAGCCAGCTTAAGGTGGGAGAGGTGGATCCACACTGGCTGACCCACCAGTTTTGCTGCTGTGGGGGTGGTTAGAATAACAGTATGCAGTCCCATCCACTTGGGCTGGAATGGTCCAGATCGGAGCTCTTTGAGTAATACCTGGTCTCCAGGCTGTAGGAGAGTGACTGGGCCTGTCTCCGGACACCCCTCCCTACAGGAGGAAGAACTCTGTCTGTGTGTTTATGGAGAAGATGCCAGAGGAGAGAGAGATAGGGCAGATAGGAGGCCAGGGGGAAAGTATATACTGGCAGGTTATGGTTAATAAGGAAAGGGCAGCCGTACAGTAGTTCAAAAGGGCTGAGTCCTTTTCGTTTCGGTGGGGCTGCCCATATTCGAGTGAGGGCCAGAGGAAGCAGAGAAAGCCAGGAATTTCTGGTTTCTATGGTATGTTTGGTTAGGTGGGCTTTCAGGATACTGTTAGCCTGTTCTACTTTACCGGAAGACAGGGGATGATAAGGGATGTGCAGCTTCCAGGTGATGCCAAGGGAGGTGGAGACCTGCTGGATGATTTGGGAGATGAAGCCTGGGCTGTTGTCCGACTGGATAGAGGAGGGCAGCCCAGATTGTGGGATGATGTGGTTGAGGAGGGAGTTGGCTACCATATCCGCTGTTTCTCTTGTTGTGGGATAGGCCTCAATCCAACCTGAAAACGTGTCAACAAAGGTTAAAAGGTAGTGGAATTTTTTATGTGGAGGTATATGCATAAAGACGACCTTCCAATCCTGTCCCGGGAGGTGTCCATGTAGTTGATGGCCTGGGACCTGAGGCTTCATTCCTCCCTGGGCAGATGTCTTGGAGCAAATGGCACATTTAGACTGGACTTTCTTGATGGCTTGAAATAGAGTGGGATGAATAAACAAGGAGTCTAGAAACCTTATCACAGCTTTTGGACCAATGTGTAAAGATTGGTGAATTGCAGAGAGAAGTGCAATGGCCTGTTTTTAGGGTAGGGCTATTTTTCCATTGAGGAACACATCCCTCCTTTTCTGGGTGCCCACCCTGCCAGAGGAAGGTGGAGTACTGTCAGGGGGTATAGGCGGGGCGAATATCGGTGGTCCGAAAGAGGATGGGGTATGGTGGGGCGTGTGTGTTGAGTTCTCAAGCCACAGTATCTTCCCGGGTATTGCCCCAGGAAACAGGGTCCTGTGAGGCCTGGTGACCCTTACAGTGGACCACCGCTATGGCAGTGGGCAGGTCTGTGGCCTGGAGGAGTTTGGAAATGAGGGAGGCATTAACAACAGGTGAACCTTTAGTAGTGAGGAAGCCCCATTCCTTCCACAAAGCCGAGTGGCTATGAACAATCAAGAAAGCATATTTGGAGTCTGTGTAGATAGTAACCTTCTTACCCCGGGCTAGAGTAAGTGCCCGGGTGAGAGCTATGAGTTCAGCTTTCTGAGAGGTGGTACCTTCAGGGAGCTCATTGGCTTCAAGGGTTTCAGTTGAAGTTGCTACCGCATAGGCCGCTTATCTTCGGCCATCAGCTTCAAGCACTGAACTTCCATCTACAAAGAGTGAGATCTGCCTCGGGGAGGGGCTTGTCAGATATACATTCTAGAGGCTGACCAAGGAAGTCTAGTACTTCTTGGCAGGAGTGGGGAGGCTCTATGTCTGTAGTGGGGGTGGGAAGGAGGGTAGCTGGGTTGAGGCGCAGTAAGAGCCGGAGAGACAGGGCTATCCCCTTGACGAAAGGGGGTGGAATTCCTGTAGAGGGGAAGGGCTCAAAAGAGAGAGAGCTCAGTGGGATAGAAGGTCCACAAGGCGATGAGAGGAAAATACAGTAACAGGTTGGCATAGAGTGAGTTTGAGGGCTTCCTTCCCGAGTTTTGCCGCACTCCCTAATGCCCAGAGGCACGGCTACCATCCAAGTAGGGTGAAGCTGTTTTGATAAGTAGGCAACTGGGTGGTATGTTGGGCCTACTGGTTGAGCTAAGACTCCAACCGCAATTCCCTGTCTCTCGCCTGTAAATGAATGGAAAGGACGGGAGGGATTGGGAAGGCTCAGGGAGGGGGCCTGTAACAGCGAGTCCCACAGAACAGTAAAGGCTTATTGCACTAGCTTGGGGGATGTGAGGGGGCCAGTAGGAGTCTCTTTGGCCGCTTCCTACAGCGGCTTAATGAGTAGGGCAAAGTTGGGGACCCAATGTCTGAAAAATCCAACTAGCCCCAAGAAAGATAAAATTTGATCTCCTCTCGTAGGCAGTAGGAGATTGTGGAGCAGTTGAGTGCAGTCCGCTGTAAGGCTGCGTGAGGTAGGAGAGAGAGAGAGATCAGAGTAGGTAGGTGACTTGCTGGCTTCACGACTGAGCCTTGTCAGGGGAGACTCGGTATCCTTTTTGGACAAGGAAGTTAAGGAGAGTTGCAGTATGTTGTCTGGAATCTTTCAAAGTGAGGCTGCAGAGAAGGAGGTCATGTACATATTGGAGGACTTTGCTGGAGCCTAGGTCACAGGAGGCTAAGTCCTGAGCTAAAGCCTGACCTAATAAATGGGGTTATTTTTAGCCCTTGTGGCAAGGCTGTCCACGTGAGCTGTTGTGACAGAGCAGTGGCAGGGTCTGTCCATGTGAAGGTGAAAAGAAACTGAGACTCTGGGTGTAGGGGTGTAGTGAAGAAGGCATTTTTGAGGTCTAGGACTGAGAAGTGGGTTGTATTAGGAGGAATGTTAGAGAGAATCATACAGGGGTTAGAGACGGGATGGGTAGATAGGGATGACTGCTTCGCTGATGAGTCTAAGGTCCTGGACCAGGTGGTAGGCTCCGGATGGGTTTTTGACCGGGAGAATGGGAGTGTTGCAGGGAGAATTAAAAGGGACAAGAAGTTTCTGGTCTAGGAGGTGGGCGATGATAGGCTGTAATCCTTTTAAGTTCATGTGGGAAATAGGGAATTGGAGTCGAGTTAAGAAAACTTCAGGCTGTTTCAGGCGGATGACGACCGGGGTGGGGGGGTGATGTGAAGCCATGGTTGGAATAGAAGTATCCCATACTTGTGGGTTGACCAGGGAGGGGGAAATGGGCGAAGCTGGAGGAGAAGTTGGGTTTTCCAACAGCAGGAGGATAAGGGGGGAGGAAGGGGGTTTGCATGATCTGAAGAGTGGTGCCTAATAATTGGAGAACATCCCATCCTAGGAGTGGAATAGGGCAGGAGAGTATGACAAGGAGTGAATGGGTAAAGGGAAAGCCATCCAGACTGCAGCTAAGCTGAGGGGTGGGGGTGTTGCCACAGGCAAGATGGGGTCCTGTCAACCCCCATGACCAAGATCTGGGAAGGAGTAAGAGGTCCTAAAAAAGTTGGTAAAACAGAATAGGTAGCCCCCGTGTCCACTAGGAAAGAGATGGACTTACCCACTACCTGCTGTGTTACCCTGGGTTTTGCGAGGGTGATGGGGGTCTTCGAGTCTGGGTAGCTTCAATCACCTAGGAGTCCTAGAAGTTCCAGCACTGCCAGGGAAGAGTCCACACCTTGATCGGCTGGTCCCCCGATTGGAGGCGCCAGGGACGAGCCTCTAAGGAGACAGGCATCCCTTTAGTGGCCAAGCTGTTGGCAATCAGGGCAAAGTTTCATTGGTTGAGGACACAGACTTAGGCTTTGCCCCTGTGCTGGTGTTTGCTGCTGGCTGCAGGGCCACTAGCATAGCTTGGGTTTGTAGGGCTACCCTTTGCTGTAGGCGAGTTTGGCGGGCAGCCTTAGCCTCTGCTTCCTGGTTATTGAAAACCTTAAATGCCACACTTACCAGATCTTGGATGAGGGCTTCGGGGGCCATCCTAGGCCTTTTTCAGTTTCTTTCTAATATCTCGGTCCAACTGGGAGATAAAGTGAATAGCTAAGACAGTGGCCCCAGCATTAGAAACCTGGTAAAGGTGGGTATGGAGCATCATTGCCTCGGTTAGTCTGTTGAGAAAGAGTTCCGGATTTTCTCCAGGGCCTTCAGTGACCTCTCTGAACTTATTGTAATTGACTGCTTTCTGGGAAGATTGGTGCATATCTGCTATCAGGCACTTGACCATTTGGTCGTGGAGCCTCCGACCCGCCTGTCCTACCTGGTAGCCCCAGTCTGGTTCCGCCTCTGGGACAGCTTCAGCCCCTACTGGCAGGAGAGGATTGGTGGCATGGGTTTGGTCTGCATGAGCCCTAGCTGCAGTCCGGACCCAGTTGCGCTTGTCCGGGGTCATAGTGGAAGTTAAAATGATGTGCAGGTCATGCCATGTGAAGTCATAAGCCTGGGCTAGGTACTGGAATTCCCTAATAAAATTGGTAGGGTTGGTGGAGAATGAGCCTAGGCGTTTTTCAATTGAAGAGAGATCAGCTAGTGAAAAAGGGACATGGACTGAAATGACACCTTCTGCTCCCACCACTTCCTGGAGGAGGCAAATGCGGGAGTCTAAGGGCTCTAGATTCAGGTGGGAGTGAGTATGTAAGCTGACCGGGGAAGAACGGTTTTCAGAGGGAAGGGGAGAATCTGGTTGAGAGGGGAGGGCTAGGGCTGGAGTAGCCGTTGGCGGGAGCTGATAAGGAGGGGGAGAAGGAGGGGAAGCAAGGTCTTCAGGGAAATCAGAAAAGGAGGAGGGAAGTTCTGGGGCAGCAGGCTTAGGAGGCTGGATGGGTTCAGGGTTCCCTCGGGCAAGGAGAACTTGGGCTGTGGAACATTGAGTGTACAGATCCGGGTGAGAATGTAAGCCCTAAAAGCCCTGAATGTAGGGGACCTCAGACCATTTGCCAGTCCATCTGCAAAAATTATGTAAGTCAGTAAGGGTAACAAAATTGAAAATGCCTTCAGGAGGCCAGGTTTCACAATTATCAAGCTGATATAACAGCCAGGCCACAGTGGATAGAAAAATCAGCTATTTTCACTTGAGGCCAACGTCAATTGCTGGCAAATTTTTCAGAAGGAACCCTAGAGGTGACTTAGGATCTGGCTTGGACTCCTGCCCCCCCCCCCATTCCTAGTCCCACGAGGATCAGCAGATGGGAATTGGTGTCTCTCAACCCAACCTGATGATCTGGTCGGTAAAAATGGGGGTCTGGGTCCAGGGACATCTCTGGTGCCCTGAACCTCTCAGCAGAGGGAGAGCAGCCTCTTCCAGAAGGGTCACCCCAACACAGCACTGCAGTTTTGGTGTGAGAGCAATCTCTGCCAGCAAACAGGGGCCCAGAATCAGTGTTCAGGGACCAGAAACTTAAGGGCAATGGCATTTACCCTGGTTCTTTGCCTGGACTGGTGGGGCGGCTTTGAGGCCTCCTCAGGGAGTGGGGAGAGGAGTGGTCTTCAGCAAACAACTCCTCCTAGGTTTTGGCACCAAATGAAAGGTTTTCTAGGCTCCGCTGAGGAAGAAATGCCAATCAGTCACAAAGTTAGGCAATATAGAGTTTTATTGGGGTTTGTGCACCCAGGCGAGGTTCCCCTGGTCCACTGAGTGGGGTCAGGGAAGTTTCCACATGAATAGGGAAAATGGCAGGGTTTTATTTTTGTTGGCTCCCTGTGGGAGCTGGGGATTGGTCCCCTCTTAACAAAGCAGTAATACATCATTCGTGTTTTTTTTCCTCAGACTTAGGTTGCTACGCGAATATCCGTTTTGGCAAAGCCTGCCCTTTCGGCTCTCTGGTTTGACGTCAGCCATCTTTCTGGATTGTAGTCTGTCTGCCATTTTGATTATAGTCCATCCACCATTTTTATTGTAGTCCAGGCGCCATTCGGATTGTAGTCTGGCTGCCATTTAATCCTATCCCACCCATTCTGACATGGGCCACACCTGCCCAGACTCACTATGGTAGCCCAGCAAAGGTAGGAGGATACAGGGGTCCTGGCAGGTGTAACCAATTGTGGGAGGAGTAGGAAATGGGGCTGCAAAGGAGGACTGGCACGGGGATTTCAAGGCAGACATGGCAGCCATTGGAGAGAGAGATCCATGCGGCTTTTCCAGAATGGAGACACCTGTAGCCAGGTGAAGAAGAAAGCCACGCAGCTTTAGCAGAACCGCCACTTGGCTTTGCCCGAGTGGTGACCCTACCCTTTCTGCAGCCAGGTTGAGAAAGAACCTTGTGTTTTTTGTCAGAGTGTGGACCCCTGCCACTTTGGTAAAAGAGGCCCATGCAGGTTTGGGATGTTCCCTTTGGCCGCGTGGTTTGGGAAGCCGGAGAGACTTTGCCTGGAGAAGAGTGAAAGGGCTCTTTGCCACTAAGCCATGAGAAGGTGCCACATGACTTTGGATTAATTGGAGGTCCTGCCTGGACAGCAACACAGCTGACAGTGCCAGTGGCTTGGAAACATGGGTGTGTGCTTCTTTTCCTGAGATACGGTACCCCAAATTAGGGCAAGGGGGAAGGAAGCGCTGTGGGCATCTGTGGTTATCCTAAAAGACTTTGATATATTAATGGGGCATTGGGTCACTACTTTAAGTCTGTATAGCTTTAAATAAACCTCTCCTTTTCTCTTCACAAATCTCTGGCATTGAGTGATGTCTTTCCTCTGAGGGCGGACAGACAAACCCAGTAGGTATTAGTATATCGTCCTTGGGAGGAGCCCCTGTTTTCTGTAACAATTTTTGGCATCTCTGGGTGGGCCAGATATTGCCCTCCCCCCCACCCCCCGCCTTGGACCTGTTGTTCTGTGACAGTAGGGGGCACACAGGAGGCAACTACACATTGATGTTTCTCTTCCTCTCTTTCTCCCTCCCTTCTGCTCTCTAAAAATAAATAAATAAAATCTTAAAAAAAATTTATGTTGTAGACACCAGCCCACAGTATCCGCATCATTTTGGATGAAATGAGACATTCACACAGACTACCGAGTCCAGTGGAGGAAAAGGGACAACATGGCTTTTCTGTCAAGGGGAGCAAAAGCCACAGCCCTTGCTGTGACTGGCCTTTTTCGGTTTTCTGGGCACATTACAAGATGGTCCTCATTTACCATGAGCAGTTTGCTTTAGGTTGTTACCTTTAACAGAAAACAAAGGAGCCTATGCTGCTAATCACATCACAGAAGAAAGATATTAGCAAATGAAAAGGCAAAAGTGGTTGGACTGGTTACACTGGTCCTTGGAAGGTTTGGCATGGATTTTAGGAAGTTACTTTGTAGTAAATGTTTGCCACTGGGGGCTGGGCCCACGCCATGTTGAAAGATCTCCTACAAACTTAAATTTTTTTGAAAACAGAACAGGAAGAAACTGCCCAGTCTCCAGATGATTACTCTGTATTTCCTGAGACTTTGTACAGCTTACTTTATCCACTTTCCAACAAAGGAAAGACTACTGCTGCTTGCTTAGCTTGGAGAGGTCGTGTGGATGGTAAGTGGTTGTTTGTGTAGTGATTACTGTTTGCCACTTGGTATCTATTTGTCCCTTTTTCCTTAGAGACAAAATCCAGGACTGTGTAGGGAGGTAATGCAATCAAATGGAACATACCTCTGGTCTGTGTTACACTCACTATTGCTGTGCAACTCATGTTGTGGAAGCATTTACAAGCCTGCTTGAAAGAAGCTGACTGAACTAAGAAGAGGACATTCTGTTCTTTCCATTTTTTTTCCCTTATTACTGCCAATAGGACTGAAGTTTGAGGAGCCATCTTGGACCATGGTGTGAATTCATGGATAAAATTTATACTGTGAGAATAGTAGGAAAGAAGTGTTAGAGTCATCTGGCTCCCAGAAGACTATTTTTTAAAATATTTTATTTATTTATCTTTAGAGGGGAAGCGAAGGAGAGAGGGAGAGAAATATCAATGCATGGTTGCTTCTCATGTATCCCCTGCTGGGAACTGGTCTGCAACCAGGCATGTGCCCTAACTGGGAATTGAACTGCAATCCTTTGGTTCACAGGCCTGCACTCAATCCACTGAGCTACACTAGCCAGGCTAAAAGACTTTTTAACACTCAATTGTCTTCATCCAGATTTATTTTATGTGAGAGAATAAACACTTTAATTTTTACTGTAGATTTTCTGGTATTTGCACCTTAATTTCATCTAAGTGATGTATCAATTTATGCTAGTTCCATTGTGCATTATGCCAACTAGGATTCCTGTATGCAAAAAAGCAAATGGCCCGGACAAGAGTAAAGTCTCACTTACAGTCTACCATGAATGAATGCAGTCAGATGAACATTTCTTCACCTTACCTACATTTTGTCCTATATTTTCCCTGTGACAACAACTACCATTCTTGCTATTTCCTGTGTCAAGAGGAAAATGTATCATAACACTGCTTCAGCTATAACATTATTATTCCTGGTTATGGATCTCTCCTTCTAACATCTAATTATTATTTCTCTGTCTTTGTCTATTTTCAATGCCTCATTTTTGTCTTCTTTACCTTGGCTTAAAAATGCCCACATATCACATTTTTCCCCAAAATGTACTTCCAGCATCACATCTCTTCCTCATGCTGCTTCATCCAACATCCTTCTCTTAATGCCACACTCTGCGGAAGAGCATTCCAGTCTCATTACTTCTACTTCCTTCCTAACCACTCATTCCTCAAATTCTTGCACTCTGTATTCTATGTTTTTAAATACTGTTCTCTTAAGATAAAATTGGACTTTTTAATTGTTCTTTCCATAGTATTTTCTCATGCCTTACCTTAATCTCTCTATAGCATTTTATGTTAACTGTTACTTCTGCTATTGGAACTTTACCCTTGGTTTAGGATACTGCAATATCTTGGTTTCTTCTTCTTTTTTTGGAGGGGTCCTTTTCTACTGTTGTTCAATGACAGTTGTCCCAATTTTCCCCAAGTTGCTCTCCCCTACCCCACTCAGCCTCTTGCTCCCCCATTCAGTACCCACCCCACTGTCCTTGTCCATGGGCTCTTTATACATGTTCCTTGATGACCCTTCCCCTTCTTCCCCCCATTATCCCCCATGTGCTTCCCATCTGGTCACTGTCAGTTTGTTCCTTATTTCCATTTATCTGGTTCTGTTTTGCTCCCTTGTTTGTTTGTTCACTGGACTCCACATGTAAGTGATATCATATGGTATTTGTCTTTCGCCACCTGGCTCATTTCACTTAGCATAATGCTCTCCAGTTCCATCCATGCTATTGTGCAGGGTAGGAACTCCTTTCTTTCTGCTGCACAGTATTACATTGTGTAAATGGACCATATACTGTAAGAATCCTGAAAGAGCAATCCAAAAGAACCTATGCACCCCAATGTTCATAGCAGCACAGTTTACAATAGCCACATGCTAGAAGCAACCTAAGTGCTTGTCAGTAAATGAGTGGATCCAAAAACTATGGTACTTTCATATGTCTTTACATTAATAGTTAGCATCCTTTCATTTTAGCTTGAAAGACTCTTTCTAGCATTTTATTGTAAGACAAAGACAGGTCCAATAACAATTAACTCCCTCTTCTTCTGTTTGAGAAAATCCTTATCTCACCTTCATTTATGAAAGGCAACTTTCTTGGATAGAGCATGGTGGGGTGGCCAGCAAATAGCTGATAGGCTGCCGTGGTGTCAAGTGAAAGGATAGCACATCCCAAATCTTCTACCACATGACTTCTGCTAAAAGTTGGCTTTTGCTAGACTGAAGTATAGGAAAAGAAGCTCATTGTCACCCACCCTCTATGGAAGTCACGTTTTTTGCTGGTTGTAAATATTTTATCGTGTTTAAAGTGGAAATACTTGCTTACTTTGTTTAACTGAAACGTATCTATTCTACTATTCCCTGAGACCACATACGCTATATTTTATATTTCTTCTGAATTCTTAATTATTTCTGAGCTCCAGTTAAATCAACTGCTAGAATTGTTGTTGTACCTGAATGCAAATTGAGTAAACATGTTTTGCTGAGAAAGACTATAGATGGAAAAGGGCCTTTGTACTAGTAGTCCTCAAAATAATGACCATTGAGAACACTACTACTCCATTTTTAAATTAAAACTGCCTCTTTAAAACTCCATGTCCCTGTTTAAAGACATCTTGTACAGGCTCCTGCATTCCCAATATTGTATTTTTAAGAGATGAGCCCTGCATGGTGTGGCTCAGTGGGTTTGGAGTTGTCCACAAACTGAAAGGTCACCGATTCAATTCTGGTTTAGGCATGTGCCTGGGTTGCAGGCTGGGTCCCCTTGGGGATGAGTGAGAGGCAGCTAATAGACGTTTCTCTAGTACATAGATATTCCCCTTTCTCTCTCCCCCCATCCTTTCTCTGTAAATATAAATAAATAATTTTTTTAAATAAAACATTTTAAAAGAACAGATCTTAAGATTAACAATGTGTTGAATAAAATCATTTGAAAAGCTTATTTTGTATTGTTTTTTTCCATTACTATTTATTTCTGTTATACGCTCTTACACCTCCAGCCATGCCCTATAATCATCACACTGCTGTCTACCCATAGGTCCTTTTCCTTTTTTGTTCAATTTGTCTAACCCCCAACCTCTCCCTCTATAGCTGTCAGTCTGACCTCTGCATCTATGAGTCTATGTTTTGCTTGCTAGTTCAATCAGTTCATTAGATTCCATTTATGAGTGAGATCATGGTATTTGTCTTTCTCTGATTGGCCTCTTTCACTTAGCATAATGTTCACCCATGCTATCACAGAAAAAGAGTAAAATTTTCTTTTTATACCCAAGTGGTATTCTATTGTGTAAATGCAATGTAGCTGTCTTATCCACTCATCTACTGATAGACACTTGGGCTGCTAATATAATTATTTTGAATGATTGGAGCAAGTATTAAGAAACCTGTAATTATATACTTTTCAATAAAATTCCTTCAATTAATTTTCCATTGCCCATTTTTAGGAAGATATAGAAAATCTCTTAAGAAACCAGTTTCATTGCTAGCTTCGGCAGCACATATACTAAAATTGGAATGATACAGAGAAGATTAGCATGGCCCCTGCACAAGGATGACATACAAATTCATGAAGCATTCCATATTTTTTTCTAGAAAAATGTAATCTTCCAAAACTCAATGAAAAAGAAGCAGAAAACCTGAACAGGACAATAACAGCAGATGAAATTGAAGAAGTAATCAAAAAACTCCCATCACACAAAAGCCCTGGACCAGATGGTTTCACAGGAGAATTCTACAAAGCTTTTAAGGAAGAGCTAACCCCTATTCTTCACAGACTATTCCAAAAAAACACAAAAGGAGGGAAAACTACCCAACTCTTTTTATGAAGCCAGCATCATCCTCATTCCAAAACGAGATAGAGACACAACAAAGAAAGAAAACTTCAGGCCAATATCGCTGAGGAACATAGATGCTAAAATCCTCAACAAAATATTGGCAAATCACATCCAACAATACATCAAAAAGATCATACACCACAACCAAGTGGGATTCATCCCAGGGATGCAAGGATGGTTCAATATTCGTAAATCAGTAAATGTAACATATCACATAAACAAAAGCAAAGACAAAAACCACATGGTCATATCAAAAGATGCAGAAAAAGCTTTTGATAAGGTACAACACTCATTTATGATAAAGGTACTCAGAAAAATGGGAATAGAGGGAGCATTCCTCAATATAATAAAGACCATATGTGAAAGACCTACAGCCAACATCATACTCAATGGGCAAAAACTAAAAGCTTTTCCAGTAAGATCAGGAACAAGACAAGGTTTCCCACATTCACCACTTCTATTGAATATAGTATTAGAAGTTCTAGCCATGGCAATCAGAGAAGAAAAGGAAATAAAAGGCATCCAAATCGGAAAGGAGAAAACAAAATTGGCATTGTTTGCAGATGACATGATAGTGTACATGGAAAATACTATAAACTCTACCAAAAAAATGCTTGAACTAATAAATGAATTTGGCAAAACAGTGGGATACAAAGTCAATATCCAGAAATCAAAGGCATATTTGTATACCAACAATGAAACAGCGGAAGCAGAAATCAAGAAAAAATCCCATTCGATATAGCAAAAACAAAAATAAAATATCTGGGAATAAACCTAACCAAGGAGGTTAAAGACCTGTATGCAGAAAACTACACAACACTGAAAACAGAAATCAAAGAAGACACAAACAAATGGAAACATATACCGCATTCATGGATTGGAAGAATTAACATCATCAAAATGTCCATACTACCCAAGGCAATTTACAGATTAAATGCAATACCTATTAAAGGACCAATGGCATATTTTACAGACATAGAACAAACACTTCAAAAATTTATATGGAACCATAAACGACCCCGAATAGCAGCTGCAATTTTGAGAAAGAAGAACAAAGTAGGAGGGATCACAATACCTGATATCAAACTGTATTACAAGGCCACTGTAATCAAAACAGCCTGGTACTGGCATAAAAACAGGTACATAGACCAATGGAATAGAACGGAGAGCCCAGAAATAAACCCAACTCTCTATAGTCAATTAATATTTGACAAAAGGGGCAATAACATAAAATGGAGTAAAGATAGCCTTTTCAACAAATGGTGTTGGGAGAACTGGACAGCTACATGCAAAAAAAAAAAAAAAAAGAAACCTGAGCACCCACTTACACCATACACCAAAATTAATTCAAGGTGGATAAAAGACTTAAATATAAGTCATGAAACCATTAAAGCCCTAGAGGAGAACATTGGCAGGAAAATCTCAGATATTCCATGCAGCAATATTTTTACTGATACGTCCCCTAGAGCAAGGCACATAAAGGAAAGAATAAACAAATGGGATCTCATCAAACTTAAAAGCTTCTGTATGGCTAAGGAAAACAGTATCAAGATAAAAAGAGAAGCAACAGCTTGGGAAAACATATTTGCCAATGACACTTCAGACAAAGGTTTAATCTCCAAAATATACAAAGAACTCACTTGACTCCATTCAAAAAGAGGTGAGCAACCCAATTAAAAAATGGGCAAAGGACTTGAACAGACACTTCACCAAGGAGGACATACAGAGGATCCAGAGACACATGAAAAGATGCTTGATATTGCTAGCTATCAGAGAGATGCAAATTAAAACCACAATGAGATACCACTTAACACCAGTCAGAATGGCTATCATAACCAAAGAACCAAACAACAAGTGCTGGAGAGTTTGTGGGGAAAAGGGGACCCTAGTTCACTGTTGGTGGGATTGCAGACTGGTACAACCATTATGGAAAACAGTATGGAATTTTCTAAGAAAACTAAAAATGAATGTGCCTTTTGACCCAGCAATTCCACTGTTAGGAGTATATCCTAAGAACCCTGAAACACCAATCCAAAAGAACCTATGCACCCCAATGTTCATAGCAGCACAATTTACAATAGCCAAGAGTTGGAAGCAACCTAGATGCCCATCAGTAAATGACTGGATCAAAAAGCTATGATACATTTATACAATGGAATTCTATGCTGCAGGAAGGAATAAGGAACTCCTACCCTTTGCAACATCAGGAATGGAACTGGAAAACATTATGCTGAGCGAAATAAGCCAGGTGGTGAAAGACAAATACCATATGATATCACCATTGACAGGAATCTAAACAACAAAACAAATAAGCAAGCAAAATATGACCAATGACACTCAAATACAGAACAGGCTGACAGGGTCCAGAGGGGAGAGGGGAGAGAATCATAGGGGGAAAGGGGATGGACTCACATGAACAAGTATAAAGAACACATGGACAATAACTAATGTGGGGGGGGCGGGAATGGGTGGGAGGTGGGGAGCACTGGGTGGGGGCAGGGCCGGGAATATAAGACAGAAAACTGTACTTGAACAAGAATTAAATAAAAATTAAAATTAAAAAAAAAGAAACCAGTTTCAGCCTGACTTTGTAATATAATTGGAGGTTTTAGGAGAGAATGCGTATTTGTTTTAAAGGCTATTTATAACAATCAGACAAGGAATTAAACAGTAAACTCACTGTCAGTAAGAACAAATACACAGGAGACTTCTCTTGTCATTTCAATTGTTTGGGCTCTGTAATCAGTGTTCAAACATAGCATAAACCTCTTCAGGGACCATTTCCATGTCCAAACCAATGACAACCACATGTCAAACCAACACCTGCTCATCTCTTGATTAAGTGTATAAGTAAGCAGTAATATTAACTTAAAAATTTGAAACAAAGGAACATACCCAACTGGATCCCACCTGCATTCCCACTTACCACAGTTAGTTTTCTCAGTCCTGCAATAAGAAAAATTCAAAAGTCAATAATCAGGAGTAAAAAGTGAAGTGAAACCCTATTTGTAATTTATTTCCCTAAAGTGTTAGTCTAATGTTTCCCAAAGTACTTATTTAATCTCAGGTATGAGCTTCCTGCATTTACAACCCCACTGTACCCTTGACCAGATGGGTCAACATAGGCTACTTATTATCCCTTTCTTCATCACTTGCTTTTTTTTTCATTTGCAAAATAAGGATGATTACTAATAGCAACATAAGGTGTTTTTGAAGATTAAATGAGTTGTTGCTTTCCAGTTAGAATTTTCTCCAGCACATAGTACAAGCTTAATGAGAGTTGGCTCTGATAATGCTTTGATTTGCTTTGATTTCTGCATGATCCAGTTAGGTGTGCATCCTTCCCTAGCTGTAGGAGTCACTCCAAGCTTCAATAAGCTGTTTTGCAGATGGATACTGCTAATTGGCTGACATGCCAGTAATAAGAATCATGAATAAATCAGTGAAAATCCGATTCTGCTATTACCAACAAACTGCCTTGATAATAATGTATCTTCTTCATCTTTCTATGCCAACAAAAAAAGCATTTAAGTAAAATCTTGGTTATTAGAATTCTATGATAATTATAAAACTTCGAAAAACATTTGATTCACTATTTGCATGTGATTTCTAGCATGAACTTTTATTTTTTCCACAGTGTGAAAGGTAAAATTTTAAAATTATTTACCTATCTATTTTTAGAGAGGAGAAAAGAGGGAAAAAGAGGGAGAGAAACATCAATGTGCAGTTGCCTCTCACACACCCCCTATGGGGCATCTGGCCCACAGCCCAGGCATGTGCCCTGAATGGGAATTGAATGGTGTCCCTTGGTTTACAGGCCTGCACTCAATCCACTGAGCCATAGCAGCCAGGGCTCAAAAATACATTCCTAATATAGAGAGAATTACACATTCTGTCAGAGAAACACTTGACAATGTTTCCAGCTAATAGTTGAACTGATTCTTTAATTAACTCTTCAGTTTCAAAACGCTCTATTTTTCTCTCGGAACTTTTCTACTTTTATCCCAGGAGTCAGAGATTTTAAAAAGTAATACAATATCTATTTATGTTAGTAAAATGTTAATCAGATTATTCTATTATTTCTACCACCCAGCAGTGTGAGATTCAGCAATAATAAAAGTAACAACTTCTGAGGAAAAAGACAAAAGTATGTAAAAGCAGTCATAAACTTGTGAAGTTTCATTTCTTGGCAAGTAAGTGAGAGTTATACAACACATCCACACATAACTCTTCTAAATGAAGACTGAGAAAAGTCAAGAAAACATATAATTATATTTAAAAAGTGAGCTCTTCCCCAGGAGGGCTACATGCAGCCATGTCTCTGGTGATTCCTGACAAGTTCCAGAATGTTTTGTGGGGACTCAACACCAGTTGTGATGGCTGATGGAAAATAGTGTTTGCCATCACTGCAGTGAAGGATGTGAGGTGAAGGTCCTGCTCATATGGTGTTGAGGGAAGCAAACATCGAGCTCACCAAAAAGGGCAGGAGGGCTCACAGAGGATGAGGTGAAATGAGTGATCACCACGATGCAGAACTCATGCCAGTACAAGATGCCAGACTGGTTCTTGCACAGACAAAAAGATGTGAAGGATGGAAACTACTACAGCCAGATCCTGGCCAATGGCCTGGACAATGAGCTTCATGAATACCTGTTATCAGCTGAAGAAAAGTTGGGCCACAGAGGGCTATGTCACTTCTGGGGTCTTCGTGTTCGAGGTCAGCACACCAAGACCACAGGCTGCAGGGATAGGACTGTAGGTGTGCCCAAGAAGAAATAAATCTCTAGCACGTGTCTGTTAATAAATAGCTTATACACCAGAAAAATAAAGTGATAGTCAAGGATACAAAAAAGTACAATAGAGTAAAGATAGTCTTTTTGATAAATAATGTTGGGAAAACTGGACAAATACATGCAAAAAAAGAAAAGAAACCAGACCACCTTTGTATGCCATACATAAGAATAAGCTCAAGATGAATTAAAGATTTAAACATAAGACTTGAAACCATAAAAATTCTTCAGGAAAACAGGTAGTAAAAAGTTGGACTTCTTGGTAGCAATATTATTTGCTGATATATTCCCATGGGAAAGGAAAAAAAAAGAAGAAAAAAGATAACTGGGAACAACAAAGGAAATCATCAACAAAATGAGGAGACAAGCTACTGAATGAGAGGACATGCAGGGCAGGTCAAAAGTATGTTTTCATTTGTGACCAGGTGGAACACAAGAGTTTATTTTTGTATTATTATTTAATGATTGTATTGTTTTCCATACAAATAACTATAAACCTACTTTTCCCCCTTCTTGTATTGCCAATGGCATATCTGATAAGGAGTTAATATTAAAAATGTATAAAAAACTTAAAAAACCAACACCAAAAAAAAAGGGGTCAACAAGAAAACAGGCCAAGGACCTGAATAAACACTTCTCCAAAGGGGACCTGCAGAGGCACATGCAGGGTCCGATCAACAGTTCCCATAGCCTTGAGTGGGCTTGCATGAGAAGAATCATGCTATGTTATATAATTTTCTGGCTTGAGCCAGCTTTGTTTGCTTCTAGTACTTATACAGGTAGGGACTTCTCGCTGGGTGCCACGCTGGGTAACAAGGGCCACAACATGTGCCACACAAGGAGACAAGTGACATGCAGTGTGCCACACAGAGACTTGTAGAGAGACATACACATTGCAGGATACATGGCTCACCTACCCATGAATAAAGGTATGTCAAGCATCCCCACAGCTCCACACATGTTCTTCCATCTCCCAGAATCTAGTGTGGACCTGCCAGTTCTTGACAGGCTGCAACACAAATATATGTTTTGTGTTATATACTTTGTTCATAGCGACATATTTACAATAGACAAGATGTGGAAGCAGCCCAAGTGCCCATCAGTAGACGAGTGGATAAAAAAAGCTGTAGTACATTCACACAATGCAATACTACTTGGCCTTGCATAAAGAAGGAAATCTTACTTCTTATGACAGCATGGATGGACCTGAAGACTATTATGCTAAGGTAGACAAACCAGTCAGAGAAATACAAATATCATATGATCTCACTTATATGTGGAATGTGATGAACAAAATAAGAAAATAGAACAGACTCATAGATACAGAGAACAGACATACAACTGTCAGAGTGGAGGGTGTTTCAAGGGTTGAGTAAAAAAGATGAAGGGGTTAAGCAAAAAACCCCACAAAAACTCATAGACAAGACAGCAGCATGGTGATTGCCAGAAGGAGAGGTGGGTGGGAGAGGTAGAAGAGAACAAAGGGGCATAAATGGTGAAGGAAGGAGACTTAACCTGGGTGGTGAACACAATGGAACATATAGATGCTCTTTGACAACCCCTTCCCCAGATTGTCATTGTTCAGTGTTGGGGACCGCTCTGCCTGGTTTCAGGAATTGTAACTCTGCCTCCTGTGGCTAAGGATGAGCGAGCAATGACCTCTGGAATGTGAGCTGCAGGAGACAAAGCTTGTCTCTGGTAGCAAATGCTGCCTCAATTTCCTCCCTGCTCCCAAATCATGGTCAGAAGTCCTTGACGAGTAAGGCCCCTCACAGAGAGGGGCATCCTAAGCCAGACTCGATCATGTGGGAGGCCATCATGGAAGGACTCAGGGGGCTGCAACAAAGAGCAATGGACTCTTGCCCCCCACCCAGGCTTTGACAAAGCCTGAGTCCCCTTGTTCTCTGGGAGAAGCACTTCCTGGCTCTAATCCCCTTAAGCCTGAATACCTGCTGGGGAGGGGTGAAGCTCCTTGCCTTGCTAGAGAGTGTCCTGGGGGAAAATCAAGTATCACAAAGACTTTCTGATAAACCTGTGAAATCTGCTCTGCTAAGAGTGCTTTTATTCAAATGTTAAGGGTTAGAGCAGGAAACTCTAAAACTCTCTTCCTGACAGACTCAGACTCAGACTCAGACTCAGACTAAGCGCTCAGATTTCTTTGAAATGTTATCTACTGTTTGATCCTTGCTGCACTGTATTTCTGTGTATTGCAACCCAATAAAAGCCGTTGGAGGAAGGGGCTCAATGCCTTTTCCCCTGAGAAACTGGCCACTGCTCAAGGCCTTTTTCCTCTGGGAAACTGGCCACCTCTCCTCCCCAAGCAGATCATGTCTCAGTCATGTTTACTCTCATCCATGATACATGGGGGGACTTGCAAGGAAAGTCGCTCCCACAGTTCAGCAAGCTTCTAAAGATATCATCACTTGATAAGGCCTTCTCCCACTCACAAAAATGTGGGCTGTAACTTCCACATTTTACTCATCTTCCCTAAGATGTATCAGGACTACTCCTATCATACCACATATCCCTTTTATCTTAGTGGTAACTGGAAGCCCCACTTCCAAACCATCTCCATACTGTTCTCTCTGTATATTCCCTAAAGTAGCCCAAACTGCCATCCTTCTAGGCCTTTCAATTATGCCCTCTGGGACACTGTTGGTACCACATCTCTCTTATTAACCCATAATCTTCTCTTTAAACTTCCTTACTTACCTGATTTACTTGAAAGGTGTTACTTAAGGGAACTCCCCTCTCCCTCCAAAGACTTATGAAGTAAGCGTTGTTTTTCTTTTCTCTCTCCATTTCTATTTTCCACTGAAACCTTCAGTTTATGAGTTCACTTCATTATTCACTAAGAAAGTTAAAGCAGTCAGGTGAGCATTGCCATACCTTCCAATCATATCCACTAATGTAGTACATCTCTTTATAGTCACTAAGCTTTCCTCCTTGCTACAATAAAATATATAGTCCCATGCTAAGGACATTCCACTTTTCAATACTTTGACTAGAAACACAATACATGGGAGTTTTCTTAGAAAAAAAATTTATAACTCTTGTAATTCTCTAATTATTAATAGATCCTCTTGCCTTCATATTTTATTTCTAAGTACCATGTGATTATGTTGGGCTCACCCATATAATCTGGTATAATGTTATTTTAAGATTCTTAAACTTAATCACATCTGCAAAGACCCTTTGCCATTATATGCACAGGTTTTACAACTGGGATATGGGCATCTTTTGGGGAGGTTATTCTATGAACCCTAGTCCTTAATAGTCTTTCAAGATTTAGTAGATAAAGAGATAATTTTATATATCACACATGAGTGAAATCATATTTTACTTAACTTTGTGTTTCTGACTTAGTTAACAAAAAGAAATCATAAGCACAGATGACAGCATGTGGTAACCAGAGAGAAGGGGGGTGGGGGTAGTAAAGGATAAAGGGGGTCAAATATGTGGTGATGGAAGGAGATTTGACTTCAGGTGGCGGGCACACAATGGTATGTATAGATGATGTATCATAGAAATGTACACTTGAAACCTATAAAATTTTATTAACCAATTCATACAATAATTTTAATTAAAAAGAGGAAAGAGAGGGGCATAGGATGAAGTCTCAGAAGAGAGTCGCATAGATGTTTTCAGAAGAACCAGTCTGGAAAGGGTATACCTTCCTTGAAATCTACAGGAATGAGATGATTGCTGTGGAGATGGTATATTCTGAAGAGAAGAGCTCTTGCTGAATAATTACGACTGTCATAAAGCTTTGATATTATATATTGTAAATTATTATATTGATGTATACATGGTAAGTGTTCTTAAAGAAGAATTCTCTAAGTGGAGAATTAGTTTTTAGTGGAGAACTAGTTGCTTAAGCACCTAGAAAATGATTTGAGAAAGCCAGCAAGTTTACTCAATGAAGAAAACACAGTAGGTGTTCCAAATTAGAATATCATTTTTAGTGATCCCAACTGGCTCAGATATCTAGTTTTCTCTCTCAAAGTTATTCATCATTGAGTAAAACTAGATGATGACATTTTATCAGGAATGGAGTTTGATGAGGAGGCTTAGTGTCTACAGCAGAGGAAAACAGGGGAAAGTTTGTTGACAGAGTATAAGACAGTAGAGAAAGCAGCATTTAAGTATCTGACCATGTAACAGATGAAGAGAGATTGTGGCCATTTCTGAAGGTATCATTAAGTGTTTAGCATTAATATCAACAAATATAAATCACACAGTTATATAATATTAGCCAAGTATACAGACACCAGTTGAGATATATGTAGGAGACCATTCTGCGTGGTGTGGGCTTAGCTCCCAGTGGAAAGCAAGGTCTGATGCACAGGACCCACGCCCATGGATGGATCTCCCATAGGGAATCAGGCCTGCAATGTACCTAGGCCACTTTGAGACTTGCTTTTGCTAAAACTCCCTCAGCCTGAATTGAGATAGCAAGTGCTTAATGTAACTTCCTAAAATCCATGCTAAAACTCCCCAGTATGGAGTGTAACTGATTCAGCCACTTTTCCCTTCTCATTTGCTAATATCCTCCTTCTGTGATGTGATTAGTATTCATCAGCTCCTTTGCTTTCTACAAAAAGGTAAACTCCTAAAGTGAACCTGTGCATAGTAAATGGGGACCATCATGTAATACCCCCAGAAAAAAAAAATAAAGGCCTGTCATGGTGGAGGCCAAGGCTTTTTCTTCCCTTGAGAGAAAAGCCATGCCCGCCCTTTCCCTCCACAGGACTCAGTAGTCCCTGTGAATGTCTCATATCTCATCCACAATGTGGCAGACCTTACAAGCTGGGGTCCACATCAGCTATAAATGTATAAATAACTAGGTATTTGTAACACAGAGTTGGAGAATAATGATGGATATTTTAAGTTACACTAAAATATGCAATGCATAAGTGATACTGGTGAATGTTCAAATATAATTAATTTTTTTTTACTGATTCTCTACATGGCCATCAAAGTACTTGAACTAGATATATGCATACATAGCCTTGGTAGATAAAAATATTTAATATAATTCTGTGTTAAATAGGCCACAAATTCTTTTCCCTCTATAACTTGTTTGCATTTTTAAAAAATTAAACCAGAAAATCTATGTGACTATAAAAGATCAGATTACTCGATTAAAAAAATGGTGTAACTGCCCTGGCTGGTGTAGCTCAGTGGCCAGCCTGCAAACCAAGGGGTCACTGGATGGATTCCCAGTCAAGGCACCTGCCTGGGTTGTGGGCCAGGTCCCCAGTAGGGGTCACGTGAGAAGCAACCACACATGGATGTTTCTCTCCCTCTCTTTCTCCCACCCTTTCCCTCTGCCTAAAAATAAATAAATAAATAGATAAATAGATAAATAAATAAAATTTTAAAAGATTTTATTCATTTAACTTTAGAGGGGAAGGGAAGGAGAGAGAGAGAAAGAAACATCCACATGTGGTTGCCGCTCATGTGTCCCCCTCTGGGAACTGGCCTGCAACCCAGGCATGTACCCTCGACTGGGAATCGAACCAAGATCCCTTAGTTCTCAGGCCCACACTCAATCCACTGAGCTACACCAGCCAGGGTAAAAATGTTTTTTAAAAAATAGCAGTTTAACTTTGTACAATAATACAACTATCTTCTTGCATGAATAAATTTTTATTGTTAAATGCCTGAAGTAAAAATAAAAAAATCAAATTATTCTTTTGAACAAATATTTTCCTAAAATGGAAACTAAATTTCTAAAATAAGATAGTAATTTGTACATAATAATGGTGGAATTCTGCCATTAAATGGAGCAGGACTTACTACATTAAGTCCCCCTTAATACTACAAGAGGCCCACACTCCAGAAGGTAATTGCATTTTTCTTGTGTCCCTCCCCACCTTGTGTACATTACAAAATATGTAACTAACATTTTAAAAATATTTTAAACAATTAGGTGGATTTTTCTTCTTATTTTTTTCTCTTACATATTGATCCACTGGAAATTAGAAATTACCAAAACATCTCTAACTCGGCTTTGACTTCATCAAGGACTTGAAATTATTCCGTCTCTTAGATACAATATTAGAAAAGATAGTGGACATGTGCTGAGCATGTAAAAATTTTTTTCAGAAATTTCCATATCATTAAACACTAGAGTATGAATGTAAATAGTATAATATATTTAGCTTATTGACTTAGATAAAATATTAGGTCTAGGATTTGGAATTTAAAGTTTTCAATCTAAAACTAAAATATGTTTTAAATATTAAACTCAACAAGTTTTACTTTTAAAACAAACTAAAAACACATAATAGGAAGAAAAAAACACTAATGAATTTACTGTCTTGTTACTAAGAAAACATGTGAAGAAATAAGTTATATTTTGTTATGACAATTTTTACCTACATACCTCTCAGATCAAACCTTGTTTTAATTGCAATTTCCTCTTGACACTGATGGTTGTTAAATTAATTACAAAATTATTATTAGCATGGGGCTTGGATGAGAAAAAAGTTCACTAAAAATAAAGTAATTTTTGTATTTTAAGAGCTCACAGTAAGTAGAGGTATATGCTTTGTAAGACCTCATTCTACATCAAATGATCCATTTGTAAAAGAAATTGATCATCCTAAATTTATTAGCTGGGCCATTAGGTAACTTTGACAACTTCTGATCAAAACTAATTAAAACTAAAATCAATCATGCATATATTGTGGAACAACTTTCCCAAGATGAGTAAGGAGCTATTTGAAGGAAAAGCTCATTACCTTTGCTGCTTATCTGTTTGAGGACTGAAAGGAAAAATGCATGATGTGTCCATGATGTAACTCCCTTTGCTAACAAAACTCATATGTTGGCCACCCATTTACTGGAAGAATATAATTAACACAAAGAAGGTGTTATACTTGGGATGCAATGCAGGCATATCATGTTTGAATAATGACTTCCTTTATTTAATGTACATATGAAGGAATATAATCCCCCCCAAATTGTTAGATCTAAAAGAAATAAGAAAAATTAAGAGTATTATCAGAAAAAAATACATAGTGGCTACAGTGTATTTGGGTTATTGGTAACCTCACTAACTGTGTATATTATGAGAACGTTATTAGCTGAACAGATTAAAATTTTAGTGTCTAATCGTGAAAACAATTAAGTCTTTCCTTTTAGATGCAGGGTGATTTATAATGTATATTTGTGATCCATTCAAACTTGCTGGATGCTACCAATCAGCAAAAATATGCAATATCACTCCAGAAACTGGTGCTTATATGCCATAGCAAAATATTAATGTATTTATAATATAAAGATACTTTATGTTAAGCCTTGTACATGAGGAGTATTGCTTTAATTTAAACCTTCAACTTTGAAAGACAAAAATCCAAGACCCCAGCTCTGAAAAGTTAATAAATGAATCTGCTCAAACTCACTGAAGCATAATAACAAGCAGGTTAAATGACTTTTCTTTGACTACAGGCTAAATTAAGGATAAATATATAGCAATCTGGAATTATGCATTATTTGGTTTTAGGCATTTATATGTGACAATGGCCTTTACAAGTTAGCATGTGGCAGTTACCAGGGTGATGAAAAGATAATTCTGCTTCGCCAAAATCTAGTAAGAATAGTACTCCTATAAAGATGAGAATTATTTTTTTCATGCAATGTACAAAGTCTAAATGAAAATTAAGCTATATTCTGAATACATATATCCATATATGTATCCATAATACCACACAAAAAACAAGTCCTAGAAATATTTATAAATTATAATGAATGTTAAAAATTTGCAGTCATAATTACTCAGTATTAGTAACTCAAAATTTAAATTGAGAGAAATGTAAATCAGAATGAGTAGCCAACAGGGTAAAGATTAAGAAACATTTTATTTGGAGGCATAGAGCCTGAGGCCATTTTGTCAATTCCCACATTGAATCACACTGGGATCATTAACAGCATGTGCAATTCTGTAAATGTGTTCTTAGGGCCTCAGTGTAATAAAAGGCACTGTCAAATTCTGAAAACCTCTTACTCCTACCTAAGTAACTCACATTGTTTTCTACATAAGATTTCATCCTAAAGGACTCAAGTAACAGTTGTACCTCATTACTAAATCACACTCTTGGCACCTCGGCCAGGTAGCTCCATTGGTTTCAATGCCCTTGTGATACACCAAAGTCTTGGGTTCAGTCTCCTGTAGGGGCACATACAAGAATCAACCAAGGAATGCATAAATAAGTGCAGCAAGAAATGAATGGCTTTTTCTCTCTGTCTCTCTCCCTTCCTCTCTCTCTAAAAGTAAATCAATACAATTTTTTTTAAATTCTTTGGAGAGATATATATTATTATTGAAATGCCTTATAAAGCTTCTGGCTTGTGGTTTAGAATATAAAGAGCTCCATCCCATATAATATAAAATAGAATAAAATTGAGTTCAAGATTTTTTAAAGATTTCATTTATTTATTTTTAGAGAGAGGGGAAGGGAGGGAGAAAGACAGGGAAAGGAACACTAATGTGTGGTTGCCTCTCCTATGCCCCCTACTGGGGACCTGGCTCACAACCCAGGCGTGTGCCCTGACTGGGAATCAAACCGGTGACCTTTTGGTTCACAGGCCAGGACTCAATCCACTGAGCCACACCAGGTAGGGCAAAGTCCAAGACTGTTTTAAAAAACACAATCTAGGGGGGTGTTGCGGAGTACTAAACTAGTCTTAAGTTTATTTACTGTATTGAATTTATTTATTTTCCTAACTTTTTCTATCTGACTTATTTTGCTCAGCATGATATTCTCAAGGTCCATTCATGTCACAAATGGTGGTGTTTCATCTCTTCTGATGGCTGAGTAGTATTTCATGGTGTATATGGAATACTATTCAGTATATATGGACCTCATCTTCTCCATTCAATTATCCAATCAAGGCATCGAAGGATACCTTGGTGGTCTCCCTCTTGGCCACCATGAATAATGCTGCAGTGAACATAGGAATGCATAAATCTTTGGTAATAAGTGTTTCCACGTTTTTGGGTAGATACCCAGAAGAGGGACTGCTGGCTCATGTGGTAGCTCTGTTCTTAATTTTTTGAGGAACCTCCATACTGTTTTCTATAGTGATTGTACCAAGTTGCATTCCCAACAGCAGTGAGTAAGGGTTCCTTTTCCCCCACAACCTCTCCAATATTGTTATTACTTGTCTTGTAGATAACAACCATTGTCAGAGATGGTATCTCATTGCAGTTTTGATTTGCATTTCCCTAACAGTTAGTGAAGTTGAGCATCTTTTCATAGATCTGTTGACAATTAGATCGCCTTCTTAGGAGAGGTGTCTGTTCACGTCCTCTGCTTGTTTTCTAATTAGATTGTTTGTTTGTTTGTTGTTGAGTTCTATGAGTTATCTATATATTTTGGAGATTATCCTTTATTGGAGCTGTTGTGTTTAAATATCATCTCCCATTTTGTTGGTTGCCTTTTTGTTTTGTTGGTTGTTTCTTTGGCTATACAGAAGCTTTTGAGTTTGATATAATCCCATTCTTTTTTCTTTTTTCTTTTTTGCCTCTACTTGCCTTGCCATTGGGTCCAATTAACAAAATGTTCTCTACAATCCAGACCCACAAGCTTAGTACCTACGTTTTTCTTGTACATAATAAACTGTGTCAGACCTTATATTTAGGTCTTTGATTTGGCCTGGTTGGTTCATTGGCAGCTTCAACTTCCTGCTTCAGTATGTTCCTTCAGAGTTTGCAAAGAGTCATGAATTTGAAGCTAACATAGCTCAGACTGGGAGCAATGCTTCTTCTAACTCTTTATCCTGCAATGGAACTCGGTTGTCAGTGCTATAGGTAAAAAAAAAAAAAACATCTATGTTTCCACGTATACTTCTGCCTGTTCCTTCTACCTGGAGCATGAGACTCCATGGTGTACATTCAGTGCATTTTATTTAACCACTCTGAATATCACTATATTATGGATCTTTGTATGTGTAAATCTGTGGATATCTTCAACAACTACTGTGAGCAAATCCCAAAGTTTGTCCAAACTTTGAAAATAACCTATATAGCAACACAGTGTATAATGGACAGAAGAAATGGAATATAAAAATCAAAATTTTTTGTTGCTATTGTTCTTTTTATTCCAAAATCTTTCTCTGCCATTACTGCCATCATTATTAGCCCAGTTGGTAGAAACTAATAGCAATATCTATATATGTATTCATATATGAAAGAAGTATGTCACTAGCTGCTGGGGAAATCCTAGAGCAATGTCTTTCAAAATGTGGGTTCGTTTCCATATTTTGTGAAGAATCAGAGATTATACATATTCTATTTGTAAGCTATTTTGCCCACCATAGTTCACAGACAATGGCAGAATAGAACAGATTTCTGGGTCAGAGACAAAGAACTTTAACTCACAGTAGGCAACATGAACTTCATGTTTGTGTCAGCTCCCTTGTTGCCAAGTCCTGCAGAACACATGCAGAGCAGTGCAGGTGAATGCTGCATACAAGTAGGTTTGTGTCAAAACTGACAATCCAGGACCATAGGAAACTCCCAGGTATTACAGGGAGGATTGCTAGAAAGCTTATCCCGTGTTTACCCCAGAGTAAGACATTAGCTTTACTATACCAGTCAAGAAACAAACCTGCCCTCTGCCCAGAAGGGAGATTCTATTACATCATGCAAGACTTCTTGCTACACAATCACACATCAAAAGATACTTTATAACCAAGTCCATTAGTGCTATCTATGGTCTGAATTTAGTCATCTCAATTTCATGTTTAAATATTAACTCCCAAGGTGAGGGTAGTAGGAAGCAGGGTCTTTGGGAGGTGATTATACTACAAAAATGGTGTGCTCATGAATGGGATTAGTGCCCATGCAAAAGAAGCCTGAAAAAGCCGATTGCCCATTCCACCATGTAATGTTACAGTGAGAAGATTGTTTATAAAGAAGAGGGTTCTTACCAGACACTGAATCTGCTGACACTTCTGACTTGGACTTCCTAGCCTGCGAAACTGGGAGAAATGAATTTCTGTGGTCATAAGTTACCTTTTCTGTGGTATTTTGTGAGAGCAGCCTGAAGACCCTAAGACAATGCTAGTGCTCATGCAAACATGAGACACACCTGAAGAATCGTGTCTCAATGATTTATTAGTGGGTCATGAAATCTCTTTAGCACATCACAACCCCCAGCGTGGCCCACCCACATGCCTCCCTCATCCACTCCACACATACCTCCATATGGAGGTGTACAACCCCCATGCTTCCCCACCTGTAGCAGACCCTGTCCAGCAGAGTCTGCCTGTTGTGGCTGACAATGAAAATCAATGCACAGGCGACAACAATCCTGTGTGGAAAAAGGGAACAGGCACGGCTATTCTCTCAAGGGGAGAATGCCTATGGATGCTTCGGCCACTCCCTAAAGAGGGGGGTGCCCCAACTCTTGACTAGACTAGACAGGCTTTTATTGTTTTCTTGGGGTCTATACCATAGAAAGATTTATCATCTATTACATAGAATATTACTCTCTACGTTTTAGATATAATCAAAAAAAATGAAAATAACATGCAAAGGGGGATGGCAATGAGCTGATTAGCTCTGTCCTTGGGAGAGCTCACACAGGCTTTGGAAATTACCTTGGAGATAGACAATACACATCTGTTGCTTTAGAGTAGGGTGAGGGAGTTTTAGCAAGAGCAAGCCATAACAATCTGTAAGTATTTTCTAGGCCCGATTCCCACGGAAAAACTCAGTTTGAAGGTCTGGCTCCTGCCCACCACTTTGCATCTGTAGATTTTCCATACAGAGCTGAGTCACATTTTCCAAGCCAAGACAAACCCATCCCCTACACACACCCCCATGCTTCCCCACCCCATGCCTCCCCCATCCCCCAACCTTGCCCCACCCCCATGCCTCCCCCACCTTAATGCCTCCTCACCCCCTCCACACACCCCTGATGTGGCAGGTGTTCACCAGTTCACCATGTGCCCACAAAGATGGGGAAAGGATGCCTCCCAGAAAGCAGTCAAAAGACAGCCTATTCAACAGCCAGGTGTTTTATTAAGGTGGTGGTTTATCATTTACTTCTCACTCACATGGCATATTTCCTTGTCCAAGCTTGCGCTATAGTATTATATTTGACCCTATTCTTTAAGTACATTCTGGCAATGGATGGAACTAAGGTGTAATCGAGGTTGGGGTTGCATAGCATGGAGCTGATGGATGACAATACTTTGGATATGGTAAGCACAGGCCACCACTGGGACTGAAAAATACCTACATGGATATGTTCTCTTTTGTCAATATTGGGATGGAAAATCCGGGTTGTGAAGTAGATCCATGGAGGTTGAAAGGGGTAATCATGTGAGAAGTGTATATTTAGGAAGAAGACCCCTCCCTCATAGGGGCTGTTGGGGGGACCCATGATGACCCCGCTCCATGTGAACATGTCATTCCCCACCAGCCCCGCAGAGCACAGGAGAGGGGTGTCCTTAGTAATGTCCATCAGTTCCTTCTTCAGGCGTTTTAGAGCTGTGGACGAGTCCACAGGAACTGGCCGTGTCTGGGCATTCTGATAGAGCCAAGGGGGAACCACGGGTTATGGGGGGGTACCATGGGTTAGGGTGGGTGTGGCTTAGGGGGGCCAGGGTTAGACGTGCAGCCAGCCCCAGGTCGGTGGGTAAGAAGGCTGGAGCTGGACTGTGGGGTGTCAGGGGACAGGGACGGTTAGGGGGGAGGAAGGGAGAGTTGGGGACTTGGCTGAACTTGAAGGGCTACTGCTTACCTGTGTCCCGCTGGTCCCTGGCTCCTCCTTCTCTGCCTGCTCTATCCCTGGTTCCTCCATCTGTGGCTCCCCCACCTCTTCCTCCTCCATCACTGGGTCTGCGGCTCAGACCCTGAGCCCCGAGGCTGTGCTGCTGGGACACACCACCACCCCGTAACATGATCAATGGCTCCTGCCCGCTCACCTGCCTCTGCTGTTGGCCCTGCCAAGCACACTGGGTGCCTGGAGATAGGAGGGGATACATTCTGTGACTTCACGAAGGCCTGTTGGTGATGTCAGCAAGTCAGTGGAGGCAGGGCCAAGGGAGATAGTGGGCCTGAATGAGACAGGGTAGAGGGAAGGAGAGACCATGGAGGAGAATGGGTGCGGGGGAGGAAGGGTGGGAAGGGCCATGGAGCAAAATGGGGAGAGGGGAATAGGAGGGTGGAGAGCAGGAGGGGCCATGGAGGGGGAATGCAAGGCTCTGGAAGAGCAGGAAGGCCCATGGAGATGAATGGAGTGGTGGAAGGCAGTAGAGACCATGCAGGGGAATGGAGGGTGGGAGGGTCCATGGAGAGGAATGAGAGGGAATAGAGAAGCTGGAAGGTGGGTAGAACCACCGAGGGGAATGGGGGGTGGGACCAAGGAGGGGAATGACGGGGAGGTAGGATGAGAGGTTATGGGAAGGTGAAGGGGGTGGGGGTGGAAGGAGCCCAGGTTCCCTGGCTGGCCCACCATGGGCAACCTGCCCTGGTTAGTTGGGTCTCAGGTACCACCACCACCACCACCACCCCGCCGAGAGTCACCTGAATGCAGAGGAGCCATTGGTTGCATGAATTCCCACACCCCTCATTCACCTAGACTCACCTCCATGAACGCTTTCTCCCCTGGCTTTGTGCTAATCTCTCTCCCCGCCATTCTCGTTCCTGAGCTCACTCTCCCTCTCTTTCTATGGACACAGATGCCCTGGAGAGTGAGCCTCACACATCTGCACCCTTTACTCCCTGATGAGGCCTGTGCGCTACCTGAGAGAGACATTCCCCCACATATTTAACTTTAGTTCTTCTAACCACGTTTGGTTTGGTGCTGTACAATTCAAATGCCCAATTGAATATATGCTCAAATAAACACTGAAAAAAATTAATATGCTTCAGTTTGCTTTTTAAACTATCAAATACACGAAATGTATGTATCACAAATACACTTTAAAAATAATTTGTCCTCTTGGTAGGCTGCTGTAGAATATTTTTTATAATTGAAAAGGAAGTTAGGGAGACTTGACTTAGGGTGGTTAACACACAATACAATATGCAGATAATGTATAGTGGAAATGCATACCTGAAACTTGTATAATTTTATCAACCAATGTCACCCAAATAAATTTGATAAAAACATTTCTTTAATTACAGAAGTTACATGGTTATCCTAACTTTTGTAAACATATATTTCTGGACAACTAAATACTTCATGAACAAAATTCTTCTTTATGGGGTAGAAGCATGTTTTAAAAATTAATAGGATAAATGGCTTAGTTTTTCCAGGGATAGTCTGAAGCTCAGGAAGGAAATAACTGGGAATGTCAAGAACTACTAGAAATCAGAGGAATCATGTTGCTAATAATGGTAAAACAGGGAATGATGAAACATGGAGTGAGAAAACACAAAGATACCACTTAACACATTAGTCCTTCTACACTCTATTTATCTATGTCACTGTTTCCAAACCTAAACCATAATTTGGAATCCTAAATAACATAATTGTATACCATTGACTCAATGGACAAGGGAGAGGAGTTCAGTCTCCCAGGGTTGGTGATCCTATTGAATACGTTAGAAATTATTTATTAAGTGAAAAGATTTTGATTACTTGAGCCCTGACTGGTGTGGCTCAGTGGATTAAGTGCCATACTGTGAACCAAAGGATCACTGGTTTGATTCCCAGTCAGGGCTCATGCCTGGATTGCAGGCCACATCCCCAGTAGGGGGCATAGAAGAGGCAACCACACATTGATGTTTCTCTCCTTGTCTTTCTCCCTCCTTTCCCCTCTCTAAAAATAGATAAACAAAAAATCTTTTAAAAAATGAAGCACAGCACTCAAATATTCAATAGTAGTAGAACTAATGGTTAAGCATATGGTCAATTCGCATGGTAGAATATGTAAAAACTAGTATCTTAAGAAAAAAGAAGGTAGTAAAATATTGTGTTTAGTTTATCTATTCTATCAAAAAATAGATTACAGAATTGCAGGTATTATGTGAATTAAAATGTTCAGTGACACATTAAAGATGGTAAAGCAGACTTTATTCAGGGATATCACAATATCTACAGAGACTACTGCCATGTGGTTTCATAGTGGAAGAGAGATATTGGGCTCCACTGCAAATGGGTGGGTAGAAATTTATAGCCAAGCAATAGGGTGCGGGTCAGTGGATAGAAAGTTAATGAGAAAATATCTGGAGTAAGAAGGGTTCAGGCCAACCCAATCCAACAGGATTCTCACTGAAGGTGGGCCAGGGTGATGAAGACATTAACTAGGGAGATAGTGAAGGATGAGGAACCACATCATATATTGAGCATGCTTAGATATTAAGGGTGAAAGTTTCTGGGTAAATCGACTTAGGATTCTTCGCCAAAACTGGATTTCATAAGAAAACACCTAGAAGTTTCAGTAACCTAACCAAAGTTTGGTCATGTAAAGGTGTTTGCCATAACTGAAAGACAAGAGAAATATGCAAAGACAAAAAAACTAACAATGATTTTATTAGGTTGATGTAATTACAAGCATTTCCCCTCTTTTGTAAATTAAAACTATGTAACACCATTTTTTCTTTTTTAACAATTTTTATCATGGACCCTATTGCAGATGTCCCCATTTCCCCCCACTTTGCCCACTTCCACCCAGCCCTGTCCCCATCCTTCAAACCAAATGATTCCTTATCCAGGAACATATATAATGTGAAGGGCTACTTTACTCTCATTACATCTACAATGCTCATACTTGATTAATAAAAAATTTTGGCTGAATATCACTATCTAGCACATTTGAATTTTCCTCGTCTTTGTCATTTTTAGTTATCAGTCACGTGGAAGGAACCTCTTGAGTTTTAGGATAGTCTGAGTCTACATCTGCACACAAAAGCTGATATAAACAAAAATTTGAGAGCCAGCAACAAAATGTATTTTAAATAAATATTTCTGCCTGATGAAAAGAATAGATTGTTGCATATGAATGATTCTAACAACACCTCCAATGATCCATGCTTGCATTTTAGGCAGATCCTTGTCCTAAAAGGGGTAAAGCAGTACAGCAACCAGCTCCTTTAGCTCTCTCTGCTCTGGAGTACTTCGTCTACTTAAGATGAGTTACAGGTGTGTGAAGATTGGACCATCATTAAGTGAAACACCAGATTTATACTGAAAAGAAATACCACAATCCTGGAAATACTGATAGGGGACTCAAAAGTTAGAAATTTTTAGTTTAAGGTAAATAGTTACAAGTCTAGCACATAATGTGTATGTTAAAGCTTTTGCTTCAGAAACTACAGATAAATAAGGCAGATCCTGACTCCTGGGAAACAGCCAATACCCTGGGGCACTGTTAAAGATTACTACCTGGGGACAACTGGAGGCATCTGGGCCTTTGTGTGCCAGGGACAGATAGAGGACCACCGCCCCTGGGAACAGCGAACTGCCCAGGACAGGAATGTTGCAGCTTCTGAATCTCAAAGCCCTCACTGCCCCCACTCCCACCGTTTATAAAAGGTCTGGCCTGGAAAGAAAAGACAAGATGGTCTGTTAGGGTATGAACCTGCCATCTTCTCAGATCTCCAGCCATCTGAATAAAGAGCCCATAAAGATTCCATTGCTGTCATTGCTTATTGGGATTGGTAGTGAAAGGCAGCCCAAACACCGGTGTCTTTTCTGGTTTCAATACCATGCCTAAGGTTATGTCTCTTTTATATCAAGTTTTATTACATTAGTAATTTTTGTTGTGATAGGTTATATAAATTGACACCCCTGCCATTTCCCATTCTCTATTCTCTCTGTTTAATTGAAAACAATGCTTTTCTATTTCCATCTAGTAATGTCAAACTGACATCTCATGGGAAATTCTTCATAATGAACATTTATTCACTTTGTACACACACCTGTTTACATATTCCCCTTGAACCCACAGAGCAGCACCACTATGATTTCCTAATTTTATACTTTTGGCATATTTAGTTTGTATCTTCTTTGAATGCAAATTATGCTATGTTTAGTCTTAAAAGAGCAGCATTAGTAAACTGAGACTCATTTATATATGCAGTGGGTGGGTAAGGTGCCACACAAAGGATTCGAACAGATGTCTCACTTTAATGTTATTTCTAATCATTGCATTTATGCCCTAAGGATTTTTTGTTATATATTCATCAAATTTCTGCTTTGTTACTACATGTTTTCTTAAACTCCATTAAGACATACTGAAAGTTTTCTTTTGATTTACTGCTGAGGCTGTAGTCATGATTGTTGTTTTAAATGAGCACTTGCTTTCTTTCCATCCTCTTTGATCGGTTTCTCTTATTCATCATGATTCAAGTTCCCAAAGATGTGGACTCGGTTGATGTTCTGCTAAAGCTGGCAAAGTAGTGGGTTTCTCCTCATCTCCTAAATCTGGAGATATGCTGTGATTTATCAGTAGAATAAGATGAGTCAGATTCCTCCCTTATGAGTTTCATTATTATTTAAAAGATGAAGCAATCATTTGGAAAGTAACAAGATCACAGCAATGCATGCTTTCTCAAATCGTGATATCAGAAAGTGATACTAACTTTACTTGCTGTTTCTGAACATAATAAAAATGCAAGAAAAAAGCTGTTTCCGATTCTGTTTTCTAAAATAGCTTACAGATCACCTGTTTTGATTTCAAACAATCAAATACCTTCAGGAATCAGGGTTTCTACAGCAACGTGTTTTACGTATAAAATCTGATAGTTATAGTTTCCTTTCTTCTACCTGACTGCTGAGTAGATTCTTTTTACTTTAAATCAGAAAGTGAAAAAAAAATTTAAAGTTATTTTACAATATAACAGCACTTTTTTGTTATATGCTTTTTTTAAAAAACAAACTCTTGTATTTGGAAGACAGAAAACAACATAAAGAAACATGTAAAATCACTTTCCATAAGTACATTTTTAATGCCTCCACCATTTTTTCTTTTTGCTTTTTTAATATATTTTATTGAATTTGCTATTAAAGTTGTTCCATTTTCACCCATTTATTCCCCTCTGCCCTGCACACCCCCTCCCACCCATATTCCCACACTTTAGATCATGTCCATGGGTCGTACATATAAGTTCTTTGGCTTCTCCACTTCCTATACTGTTCTTAACCTCCCCCTGTCTATTTTCTACCTACCATTTAGGCTTCTTATTCCCTGTACCTTTCCCCTCATTCTCCTCCTCCCCACTGATACCCCTCCATGTGATCTCCATTTCTGTGATTCTGTTCCTGTTCTAGCTGTTTGTTTAGTTGGTTTTTGTTTTTGTTATTTTTAGGTGCAGTTGTTGACAGTTGTGAGTTTGTTATCATTTTACTGTTGATAGTTTAATCTTTTTCTTAGATAAGTCCCTTTAACATTCTTATAATAAGGGTTTGGTGATGATAAATTCCTTTAACTTGACCTTATCTGGGAAGCACTTCATCTGTCCTTCCATTCTAAATGATAGATTTGCTGGATAGAGTCATCTTGGATGTAGGTCCTTGCCTTTCATGACTTTGAATATTTCTTTCCAGCCCCTTCTTGCCTGCAAGGTTTCTTTTGAGAAATCAGCTGACAGTCTCATGGGAACTCCTTTGCAGGTAACTGTCTTGTTTGCTCTTGCTGCTTTTAAGATTCTCTCCTTCATTTTAATCTTGAGTAATGTAATTATGATATATTTTGATGTGTTCCTGCTTGGATCCACCTTTTTTGGGACTCTCTGAGCTTCCTGGATTTCCTGGAAGTCTATTTCCTTTGCCAGGTTGTGGATGTTCTCCTTCATTATGTTTTTGAATAAGTTTTCAAATTGTTGCTCTTCCTCTTCTCCTTCTGGTACCCCAATGATTCAGATGTTGGAATGTTTAAAGTTGTCCTGAAGGTTGGTAAGCCTCTCTTCATTTTTTTTTTTGAACTCCTGTTTCTTCATTCTGTTTCGGTTGAATGTTTATCTCTTCCTTCTGGTCCAAACCGTTGATTTGAGTACCATTTTCCTTCTTGTTGCTGTTGGTTTCCTGTACATTTCCCTTTATTTCACTTTGCATAGCCTTCACTTTTTTCTCTATTTTCAACCATGCTCAGCCAATTTTGTGAGCACCCTGATTACCAGTGTTTTGAACTGCACATCTGATAGGTTGGCTCTCTCTTCATCGCTTGATCGCTTGGTTGTATTTTTTCTGGAGCTTTGATCCGTTCTTTCATTTGGGTCATTTTTTTTCATCTTGGAGTACCTACTACATAGTAATGGGAGGAGCCTTAGGTATTTGCCAGGGAGGCAACCCACATCACTGTTTTGTTGTGCTGTATGTAGGGGAGCTGTCCGAGATGGAACAATGCCACTTATTCAGCTCTCTGTTGGCTTTCAGTCACTTTCACCACTCCCCACGAGCAAATTGGGCCCTCCTGGTGCTGGTTCCCAGGTGAGTGAGCTTGTGTACGTTCTAGGACCCTGTGGTCTCTCCAATGATCTCTCCTGTGAGGGTGGGAGTTTCTCCCACTGCTTCAATCCCCACAAGTTTTTTCAGTCAGAGGTTTTGAGGCTTTATTTCCCTGTGCTGGAAACATGGGTTGTGCAATCTCTCTTGCTCCCAGTTTTTCCTCCCAGCTCTGCATGCAAATGTGGGATCATCTGCTCTGCCAGCTGCTGCCTGGCTGTGAGTCCTCTTTGCCCTGGCTGCCCATCTCTGCCCCTCCTACTGGTCTGCATGAATGTTTCTTCTTTAACTCCTTGGTTGTCGGACTTCCATACAGTTCAATTTTCTGGCAGCTCTGATTGTTTTTTGTTTGTTTGTATGTTTTTAAATGTGTTGTTCTCCTTTTGGTTGTGCAAGGAGGTATAGGGTGTCTACCAATGCCTCCATCTTGGCTGGCCCATTTTTTAATTCCCATCTCTAAACTCCTCTCCTTTGGTAAATGTCAGATTGTTCTCTATATCTATGTCTCATTTTTTATTTTGTTTTGTTTACTCATCTCTTTTCTTTTTTTATATTCCACTTATAAATCAAAATGTACTGTGTTTCTTTTTTTTTTTTGTCCTTTATTTTAGGTAGCAAGTTAAAGTGCTTCCAGATCTTGGCTATTACAAGTAAGGCTACAATAGACATAAGGTTGCACATATCTTTTCAAATTAGCATTTTACCCAGATATAGAATTGCTGAATGTATGTCAGCTCTATTTTAAACACTTTTTGAGGAATCTCCTAACTAATTTCCATAGTGGCTGAACCAATTTACAATTCCACAAACAGTGCATTAGGGTTCCCCTCATCTCTACAGCCTCTCCAGCACTTAATATTTGTTGATTTATTGATGATGGCCATTCTGATCAGTGTGAGGTGATATCTCGTTGTGATTTTAATTTCCATCTCTCCGATGATTAGTGATGTTACGCATGTTTTCAGATATCCATTGGTCATCTGTGTGTCCTCTTAAGAGAAGTGCTTTTCAAGTCCTCTAACCATTTTTAATTGGATTGTTTAATTTTGTGATGGTAAGGTTTATGAAATATATATTTTATTTTTTTAATATAATTTTTATTTAATTCTTGTTCAAGTACAGGTTTCTGTCTTATATTCCCAACCCTGCCCGCCCCCCACCCCATGCTCCCTGCCTCCCTCCCCTTTCCACCCCCCACCCTTAGTTATTGTCCGTGTGTCTTTTATACTTGTTCATGTGAGTCCATTCCCTTTTCCCCTATGATCCTCTCCCCTCTCCCCTCTGGACCCTGACAGCCTGTTCCATATTTGAGTGTCATTGGTCGTATTTTGCTTGCTTGTTTGGTTTGTTTAGATTCCTGTTAACGGTGAGATCATATGGTATTTGTCTTTCACCGCCTGGCTTATTTCACTCAGCATAATGCTTTCCAGTTCCATCCATGATATGGCAAAGGGTAGGAGTTCCTTCTTTCTTTCTGCAGCATAGAATTCCATTGTGTAAATGTACCATAGTTTTTTGATCCAGTCATTTACCAATATGTACCCTTTATCAGATGTATCTTTTGTAAATATTTTCTCCCACCCAATAGATTGTCTTTTCATTTTGTTGACGGTTTCCTTAATTGTAAAAAACTTTTTAGTTGATGTAGTCTTGTTTGTTTCTGTTTCTTGTTTTCCTTGACCAAAAAGACATGTCCAAAATGACACTGCTAAGAGCAATGCCAAAGAGCTTACTACCTGTATTTTCTTCCAGGAGTTTCATAGTTTCAGGTCTTACATTTAAGTCTTTAATCCATTTTTTTTGGTAAATGGTATAAGAAAGTGGTTCAATTTCAGTTTTTGGAATGTATTTTTCCAGTTCTGCCAACATCAGTTCTTGGAGATTGTCTTTACCCCATTTATATTCTTGCCCACTTTGCTGTAGATTAATTGACCATTTAAGCAAGGATTTATTTATAGGCTCTCTTTTTATTCTATATATCTGTTTTATTGTACCAGTGTTTTTTTTAATTTTTTAAATGTATTGATTGTTTGAGAGAGAGACCGAGAAAGACACAGAGAGCAAGCAGCAGAGAACCATTGGTTTCTCATTCCACCACCTATTTATATACTTATTGATGCATTCATTGTTTGCTTCTTCCATGTACCCTGACCAGGGATCCAACATGCAGCCTTGGTGTATCAGGACAATGCTCCAACCAACTGAGCTACCCAGCCAGGGCTGTATCACAGTATTTTGATTATCATAGATTTATACTGGAGTTTGTTCTGAGGGAGCATATATTTCTAACTTTCTACTTTTTAAGCATTTATTTTGCTATTTGGGATCTTTTGTTTCATATAAATTTTAAGATTAGTTATTTTAATTCTAAGAAAACTACCACGGATATTGCAACAAACATTTCATTGAATCTGTATATTGCTTAAGGTAGTAAGCAGAGCTTAACAATATAACCCCATCCATCTTGGAGCGTATCTTTCCCTGTATTTGCATTTTTAATTTCTCCAATGTCTTACAGTTTTCAGAGTGCAGGTCTTTCTCCTCTGTGGTTAAATTTATTCTTACATATTTATGATTTTTGATGCAATTGTAAATTTTTAAGAAATTCTAAAATTTAATTTTAATTACTCCTTTGGTCCCTATAGTTGTTTAATTTTCAGTGTGTATATGTGTGTAATTTAGTAGTGGAAGGGCTTTTATTTCATTTTATTTTAGACAGAGGGGAGGGAGGGAGAAAGAGAAGGAAAGAAACATCAGTGTGTGGTTGCCTATTGCGTGCCCCCCACTGGGGACCTGGCCCACAATCCAGTCATATGCCCTGACCAGGAATCAAACCTTTAACCCTTTTGTTCACAGGCCAGCACTCAATCCACTGACCCACAGCAGCCAGGGCTAGTAGTGGAAGGGCTTTTAAAGCAACTTTATTAATGACTTCTGGAGTTATTACATTGTGGTCAGATAATGCTTCTGCCTTGGTTTCTTTTAGGGAGGAATTTATTGTTTAAGTGTAAGTTATGATTAATTTTCATGATTGTTTCAGGCAAAGTTAAAAGAAGTCTATTCTGTATCACTAAGTTTTGCATTTTTTCTCATTAATTATATTATTTAGATCCTCCATACCCTTCCTAATATGTTTACCTTCTGCTTAATTATTATTATTTTTAAAGATTTTATTTATTTATCTTTAGAGGGGAAGGGAAGGAGAGAAGGAGAGAAACATCAATGTATGGTTGCTTCTCATGAGTCCCCTGCTGGGAACTGGCCTGCAACCCAGGTAGGTGTCCTGACTGGGAATTGAACCGTGATTGTGTGGTTCGCAGGCCCGCACTCAATCCACTGAGCTACACCAGCCAGGGCCCCTTCTGCTTAATTAGTTTAAGATTGAGAAAAGAAAATTAAAATCTATCAACATGATTTTCCCCATTTTTTGTTACATCTTCTATTTTTGGCTTGGAAAATTATTGCTGTGTTATTTGGCGCACAGGTACAAATAATTACTTCTTTATTGTAAATTTTATATTTTTAAAATTTAAATGTAAAGTTTGGAAATCTGTCCGTGTGTCTTTTATACTTGTGTAATCACATTTTTTTGTATTTAAATTATCACAATGTACCTTTGTCTATTTTTAATCTATAACCTTTAAAAATCTTATTAATGTAGATCTGTATTTTAAAGACACTACAAAGCCAGATTTTTCATTTTAGCCAATCTTAATTTTCCTTCACTTCCCTGATAATATTAGGTGGCAGTGTTTATTTCTAGCACACTTTCTTTGTTTCTTTGTTTCTTTGTTTGTAAATATATCAATTTGTTTCTATTCTTTCATTTTCCTGATAATAAGTTTATGTGGAATTAGGCCCCTTTATTTTTCTTTTCTTGGTGTTTAAATAAGATTAGCTTCCTTATATTCATTATCAGCTGAGCTTTCCCAAGAATGTGTGTTGTGGATTTTTAGGTTCTCTTGCTGTCAGCATTTTCAGAAGATCCTCTGCCTTTTCCCGACTTCATCCTTCACAATTGCTGCTGGCAACAAGTCCTACCCACTAACTATCCATTCCCATCCACTCCGGTGTTGGCGGTTGTCAGTAATAACTTGCCACATAGATTTATGGGTATTTTTCTCTGTGTGATTTTGTGTTTTTCTGTCCCAGCTACTCTGTTTTTATTGATAAGGACAAAGAAAGTCAAAAATTCGCCCCCGCCCTGGCTGGCGTAGCTCAGTGGATTGAGCATGGGCCTGCGAACCAAAGGATCACGGGTCGATTCCCAGTCAGGGCATATGCCTGTATTGCAGGCTAGTTCCCAGCAGTGGACACACGAGAGGCAACCACACATTGATATTTCTCTCCCTCTCTCCTTCCCTTCCCCTCTAAAGATAAATAAATGAAATCTTAAAAAAAAATCCGCCCCTAGTCCACTACCCATTTACTTTCACAGCAGTTTATTTGTGCCTTTTATATGACATTGACTACACTCTGTCCTGTATTATAGCAATTTATGAACATGTCTTAATCTCTCTCTTAGATATTGAACTCCTTAAGGCAAGGACTGTGAGTTTGCCATCTACATATCACCTGTCATGTTGGTCATAAAGATTTCTTCATAACTTTTAAATTATATTTCCCAATGAAAAATTTATTATTAATAATCATGTTTTTTTAAATATAGCCTACATTTTAACTTTTTCTAACATTTAACTTTTCTTTAGTTAGAAGCCTGAACTGGAGCAAATCAAACTCTATAGATTCTATATGGATAGTCAGAATCTACCACCTCTATATTTGTCTCTGAAATAATTCAAAATGACTGATCAATAGTCCACTGTTTCCAAGTATGTCTGTACCATTTTAAAGTTTATTTATATGCTTAATAACCTTACATAGATAAGAAATATATTTTTAGCAGGATTCTATATTTATGGATGTATACTTTTATGATATCCTTCTGAAATGAAATTTCCTTGTCATGCTTTCAAAAAGCAAAGAGCTGTTGTATGTAGACATATTCACACATATTTGGTTTTGCTTTTAACTGAATACTAAAGAAGCTCCTCATATTTATAGTAATTTTTTTTCATTTACTTCTTATTGTTATTCTTGTTAAAAATACAAGATTCAACCTGGATGTCAGAGATCAGGCATAGTCTCATAAACTTTTAGTAGAAACCGTTAAGTCTAACTCCTTTTAAGTTCAGCTACAAAGAAAAATATTATACATTAGAATAATATTTAGAAATTCTATTCTATAGATTTAATCAACTGTAATATTTTGATATGCTTTATACTGATACTTTTGCCTTTGTTTGTGGAAAATAGCATATGTTTCCCTTTTCCGTGAGTTAGTGTTTTTTTCTCAATTTAGCTCTGAATTTCCATCTTAAAGAAAAATAAAAATTACTGGCACTTATCAAGAGTAGATAAAAATCTGCCTCAAACAGACATAGTGTGACAATAACTTAGTTGTGTTTTATTAATCACTGCATACTTATTCTATATTACATACACCTCTGTCAATATCTGCTAGTTCAAATACATTCCTATATTGGGTTTCTACAAATTCACTTTGATATCATTTAGGGCTCCAATTTCTAGTCATTATCTTATAATTACTAATTTCTCTAAGGCACTCCCCCCAGGTTGATATATTGAGTTACTAAATATGTGTTACAGCAAATATGGTTTTTATCCTGCTTTTATGACTGTATCTTTCCATTGTGCTCATGGAAGCTGACAGCTTTCCAGTTAGTGCCAGGAGATGAGTATTGACTTAGAAAAGTCCATTCCTCTCGCCAGTGACTGGGTTTACACAGAGGTACATGACAATTAGCTATAAGGAGTTGTTATACCACCCAGTGCTTTAATAGTTTTTATTGGACCTTTCACATGAGTTGTGATTAATTTCTCCAAGAACTGGCGACCAAGCAGAGAAAAAGTATTGCTGTACAACAGGGACTTCAGGGACAAGGGTAAATTTATATTTAATAAAAGAATTTGACCCATGTCTGTCAGTGTTTAAAACAAAATATCTTATTTCATTCTCATTTTTGTAAGAAAGTGAAAAATAATAAAGTCCTTACACTTCCAATAGGATTTTATCTGCTGAAGGTTAAAGGCTCTGTTTTCATGTTTTCTTACTGATATGGTTCTTGTTTTTGAAATAAATAACCAACTCTTGAATTTTGTGTCATCTTTGTTTGTTTTATACTATGCTGTCACATTTTTGAATTCCACGAGCATTTGTCTTTACCTCCTTTCAACACTCTATCAAAAATGGCAGTGTGAAGCTAACTGGAATGTAAATTATGTTTTTATTATTTAATAACTCTAAGAATTGCATTTCTGTCAACATTGACAAATTCTTATTAGCCACTGGCCTTGGAACTATTCATCTACTAAAACATCTAAATAAATGGACATATGTCAAAGTGAAGTGTTTGCTAGAAACTTATAGTTCTTCAGAAAAATGCTAAATACAAGAAAGTTTAAAAGTTATTTCAGTCTGTTTTTGCTACTTAGTTATTCTCACAGGATTACACTAAAATCCTCACAGTTGATGATATTTGATATTTGATATGAGACTGGGTGATATTATTTCTATTTAGTAAATTTTGAATTACAGACTATTATGGGAAAAAATAATGGACATTGCATCTGACACATTCTTTTATGCCAGTGACAAATTATGTATGAGTTCTGTAATTCAGAGATGCTCTGTGTTTTCCTGAGTGGCCTTAAAGCATATGACAGGCTTTGGATGAATGATGCTGTGTAGTCTCCCTTTCTTTTCTACTTTGGAAAGTCAAAAAATGCATCACCCAATGCCTTCCGCATGGCATCCCATGCCTTCTTGATCACCCATTATGCAGAGCCCTCTCCAGAGCCTCTCTGACTTTACAAATCTCACGTTAAAACCTTTCTTTTATTTTCAACCTATACATGACTCTGAGTGTAGAGGTTATGACATCTTGTGTGAATGAAACTACATAAAAACGGGTGTCTTCCCAAGTAGTCTCTTACTACACCTAAACTTATGTTTTCGCATTAGTCTTTACAATGGAAGGTTTTTTTTTAATTTTTGAAATTTAGCAATTACCAGATCGTGATAAAGTAACATTTCAAAAATGCTAAAATCTCACCCTTCACTGTCTCTCTCTTAGTCACTTTGAAACTCACAGGACATAAGAGAAATCAAGTACAAAATGCTTTAAGCACCCTTGTGCAACATTTTAAATTCTACTGTCATGGCCAGAAATGTGTTAAGAAACAAGCTCATTGCATAAGTAAGCAGCTGCCAAAGGCAAAGGAATAAAGTTGGAATTGAAAACAGGTCCCTCAGAAATGGTAACAATAGTAATTAGTTCATAATTATTAATAATGAATCATTAATACATACAAGCAACAATAGAGAGAAGGTTAAGAAAATTAATTGTGTGTATGCCTGCCATAGAGTCACTTCTAATTTTTAGAATACTGTCCCCAAAATATTCTTGTTCTTTTCCGGGCATTTGACTCCTCACCTCTAGTTCTACTTCATCTCCACTGTTCTTTGGGAAAAGCAAGTGGAAGTGCATTCATACCATCTTACACTGCTAACCTCAGAACCAAGATAAGGCATGACGCATCCAGATAATGAATAGAAGTCGTTACTCAGCTTTCTGGTTTCAAATGGACTTTGTACTTGCAAATTAAGGTATATCCTAAGGGACAGGTTACACATGTATTGAGAGATTACTGTATGTTAATGTGATGTGCCTAGAGATAATGCTACTCTCAATAATATTAACAACATTGGCAATGATGTTATCATATGAGTACATGATATGACATGCCTTATGCTTAGCTTTTTTCATACATGCTTTCATAAAGGAGACTTTGACAAGTACTATTAATCTACTTTGGAGATAGTAAAATAAAGCTTAAATAGTTTAGATGATTTGATGTAGGCAGAATGATTGACCTGTAAAATATTGGGCTGGCCAAAAAGTCTATTCAGTTTTTTTCCATAAAATAAAAGATACGTTTTTCATCTTCACCAATAACTATTGATTTGGATATTTTGAGTATGTCGGTTCTCTCCCATGTGATATAATGTTGATTGTTCTCAGCTAATGTCTAGATCTGATCACTATCAACTTTTAACTAGTCTACCCGACCATGGAGCATCATCCAGTGAAAAATCTCTAGCACAAAACCTCACAAACTACTTTTGACACATTTGATCAGTCACAGCATCTTCTCCATATGCTCATAAGTCCTTGTGGTGTGTGTGTTTCAATTTTGTTTTTGTCTTTCTTAAAATAATAAAGCATAATATGCTAAAACTCTTGCCTATTTTCTTCCATCTTCAATATTAAATGGCTACACAAAAAATTCACCAATTTTGGTGAGTTTTTTGATGCACACTGATATGACAGCTGTCACAATACAATCTAACAAAACTATTTGGAATGAAGTTAAAGACAACTAAGCGCTACTAGAGCCATCGTATAAAAAAAATGAAACTTTTGGCCAACCTAATATGTTGTCAAATGATAAGGGAGAATTAAATTTGCAAATTAAACAAAGATTGATAATCTGCTGACTTTAAGATAAAAGAGATTATCCTGTATTATGGAGGTGGATCCAATGTGATCACAAAGTTCTCCATGCTGGGAATAGCAAAGCAAAATACTTTGCTTTGTATAAGCAAAGTATTTTGCTTTGTACAATGCACTGTTGTGCACAAGTGTGCACCTATGTTTTGGCCCAAATTTTCAGGGAAAAATATTTTGTTTTAATTATTTAATTCAATTATTTATTTATATTTAGAAACAAAACCAACTATCATATTCCAGGGCATTATTTTGCATACAGATATTGTGATGGCTTTCTAGAGTTATACTTTTAGTGCATAAGCATAAATAAAAGAATTAAAAGCATTTATTTTTTTAAAGATTTTATTTATTTATCCTTAGAAGGGAAGGGAAGGGAAGGAGAGAAGGAGAGAAATATCAATGTATGGTTGCCTCTTGTGAGTCCCCTGCTTGGAACTGGCCTGCAACCCAGGCACGTGCCCTGACTGGGAATCGAACCACAATCATGTGGTTCACAGGCCCGCACGCAAACCACTGGGCCACACCAGCCAGGGCTAAAAGCATTTATATAGATACAGAATTAGTACCACCCATGTATAATGTGCACCATTACTTTTCCCTCCAAACTTTGGGCCAAAAGTATGCATTATACATGGCAAAGTATGGGAATCAGTATTAGAGAGATGGCAACATGTGGAGGACTAGAGTTAGAATTGCTAGCTTGAAAGGTGGAAGAGAGTCATGAGCCAAGGAAAGCAGGCCCCATCTAGCAGCTGGGAAGGAATGCAGTACTGCTGACACTTGCATTTGTTTTCAGTCAGATTTATTTCTGGCTTCTGACTTCCAGAGGTATAACATAATGATTTGTCTTGTATAACGCCACTAAGTTTGCAGTAGTTTGTTACAACAGCAATAGAAAACTAGTCGTCTAATAACTTGGGCACATTTTTTCCTTGCCTTCATATACCCTCTTCATTTTAGGGACCAATGCTATGCTTATTTCAGTTTTAGATAATAATCCTTCTCTCACTCTCAGCTTAAATGTGTTTTCGACAAATTGCATCTTCACCCAGGCTTCACGTATGCAAAGTATGATCCAAGTGATCTAACTAGTATTTTCCTTTTCCCTCAACTAAAATTCTTACCCAAGGGCTCGGTACATGATACAAGTTAAAACAGTAGGAATCAATCCCAGATTTTTTTCAACAGCATGGATGGAACTGGAGGGCATTATGCTAAGTGAAATAAGCCAGATGTTGAAAGGCAAATACCATATGATCTCACCTTTAACAGGAAGCTAAACAACAAAACAAGCAAGCAAAAATAAAAAACAAAGACACTGATATAGAGAACAGGAGGACAGTGACCAGAAGGGAGAGAGGAGAGGGGAGAGGGGAGGGAATTTCAGGGGAAAGGGGGAAGGATTTACAGGAACTAGTATAAAGGACACATGGGCAACAACTAAGGGGGGTGGAAATGGGAGGAAGGTGGGGAGCACAGGGGGGGTGGGCTGGGGTGGGAGTAAAAGACAGAAAACTGTATTTGAACAAGAATTAAGTAAAAATAAAAATTAAAAAAAAATAATAACAAAAAAAGAAAATTTAATTTTTTCAGTTAGATGTTAAAGAAATACTGCAGATCATTTATATTTGTGGCAGCCATCTTGTGACCATGTGGTACTAAGAGGATATAGTTAATATTTAAGTAGAGTCAAGAAATGGAAAGAACATCCCATGCTGGTAAAATTATGTGGACACTGAATCAAGCCATTAAAGCAGCTATTCCTACTATTGAACTACTCAGTCATCATGAGCCAATATGTCTTTCTTAAGCCAGTTAGAGTTAGGCTTTCTGATTCTTGAAAGGGGAAGAATCTATACTAATGCAATATTTACCTAACTTCATATTCCTAAGAGCAAACTTTATATTTTCAGTTATGTAAAATTTCCAGGAACATGAACTACTTGCTTTGTGATAATCATGTATCACACACTCTAAACAAATGCATTGTATTTGTGCTAATTTTCTATGGCCATCAAGTCATTCATTTAGAACTCCTTTACAATGATTGATTGTTCAATTGCATCTACAATGTCATGATCACTTACCATTTAAGAGATACAAGGATTTGAAGGTGAGTATAATATATATGTATATGCACAACTGATTATATGTACATAGATACATATTAATCTATATCTATATATCTCTACTAAAATAAAGGTGTACTTAACATGATTAAGAAGGCCAAATGAGAAAATTTAAGACAAATGAGATGAAGTGACTTGCTCAAAGCTAAGATAAAGTGACTTGACTTGCCCAAAGTGATGCATCTAACTGTGCGAAAGCCAGCAAGATTCTGATCTGCTAGCCTCATTATTCCACTGTTAAATGTGCAAGAAATCTCAGGCACTATGTGGTACAGAAGCATGAAAAAGAATAACTCTTACTATAAAACATGGAGTGTCAGAATCATCATTCGCTTTGTGCAGATCATAGAATGCTTATTGATTTTGTTTCTGAAATCTCACACTGAGTATTTATCTAATCCTTTTAGAATGGGAAGTTTGATTGTTCAGTGTAATCCTGTATGTCATTTTCTTGCTGAGAGCCTGAGATGAATAACATGAGCCTCACGAATCCACCTCTATGGCAATGTAACCCTGGCCTTCCGCCATAGCAGTACTTCTACCACAAGCACTACAACTCAATAGTTTATAAGCATTTTTTTCTGGCATTAAATTGTAATCAATTTAAGGCAAACAGTTACCACAGATCATGATGATTCCTACATATTTTCTGGTTAAGAAAATGAAATCAGATTGGCCAAGAAAATAGAGGTTGATAACATCAAATGCTTGTGGACATGTGGAGAAATCAGAAATCGCATGTTATTGGGAAACATGCTAATTGTAATTACATAGTAATGTTAATTGGGTAGGGGATAGGGTAGTCTCTACTAAACTTTAAAATGCACATACTTTAGCCTTGGCTGGTGTGGCTTAGGGGATTGAGTGCTGGCCTGAAAACCGAAGGGTCACTGGTTTGATTCCCAGTCAGGGCACATGCCTCAGTTATAGGCCAAGACCCCTTAGGGAGCATGCAAAAGGCAAACAAACATTGATGTTTCTCTCCCTCTCTTTCTCCCTCCCTTCCCCTCTTTCTAAAGATAGATAAATAAAATGTTTTTAAAAATAAACAAAATACATATATTTTGAACAAGCAATCTTAATTCTAGGACTGTATTCCGCAGAAAGGAAAGCTCAAGTACTTAAGCCCAAAGGTGTTAATTACAACATTATCTATAATGGCAAAAATATTCTATCTATCCTAGATGATCATCAGTGAGATAATTATGGAATAAATGATGGTACATCAGTAGTATGGAATGCTATTTATTTACTTATTGAAACAAATTATTTATATATATACACACAGAGTGAGACATCCATGATATGTACATATACAGTTTAAAAATTACAATAAAATGTGCATGAGGTGACCTAATTTTGCTAAAAAAAATTTATATGATTTTTAGTACTATGTAAAATGAATGAAGAATATATATAATTTGTTGACAATTACATAGGTAGTACACATTGAAAAGATCAACAAGAAATGCTTTACTTTTACTTTATGTATCTTTATCTTATTTTAATTCTCACATAACTATGTATTTATATATTAAGTTAAAATTTAGAAATGCATTTTGGGAGAAAAAAATGGAATAAAATAAATTAGCTTAACACAGATTTCTATGCTTTTTTATAAGTGTCTGGTTTTGGGTAGTATGTTAACATCACATTGAGTGTTTATAATTATTTAATACTGACCTTATTACCTGGCCCTTTGGAAGTAAAATTACTGTAATCAATAAGACTTATATGTGTACTTACAACTTAAAAGAATAAAACTGGCTCTGGACTAACTTACTTAGAATTTTGAGCTTAATGTCCAACAGAATTGTCATGTACTATCTGTGATATTTTTTAAAAATTAGGTTTTCTAGCCCTGGCTGGTGTGGCTCAGTAGATTGAACATGGGCCTGCGAACCACACAATCTCGGTTCAATTCCCAGTCAGGGCACATGCCTGGGTTGCAGGCCAGTTCCCAACAGGGGACTCACGAGAGGCAACCATACATTGATATTTCTCTCCTTCTCTTCTTCCCTTCCTCTCTAAAGATAAATAAATAAAATCTTTTAAAAAATTAGGTTTTCTAACCTTCAGTGTCCTTGTAAGTAACAAAGGTTAATAATGAATAATAACTGCTTCACAAAGTTATTAGGATAAGAAGTGATTTTGCAGGTAAAATGCTTAACACTGTGCTTGGTATAGTATAAATGCTCCATAGATGATGAATATATAATTACTATTAGTAATATTAGTGCCAATACTAATATAGCACAGTAGTATTAATATTGGTATAGCAGTCCTTATTGTTGTCATGATCATAGCTTTTGACATGATATCACTAGTAGTAGCACTACACTAGCAAGAACATATTCAGCTCTGTCTGCCTATTATAACATCTACTCCCATGAATTATGGTCAGTAAAAGACCTTTCAGAAGTAGATGTGTGTTGGCAGAACTGTATTTGAGACTGGAATATTAGCCTTTATCCTGCTCCAATCACCTTCACGAGCATTTCAGTGTTTGAAGATCTGCTTCAAGGCCTCTTTGGAGAATTTCATACTCGTGCCTTTCTCAATAGCCTTTCATCTGAGATTTCAACAAGTGCGAATTTTGCATATCCAACCTCATATCCAAGATACAAGAAAAGCTTTTAAAGAAAATTATTGGTATCACTAAACTCTCATTCAAATAAGAGACTTAAAAATACTACATAGATCAAATTCTACTTCTTGAAGAGTTTTCATAGTGCTCTACTTAACTATAAGCAGCACTAACAAGAAGTCTTAGAGAATAGCTAAATTATAAATATTAAGACCTTTTCATGACAGACAAATTCAGCAAGGCAGGTCATGGATATTCCACTTAACTCTCACAGAGTTCAATTCAATAAAATGATCATAATATATTCATAACAGTTTAATGAAAAGGTTGAATCACTCTACAAGTTTCTGAGTTATTAACTAACACTTTGATACATGTTTTTCTGAATTGATGTTTTATCTATTTATCCATCTCTCCATTTATTTCTCCATCCATCTATTAATCAATTAATGTAATCAGTACAATATTTATCTCATCTTATCTCATGTCATCTTATCTTCTGGAGCACATTCCATATACAAAATCTCTCATTAGGTTTTTTGGTTCTTCAAACTAAAACATAAAAATAAATAAGACAAGTTTTCTACTCACAAACATATTAGAACCAATGAAATAGTATGTTCTAACAGAAGAATGAGGTGTGTTATTGGAAAGCAATACTCAAAGTATTTTATAACACAGAAGGTGAAAGAAGGATTTATGTTGTCATTGTTAAAGAAGAGTTTGCAAAGTGTACAGCATTTCTATAATATACTAGGGATATGATGATGTTTACATTAACAATTCCAACCATACATACTCAATAATGAGTTAGCCTCTCTTGTTTATCTTTTCCACCTATAGTAATTTCGACAAACAATATAGAGTAAAACTGTCATAATGTAAAATGCTTCTATGGTATTTATAATAGAGCATGTAAGTCAACTGAAAATTGGATTACATGTGACCTATCCCGGAGAATGCTCTATATGTATTCAAGAAGATTATATATACTGCTACTGTTGTGTGGATTTTTTTGTTATGTCTGGTGGGTCCATTTAGTCTGCAATGTTGTTCAAATTGTTCGTTTCCTTATTAACTTTCTGTCTGGATGATCAATCTGTTACTGAAACTGAGTAATTCAGTCTTCTACTATTGTTATATTGCTGTTTATTTCTCCCTTTATATCAGTCAACTTTATATCAGTCCCTTTATATATAGTTTGCTTTATATATTTAGGTGCTCTGATATTGAGCACATATATATTTATATTTTTATATCTTCTTGCAGAATTGACCCTTTTATCATTATGTAATGACCTTCTTTGCTTCTTGTGACAGTTGTGGTTTAAAATCTATTTCGTCTGATATAAGTATACCCACCTCTGTACTTCTTTGGTTACTATTTGCATGGAATATCTTTTTCCCACCTTACATGCACAGTATACAAAATCAATATCCAAAAATCAGTTGTGTTTCCATGCAGTAAAAACAAACTATCTGAAAAGGAAATTCAGAAAACCCATTTACAATAGTTTAAGAAGAATAAAAACAAGAGTAAAATTAACCAAGAAAATGAAAAATATGTGCACCAAACACTGCAAAATGCAGGTGAAAGAAATTAGAGCAGACACACACACTCAAAAGGAAATATGCCTTGTGTTTGTGGATTGGAAGAATTAATATTGATAAAATGTTCATGCTACTCAAGGCAATATATAGATTCAATGCAATTCCTATAAAAATTCCAATGACAATTTTTACAGAAATAGAACAAAGTGATTCTAAAATTTATAGGAAACTATGAAAGACTTCAAATAGCTAAAGCAATTCTGAGAAACAAGAAAACCTTCTATATATTCACACTTCTTGATTTCAAAATACTTTGCAAAGCAATAGTAGCCAAATAGGCACATAGGTCAGTGGATCAGACGAGGGAGAATAATAATAAAGCCATACATACATTTACAGTGAATTTATTTTTTACAGAGTTGCCAAAAATAAGCAGTTGGAAAAGAATAGTTTTTTCAATAAATAGTACTGAGATAACTGGATATCCACATGCAGAAGAATGAAATCAGATCCTTAAGTTACACACAAAAGCAAACCCAAAATGGATGAAAGGCTTTAATGTGAGACCTGAAGCTCTGTGCCTCCATTGTGTTTTCCTCTGCATTTCTGTCTGTTTTTATTTGTGGTATTCCATACTTTTTCCTCTGTTTCCTCCTTTTTTTAAGATTTGATTTTTATTTATATTTAGAGAGAGAGGAAGGGAAGGAGAAATACACCAATGTGTGGTTGCCTCTTGTGTGCCCCCAAGTGGGGACTTGGCCTGCAACCCAGGCATGTGCCCTGACTGGGAATCAAACCAGCAACACTTGGATTTGCAGCCCCTGCTCAATCCACTGAGCTACACTAGCCAGGTGTTTCCTCCTTTTTTAAGGTATGCATTTCAGCTTCAGGTGTGTGTGTGTGTGTGTGTGTGTGTGTGTGTGTGTGTGTTTACCATTAGTTTTATGGAAAAGAAAGTTCCATAATACAATAGTCCTTTTTCTTTGAATGCATCTAACCTTTGTCCTCCTTTCCAAATTCAGACCTTTACCTCCTCCCCTTTTATGTTTTTGTGGTCACAAAGTATCCTCATTTCAGCTGCAAATTTGTTGGTGATCTTTCACATGATTTTGTCACTTTTTGTTCTTTGTTTCAGGTAGAATAACCCCCTTGAGTCCTTCTGGCAGTGGAGTTCTTCTGGTAATAAATTCTCTCAGCTTCTGTACATCTGGAAAAGTCTACTTCTCCCTCATATGTGAAGGATAACTTTGCTAATATATTATTTCTCATTGATCCTTTCTCTCTTTCAGTGGTTTGAATATTTGGTTTCACTTTCTTCTACTGAGAAGTCTGATCATAACCCAATGGGCTTTCCCTTAGAAGTTACTATCTTCTTCTCCCTGTTGCCTTGGCAATTCCTTCTTTGTCATGAATGCTTAGCAGATTTGGTGGCCACAAACCTTGGCCTTGCAGAAGGCCTTTTTGCCTTGAGGTAACTAGGTATTCTGTGTGCTTCTCAGATTTGAGGATGTAGCTCTTTCCATTCGTTTGGGAAGTTCTCATGAACTCTGTGTGAATGGGCTCTCTGTTGTCCTTCTGCTATGCCCATTATTCTTAGATTGCTCTTTCTGATGGAGTCAGATTGTTCTCTTAAAGTTCTTTCTTTTTTATGCTGAAGCTCTTCTTCCCTCTGTGTCACTTATAGATTATCTTTGATTATCTATCTTGGATATCACTAATCTTTCCTCCATCTGGTCAACTCTATTTCCTATGTTCGATAGTTCATTCTTGATCTATTTATTATATAGAGTTCTTCATCTCTAGAATTTCTATTTGGCTCTTTTTAAAAATTTAATCTCTGTTAAAGTATTTATTTTGTTCATTGATTTGGTTTCTAAGATCATTATATAGGCTGTCTGTGTTTTATTGTATCTTGTTGAATTTTTTTCAGAACTGCAAACTTGAATTCTCTGTCATTTAAATCACACATTTTCATGTCTTTAAGTCTACTTTCAGGATGTTTTTCCATTTCCTTCTGAGTTGCCTTGTTACCTTGGTTATTTGTGCTATCTCATGGATTCCTTTTCTCTGTAAGCATCTATGTATGAGTGTCACTTCTCTAGTAGATTGATAAAAAGTCTTTTTATCGTTTCTTAAGTAGGTGGCACAGAATTGCCAGGTTTTTAGCTCTCTTCCACTTCTCTGGCTCTTCAGATTTCTGTTTGTTGGTGTAAACTATGGTGTTCCCTGCAAAGGTGTGTCAGTGGGGTAAGCTTGGGGACCCCAGACACCTTCTTTGGTGCTTTGCCCTTCCAGCAGTGGCAACCAGCATACCTCCTCGGAGTACCCCTTACTTATCCACTGGGCCATGGCACTGGTCACAGAGCACACCCTCTAATCAGGTAAAAAGTTTCTGTAGTGCCAGTTTTCAGGTTTCAGATAACGTGCCCTGCAATACAACATGAAAGGTGAGGGGAGATGGGATCTGGAATGTTAAGGGAAGGTGGCCAGATTCCATGGCTTTGTGTCTCTATGGAATGCTGATTGCCAGACAACTGTGGTCACACCTCTAGGCTTTGGACCTGCCATAGTCACTGGTCACAGCTTCAGCTGCCCATCCCACAGGAATGCTCATTAAATCTCTCTGGTCCTCTTGACTAATGGGAGTACCTGCCACAACCTGATTTCTCTCTTTCCAAGCTGAACCCTGCCATGAGCTCCAAGGACTGTGTCCATGGCTCCTCTCAGCGTTTTTCTTCTCTCGCCTTCCTGGTTTGTACCCATTTGCCCACCTTAAGATGTTTCAACACATGGATCTCTCAAGTGTTTTTATGTGTTAAGTAGGGAATCCTTTGTTGAATTATAGCTGCTCAAAATGTTAAAAGTTCAAGGTCAGAGACCAAAGCAATTTTTCATATCTCTGATTTCTATCCCCCTTTCTCTGGCATCCTGACTTTATTGTTTTTTACATTATTTTAATAAGATGTTTAAAGTCAGGTTGGGAGATGAGAAATCAGTAGGAAGCAATATGCTAAGCATGAGAAAGCCTAGAAGAATTTGCTTTCTATTTGTGAGCACAAATATAATTTAAAAAGTAGAAAAGTACTATTAGTGCATTTGTCATTCATTCTGGATCATAATAATTATTATGTCATGTCTATATTTAGGAATAACCAAATACAAACAGTAAATTTTTCTTTAATAATATTTATTTTTTGTTTAAAAAGGTGATAAAAGAATCAACATTATTTACCTTAAAAGCTGAAATGTCTGCACTGTATGTCAGATTCAGGAATAATTTCTTTCTAGAACAAGTTGTTTCAAAGGTCTTTGCTATATATCACCCCTCCCCTTGAAAGTAATTGTCCATATCCAGGCTGTAAGTTTGCAGTGATCCATGTGTGAAAAATAAAATGTTCAAGGGGTATTATTAAAGGTAATTTCAGATTTTAAAGTTCCTTCTGAATTTACTTGTGCTAGGCAGAATTATGGGCCCCCAAGGTGTCTACATCAGAATGCTTGGAACTTATGAATAAGTTACCTGACATGAGAAAGGCAACTTTTCAAGAGGTGATGAAGGTTATTGACCTTCAAGTGAGGAGATTATCTTGGAAGATCTGAGTGAGCCCGATGTGATTACATGAACTCTTAAAAGCAAAAGTGGAAGTGAAACATGTAGGTCAGAAAGATAAGACAACAAAAGTAAAAAAGAGATTCAGTGGGAAGAGACTTGGTCACCATTATTAGCTTTGAAGATGCAGAAAGGGGACCAAGAGCCAAGGAATACAAATGGCCTCTGAAAGCTGGGGACACCATTAGCTGACAGACAACAAGGGACGTATGACCTCAGTCCTACAACAGCAAGGAACCGAGATCCTCCAAAAATCTAAATGAGCAAAGAACAGATCTCTCAGAGCATCTGGAAAGAAATGCAGTTTTGCTCACACCTTGATCTGAGCTCAGTTAAATAAATGTTGAAATTTTAACTTATAAAACTATAATATATTAATTTTATATTGTTTAAGCAACTAAATTTGTGATAATTTGTTGTATAATAATAGAAAACTCACATTGCGACCTATCTGAATCAGAATTCTAATTCAGACTTAGTGTTATTATTAATTATTATATTTCTGTTGTAGAATTCAAATAATGAGCTAGGTTCACAGTTTAACTTTGCTCTACTTTCCAGGAATTTTACAATCTAAATTAATCCAAAGAAAAACAGGTTAAACCTGGGACGATGAGAAACTCTGCATTCGTATGGCTGAGACAGGGGAGAACATTTAATTCTGATTACAAATAAATTAAGAATGTTTTGGCTAGACAAACATGTTGGGATTGGTTTTTTAAACATATGCCCCTCTTTATTGTGATTAATGTCGTTTAAAATTAATGAGACTTGTGTGTTCAGAGCAAGCTGACAGAAAGCTGTCTAATGAGCAATAGTTTAAACCCATATCTATCCAGGGGATTTAGTAGAATTTGCTAAATCTTTAAAACAACCATGGAGAATACCCAGATGAGTATTTAGCAACTATGTTATTCAGATCATTAAGATGAGAAGGTATAGCGTAGGTGCAGTACCTAGCTTCATTCTCATACTTTTTTGCATATGATCTTTTTATTCTCCATTAAATAAAAGCTACTTAAGAGAAGAATTCTCATACTTATGGTAGTATTAAATTTTTAAAGGATGGCCTAATATTTTAACTGAATTATTTAATGTAAAATGACAAAGATATTCTAAACTGCTTCTGTGAGTTCTGGAAAATGTTGCCTATTTCTATCTCTTGAGCCTGGTGAAATCGTATTGTTTTACCTGTTCCCATAAAATTCATCCAGATGGTAAATATTTCATATAGGCATGCAGTTTATAACTTATACTTATGACTCACTGCAAAATTCAGTATTACAGTCATTTCTCTATTTTGGTTGCCTTTGAAGTCAGCACTCACCTACATGAAACAGATAAGCCCATTTTATTATCAACCTCAGCTTCCACATCTCTTAACATTTTATAAATGCAGTATTTGGCCCATATTGATTGAGCTAGATTTTTATAGTGTGTTTATAGTGTGTAAACTACTCCCTGGGAGAAAGCTGGGCATTTTTGGAAGCTGTGTGAACTCTTCTTTGCCACTGGGGTACCATTAGGTAAGTTGCTGCTTCATTGGCCTGAAAGAAGTCATTCAGCTTCCAAAAGGCCTAATTGACTCTCTGGGAGCAGTGCAGAAGGTAGAAGCTCAATCACTATTGTTTTTTATATTGTCAACTTCCACTTCAGTGGGGAATTTAATGGAGGACACTAAGTGAGCCAGATTCTCCCAGCATGGAAATCCATCAGGCTAAATCAAGAAGCCTCTTGCCTAACTTGAGAATTCAGTCACAGCTTGGTGGTAATATTTGGAGGTAATTGTTTCATGTCTAATAACTCTGAATGGTCTTGAGGTGAAAGGGCAGCACCAATGGCTTCAGTAATTTATCTGATAGAATTTATCTGACAACACGGATATTGTAGCACTAATAGACATCCGGAGATCAGAGCTATTTGAAAAACAATGAATGGGGAGAAAGAGGATCTTAAGAAGTGTGTTTTTTAAAATAATTTATTTATTTTAAGAGACAGGGGAAGAGAAGGAGAAAGAGTGATAGAGAAACGTCCATGTGTGGTTGCCTCTCACGTGCCCTGTACTGGGAACCTGGCCGGCAACCCAGGCATGTGCCCTGACTGGGAATCGAACCGGCCACCCTTTGCTTCACAGGCCTGTGCTCAATCCACTGAGCTACACCAGCTAGGGCAAGAAGCTTGTCTTAAGGGATTCATTGCATAGTCCCTGAAATTAGGTGTAAAATTTTTTGAAAATAAAAAGTTCTTTAAAAGGTTAGGAAACATTTTAATGGGACATGAATATATGGCCACTTTTCAAATAAGGACCGAAAGCTAAGAAGTCTTCATAGACACCAGTAAAATCCCCAGATTTATCAAATCATCTGGTTTCTTAGTATAAGAACCTTTTGTTAGTATGTCTACTATATTTAACATAAATATAATACCACATTGTAGAGTAACAAAATGGGATGTATGTTAATGGTATTATAATGATATACAAACTTCATTTGTTAAGAATCAACCAATTCCCAAGAAATACATGATATAGTTCTCTCTTCTGCTTTAAGCGTTCAGATAAATTGTCTTAAGAATTACCAAACAGCTGCTGTTCCGTATAGACCGTGTTTTCCAAATTTCTGACAGCTGTAATTTTTTAAAGTACTAAAGTTACTATTTCATAGTTACCCAGCAGTAACAGTTAAATTGTCACATGTTTTGTTTTCTATGATTTGACTTTCTAGAGAGACCATGAGAATCAGAAATGCATATTGAAAAAGAAAATCAGATTCTGCACTACGCTGACAAGAGCAAATGATTTTCCTTTCAACTAGAAATTTAAACAAGAATCAACAAGAGTAAAAATGATATAAAACATATATTTGTTAACATATAAATTTGAAGCTGGAAAAATAAGATCTTGTCCTCAATACATAATGATTCCAGAGTCAAATACTAAGAGCTTACCTATGCCATTGAATTTTAAATGTGTAAAGCTTCGTGTCTAAATCCCAGTAAATCATCACTTTTTATTGTTTTTTGTCCTAAATGTGTTTGTTTTATAGAAGAAAGTAAGTAGAAAAAAAGCATTTATATGGTAATTTAGTTAACATTTCTACTGTGTAGGATGAATGGCCAACAAATATGTGTATTTGTTTGTTATCCAATATAGCTTTTTCTAGAGACAAATTTTCTAAGCCAAAACTAACAAAATATTAAAGTTGAGAAAGAGCTATTCTTTTTAAATTTACATAAAATATTTTGCAAAAGAACTCAATTTATATTTCTTAGGAACTTGCAATATTTTTAATATCAGATATTGGGTGCAATGGAATTTCAACAGCCCACTGTAAGGTAAATGGAGGCAGTTAGGCTTCCTCACCCAGATGTCTGGGCAACCAAGGGAAGCAGTTTTCCATAACTTTGAGAATGGTCCTTATAAGCAGCGTTCTCATAGCCATGAGACTGGGTCCAGTAAACAGTTCTCATAGCCTTGAGTGGACTGCATATGTAGTATGAAGCTCTCTTGCATAATATCAGTTGTCACCCTGATGGCTTTGTGTGCATTTAGTATACAAGGGAGCTGGGACTACCTGCTGTGTGCCATGCAGGGGGGACAAGAGATACACAGCACCATGCAGGATAACAGTTGTCACACAGGGGGACAGGGGACATGCAGCAACATGCAGGGGGGACAAGCAGCTTGCAGGGTGTGAGGATGGCCCACCCTTAAATAAAGGCATGTCAGACATCCCACAGCTCCATGATATTCTTTCATCTGCTTGAATTCTGTAAACCTGTCCAGCTTTGAATGGTTGCAACACACCCACGAATTAATAATTTATTGATATGGCTCTTCTTTTCCTATTACTACTATAGTCATACTTTCTAAGGGGGGAGGAGAATATGCCACCCTACAATGTGCCAGTTGTGGCATGTGGAATGTTTCTAGCAGAAGACAGTTGGGGCTCAGTAAACTCAGAAAGATCTTTTTACCTCCCCGTTAACTGCCTTAAAAGCATTTAGGTAGGGGCCTGGGCCAGATAGAGAGCTATTACCAGAGACTTTCTTTTACATTGGAAAGACTCATCTGCACAGTAAATGAATATTTGCTTCTCTCATTTCCCTGTCAATTGTCTCCCTTGACTTTGAAGCCCCAGACCCCTAACCCCTTCTCCTTAGCTCAGCTGGTATATAAGCCTGACCATCAAGGCATCTCATGTTTGTATGTGTTTCTTGTATGTATAAAATATGTTCTTCTTCTGTGAGTCTGGCTTATGTTAAGGCTGGCTTACTAGACCAGCCTGAGAACCTAGAAGGAAAGGCGGGGACAGTTTTCACCTCTATACCCATTTTTTCTGACTCATTTTTCTAACTCCATTTCATCTCACTTCCTAGTCTATGGACATAAAAACTAGAAAATGCCATAAACTGAGGATGGAATATGCCTTGTGTGCGTGTATATACATTCCCACAGGTATACACATATATGTTGGGACTCCAACAAAATGCAAAATACTCCTGCTTGACTTGCTCACCAATTTCCTTGCATCTGGGACTAGCCATGCAACATCGTTTTGGTAAGTAAAATAAAAATGGAAGTTTGGGAGGAAATTTTGGTGAAAGTTTTGTTAAGAATCACTCCACCACCATTTCCTTAGTGACCTCCTTCTTCATTTTCCTGCAATACCTGAAGGTGCAGCAATATCAAAGACCAAGGGTACATGTTTAGAATAGCAGAGAAGATGGGGTAGTTTGAAACATGGATTCCTCCCCCGGCCAAAATATGCCAACAGACACTAGAATTTCAAAGAAGCCAGAAGCAGATTCTCCCCTAGAGCCTACAAAAAAAAGAAAAAAGAAAGAAAAAACAACTTGATTTTAGCTCCATAGCTTTCATTTTGGAATGTGGACAGCTGGATGTCTAAGAGAATAAATGATTTGTGTTGTTTTGAGCCATTAAATTTGTGGTATTGTCAAAGCAGCAATGGAAAACAAACACAGCAGAAATAGGATGGGGAACCCCAAAATCAGAATTCATTTATTACAAACTGTACATTCATTCTTACATGTTTAATCTTTAGTCACCTTCAAAGCGCTCTCCATTTGATGCAATACACCTATCGTGATGTTTTTCCCACAGCTCAAAAGTGTTTGAACTTGTCGAAGTTGATGCCTTTTAGTGCTTATGCTGTTTTTGTTGTTGTTGTTTTTGTTTTGCCTCTTCAAAATCAGCGAAACGTTTCCCTTTAAGAATTTTTTTTGGTCGGGAAAACAAAAAAAAGTTGCTCTGGAGCAAGATAAGGTGAGTAGGAAGGGTGGGGAATGGAGGTCATGCTGTTTTTGGTCAAAAACTGCTGAACACTCAGCATGGTGTAGGCAGGTGTGCTTGTAAACCACCCACCATGAAGTGGGTAAAGGTGTTGAAAAAGTCTTCAAAATAAATTCACCGAAGTTGAACACAACCTCTCACAACAACACCAGCTAGTTTTGGATGGGTCCCTAGAACACTCAGTAATAGGGGAAGCATGTACAAGGCATGTACAAGGCACCTGCCTTCCAGAAGATAATTCAGTTTCTTGGGTCTCCCCTCATATATAAAGAGCATATTTCCTTGACAATAGTGTTGAACAGTTATACCAGCTATAGACTGATTGCCTACTCCAAGTTTTTATCATCATCATCATCATCATTATTACATGTGGTAAACAAAAAGGAAATAAACTACTTGTTAAGCCACTGGTTTGGAGGGGTTCCATGACTTTGAGCTGACCACACTCCTAGCTGGTGCAGTCATCCCGCGACCCACAGATCACCTCCCGATGTTGAACAGGACAGTATCACAGGCTGCACTACAGTTTCTCGTCTATTCCCTTTTACTGATGCTTTAGTATTGTCTTTCTCTCTTGTTCTCCTTGACCTTGAATAATTGAAATAATCTTTCTCATGACTACCTCCCTTTTTACATTTTCCTGACAAAGGTAATATTTGTTTTCATGTGTTGTTTTAAACTTATGACCCTCCTTTAAAGATCATGCCACTTTATTATTTTTAAAGCAATCAATGATCTTTGATTTTGATCTCACCATGTTCTCCAAAATCCATTGCTTAGCCATTGTTTTGTTACATTGACAATGCACCCTCTGTTCTGTCCATGACAATGAACTATCACTTGCATGTGATCAATTCTGTCTGCTTTCTTTTAATAATGTCATTCAGTTGCCCCTTTTCTAAGCAACTGTGTCTATCTACAACACCTCAATTAAGCCACTTAGCATTCAAGTACAGTTATGTCTAATACAGCATAAACTTTTTAACTATTTTATTTGTATTTCTATAGGTGATTACTGTATTTATCACAAAGTGAAAATGCTTTGTCAAAACCTTTGCTAACATCTTCCGGCATCTTATACACTCTCTCTACACCATGGCCACTTAAATGTTCTAAAAAATGCTAACCACTAGAAAAAAATTGATGAAAGCAATTGATGAGAAATTATTTTACATCAATTACTAAACAGCATTCCAGACTCTTGTATTCATAGTTACTTGCTTAAAATCAAGTAATACTCCAATGTTGGCTCTATGGGGGAGTCAAAGGAGAACAGTTCAGAATGATTACTGCTGATTACTGCTGGTGATTGCATCAAGGTTCCAGTTAATTAAAGATAATTGTAGAGCTGACATGTGTGACAAGACTGGTAATTATCCGCTAACCTTGTTGGGCTCTCTTTGTGGCAAGTGTTAAGTATATAAAGTGTGTACACAGCTGCTGATCTAACAAGCAAGCATAATCATTGAAGTTAAAGAGATATGTGAGTTAAATCACTGTTGGTTGCGACTTGATATGAAAGTAGCAATTGGTATGGCAAATTTGGGGGAGAGTGGGAGACTGACTAGGAGAGAAATGATTTCGTAGTCTGACTCTACCTTGACAAAAAGTATGATCAGATAGAGCACAAATACTGAAATGTTTGTTTGTACAATGTTGTTGATTTTTGTGGATCACCATTTAATCAATTCAGCCCAGAACTTGAAATCAATTACAAAGAAGGGCCAACTACTTTACCAGAGGTTATGTAGGTAGCTTGCATAGGTAAAGCCAAAAGCACTTGAAAAACCTACATTTTCTTTGATATTTTGATATTTTCACTAAACTCATAAAATTATCTGAAAGTCTATAAGACAATATGAAGAGATTAATTAATGAATGGGCAAATATAAAGACAAGTATTTTAAAATTAAGCATATGCTATGTTTTTTCAGAATAACTCATATTTCTCCAAAAACATTCAGCTCAAAAATCATTTATTCCAATGAGTATTCTTCAGACACCCAGCTTAAAGTAAGAGCTTTGATTCTGTGCTTCCCTGATGCCTGGAGCATACCACTATATTATCACTTCTGAGATTGCAATGAAAATATTGGAGTATGTGACTGTTTCTTGTGTCACTCCACCCTAAACAGCTTAAAGACAGGTCTTATGCCTTACTAATCTTTGTTCCTTCTCTAGCCCCTCTTTGGGCACCTATCATGGTGTTTTGGACATATAAACCTCTAATTATGCTTTTAACTTGCTTTTAAGTTGGCATGAACTGAAGCCCTCAGATTTATACAGTTTACATATTCAGTTACTTGTAATATGTGTGTTAATTGTTTTAATTTATAACTATAAACTAATTTTAGACTCAGAAAATTTCTAAAACTAGAACAGCGAGCACCTTATATAATTCATTGTTTCCCCTAATGTTACATCTTATATTACCATAGTACAATTATTCAAACTCAAAAATTAGTATTTGTAGAAAATGTCAACTATGCTGTAGACCCTATTTATATTTTACCAGTTTTCTACTAATGTCCGTCTTTCTTTCAGTATCCAATCCCAAAACCCACATGGTATTTAGTTGATATCTTAGCCTTCTCCAATAGATTACATTTCTTCAGTCTTTATCTTTTATGGTTTTGACACTTTTCAAGGAGTGCTGCTATTTTGTAGAATGTCTCTCAATTTGGGTTTGTCTGATTTTTTTTCTCATGAATAGATTCAGAATATACATTTTTGACACAAAAGTCACAGGGATATTATTTATAATCTTCTCTGTAACATCCATATCAGGGAAACAACACATTGACATGCCCTGATGGTGTCAACCTTTGTTAAGATGGTGCTTATCAGGTCAATTGACTGAAAAGGTAATGTCTTTCCCATTGGAGTTAATACAGATCTTGGGAAAAAGCTTGGAGACTATGCAAATATCCTGTTTCTCCTCAAACATTTTGCTACTAACTTTGACAGAATTTGTCTGGAGCGATTCTCACTGGGATGTTTGCCTTGTTCCCTCTTTTCTTATCCTTTATTATTTGGAATTTTTCCATAAAGAGCAATTGCTTCTCAAATATTTATTATTTTTAAGTATTTACTTATGTCAGTGTGTACTCATGTATACTTAATTTATTATTTGTATTATTATCTTATGGCATCTTCACTTTTTTTTTCTTTAAAACATACAACTTTGGACACTAGGCATTCCTCCAGTTGTGCTCTCATGTGCTTTCAACAAACCCTCTTTCTTGATTCTTGATTTCTGGCACCACAAGGTATCTTAAATTTATCTTGCATTTTTTCCTGAGCCAATCCTAGATTCGCTCACTTCTTCAAGAAGACCCTGGATCTTTGTTTTGTAGGATAGCAGTTAGAAGATATAGAGAAACTAACAAAACAATTTACAATTTTGGATCACAGAAACAATAAGCTTTGAAGAGAGAAAATCCGGAAGTAGAAAAAGCAGTTGGAGACTCTTTCTCTGATCCAAAGGAGATGAATTAAGGTGACAATGGGAATGATGAAGAAGAAGTTGATGCAATGGTACTGAAGAGGGAGCATGAGCAAAATTTAATTATTAATATAGTTAATTATGTGTCCATGGCATTGGACAAATGATTAAAACAGGAGTTCAAAAAATGTTCCTCTGGTTAGGGAAGGGAATAATTTTAAGGCCACTGGAGAATGTGTGTGGTCATCCCTATGTATCCGTTAAAAGCCTTTTTATATTTGTTCACTCCTGGTTCAAATTGCTAACCTGTTTTTTAAGCAATTTTCCACTTGGGTTGACTCAGGCCTGGGGTGGCCATGCTGCCCTGACCCCATTACTTTGCTTGCTCATTCTCACATCTACCTCTGACCCTTGCCTTTAATAAGAAAAACCTCTGTCATATTGATAGCATCAGCTACAATTAGTCACTGCCACATCTGTCACAACTGTGCTTTACCACCATCCTGATGTCTACGGCTCTCCCTAGAAGAGAAAAATCTGATCTGATACTCCTGTGGAAGATGAGAAGAAAGGCCGCAATTATGAGGTACTTTTGAATTTTCAGTCAAAGAAAATTGACTAAAAGCTTGACGGAACACGGACACTGTCTACATAACTTATAAAATCACTAAAAATAAACGCTAATCAAAACTCTACCTGGATTATTTTCTATGACTACAAATAATTAGCTTTACTATGTATACTTGTTCCCAATCAAATTGGCCATTGAATTTGGTGCTGTGAAAATCTGCCTTCATCTGTTCAACTGGCCTCCAAACCAATTAACCACATGAGAAGTTTGTTTTGTAGTAATTCATTGTGAAAGTGTTTAGATAGCTGATTTTTTCTTTGATTGGTTGCCTTGCTTCACCAACGTGTCAACAAAAATCAAGAAAAGTGAACATCTATTACAGGCAATAGACTATATAAGGTACAAAGGAAGTACCATATAAAAAATGGTTTGCCATTAAGGAGCTCACATTCCAACTGTAGAGCCACATACACCTATAAAAAATAGGTGATAAAAAAGTGATAACTACCATGAGAGTGACATCGCCAAAGGGAGGATCTAGGAAGGATGATGTGACATTTGCAGTTGCCATTAACGAATGGGTAGGATTTATTGCTGCCATGAGGGACCGGACAGGCATTCCAGATATAAGGGCCTGTTTGAGCAAGTCATAGAAATGGAAGATATCAATTTGTTTCCTGGAACAGCATATTTTCTAGGGTAGGTAAAACCTAAATATTTTGGCAAGAATTAGAGTAGGAGTCAAGACAGAAAAAGCATTATTAACTCTACTATCAAAATTGCTCTCAAATTACCTGGATAACATTTAGTTGCCTTGTGTCTCCTTATATCCCCTATGACAATTTGAGAATTGTGGTAGGTCATGGCCAGGCCTTTTTTCCAAGCCAATGTTGTACTAAATAGATAGATAGATAGATAGATAGATAGACAGATAGATATATATTATTTATGGCACAGTAGCCTTCAGAGGTTAAACCAACAAAAGAAAATTATATGTATTATATAACAGATAATGTATAAAATATAATAGATAATGCATAATGAGTAATATATATATATGTGTATATATATATATATATATATGGAAATTATATAACTAGACACAAACAAGAACTTTATTTTGTCTTGTTGAGTAACCCTGAAGGCAACCAGAGAATAAAACTGAGAGCTAGAGGGCTCCTCACTCCACCCAAACTGTATTAAACATCAAATCTTGGGCATGCCCCTGGGAAGAATTTAGGTGGCCCTGGGAAATGGCTTCCACTCATTTGCACGTTTATGTTATGTCTTTTTCATCATTTGTTGCCTGGCTTGAGAGTAAAGTGAAGTAAAACCAGCTCCAAGTAAAAATACTGAGTCATGACTCTTTCCATTCTTTAAACTCAGTCCAATTTTTTATGGCTTAACTTAGCTAAGCTGTTAACCATTCCTGTTGTCTCTGGCCTGCAAAGAACATCCACGCAGAAACTGAATGATTCCAAACAGTTTTTTGCAGGACATGCCTTGACACAGGCTGAGCCTCTCTTAGATGGGTTTAAAGTTTCTCTTCAGACTCTCCCCAAAGGGCTCCACTCTGCCAATGCACTGCTGAACACCTGCCCCCAAAAGCAAAAAGTCCTGAGAAACAAAGAAATCTACTGTGGGCCTGTGGGGAGAACCAACACTACATAAGTCAGACCATAGCAGCAGGTCCAGGAGCCATGTTTGTTATTAGTGTGAGCTTCCTTGATGCACGACGATCTCTCCCTATCTCCTTTCCTTTCACCTTGTTTTTAGCAAATCCCTTTTGCTTCAATTTTGCCTCTTTTATTGGTTTCTCTCTTGGGGCAGTGGGCAGGGCAGGAAGGGGGATTCCTTCACCAAGTAAAACTTTCGACATAGAAAAAAACTTGAAATGAAGTAAAGTCACTAACACAAGCTGTGGCATTCTTAAAACAAGTCCACAAATGAATTGACATGCCTCCTACTGAGACCTAAAGTTTGAGCTCACTCCTTCTAGAGTCTTAGATTTTGGTTCACCTTAAAAAGTCACGAACTATGGAAATCCAGTGGAAAATGATGGTTCATGGGTTCTGAGGCCCAGCTTCTTTCTCAGCAGGAAACTCCTTTTAAGAGCTCTTAGCTATGACTCAAGAAGGCTAGCTACCAGCTTCACCACCACCCTGTGCTGGGAGGAAGCATAGGCCATTTAGAGAGGCCCTGTAGTTGTTAAGGCTAGCTACCAGCTTCACCACCACCCTGTGCTGGGAGGAAGCATAGGCCATTTAGAGAGGCCCTGTAGTTGTTGCAGTCAACAGCTCTAGCTGAGGTCCCAAGTGGCAGAGTGTATCAACTGCTAGCCATGTGAATAAGCTATTGGGTTGGCCAAACAGTTCATTCAGTTTTTTCCATAAATAGGCTCTGTTAGCACCCAGTTGTTTTTAACTTCATTGGAAACAGTTTTGTTAGGTTGTATTGAGACAGCTGTCACATAAGTGTGCATTTTTGCAAAAAGTTACCAACATTGCTGGATTTTTGTGTAGCCATTTTAATATTGAAGATGGAAGAAAATATGAAACATTTTCAGCGTATTATGCTTTATTATTTCAAGACAGGTGGTTTCTTAAAGTAACAAATATTGAAATAACACACAACTGAAATACAAAAAGAGATTTGTGCAGTGTGTGAAGGTGCTTTGACTGACAGAACGTGTCAAAAGTGGTTTGTGGTTTTGTGCTGGAGATTTCTTTCTGGACAATGCTCCACAGTCATGAGACCAGTTGAAGTTGATAGCAATCAACTTCAAGTTGATTGCAAATCAAGACATTCATTGAGAACAATCAATATTCTACCAAATGAGAGATAGCTGACACACTCAAAGTATCCAAGTCAATAGTTATTGCTGAAAATGAAAAATGTGCATTTTATTTTGGAACACAAAAATGTGCACAGAAAAAACATGCACGCTTTTTGGTCAAGCCAATATCTTAGACATTCAGCCCAGTCTAGGTGTTCAGTTTAATTGATGCTTTTCAAAGATGCTGTGCAGCTGAAATTTCATGAATACAATTTCATTTAGTACCCAAGCCTCTATGTATACCACTGACTTCATCCTCTAATTCACTCAATTTTGGTCCAACTGGCCTCCTTGCTATTCCTTACATAAGTCCAAAATTCTCCTGCTTTTTATTTCTATGACCTTCCCCATTAGTCAAATGCCTCCATTTTCTAAGTTGCCTTGTTCCTAGTATGAGCTTTTATCAGCAACACACTGTATGGAAGTCATGTGTTTATGTGTGTATCTCTTCACTACAATAACGTCCCTTGCGATAATTTTAGGGTTTGTTTGTACTTCACCAATTGAGAATCTCAGAATCTTCCTTCCTTCTTTCCTTCCTTCCTTCCTTCTTTCCTTCCTTCCTTCCTTCCTTCCTTCCTTCCTTCCTTCCCTCCTTCCTTCCTTCCTTCCTCCCTTCCCCTCTCTCTCTTTCTTTCATTTTTTATGGCCTTGTACCTCCCCCTATCCCCTTTTCACCCTGGTAATCGCCATACCTTATCTATGTGGGGGTTTTTTGTTTATCCCTTCATCTTTTTTTACCCAGTGCCCTGGCCCCCTTCCCCTGACAGCTGTCAGTCTGTCCTCTGTATCTATGAGTATGCTTCTGTTTTGTTCATCAATTTATTTTGTTCATTAGATTCCACATATAAGTGGAATCACCTGGTATTGGTCTTTCTGTGACTGGCTTTCATCCCTCTATCCTATGGTGAAACTGGGCACCCACCACACTTATGGTGAATGTTTCTGGAACATTCGTACACCCCTCCAACCATTCTTTAGCAGCAATCTACTATGTGTCAGCATTATTTGGGGTTTGGGGGATGTGATAGTGAACAAGATTAATAAAGTTCTGGTGCTCACAGAGATTGCATTCTATCTGGGGAGGACCACAAGGGTATCTCTAAGGTAAGTTTATCATTGGAGCAATGATAGAAATGATGATAGTCAGCCCCTGTAGAACCTGAGAGAAAAACATTCCAGATAGATGGAATAAAGAGTCAGTCCCTAAGGTACAAATAACTTGGTGTTTTTGAGGCACACATCAGAAAGTCAATATGACTGGAGCAATATGTGTAAGGAGATGAAATTGGAGAGTAAGCAAGAGGTCAGGTTAAGTAAGCCACTGCAGAAATTTGACATTTTCCCTCCGTAACATTTTAGACCATGGTGGGATATTTCACAGGGGAGGGAAGTAGTATAATTTACACTTTCACAAGATTGCTGTCTGCTGTGAGTTGGAACTGGGAAACTCATTACAATACCATTTGATATCATAGTGGTTCAAGCCATCACATGGGTGAATAAATGAACAAGTAAATGAATAGATGAAAAAGCAGTTGAACAAATTAAATTAATAGATTATGAGAGAATGAACACACAAATGACCAAGTGAGAGGAAGAAAAAAATCAAAGAAGGAGGGGGAAACATGAAGTAAAGAGAGACATATAACTGATGGATTAATTCACACATAACAAGGAGTAGCTCTCATAAGTCTCTTTAGAATTATTTGTCATTCTTATTAATTCAAAAACAGGCTCATAACCCCCATTTCCTTTACATGTGGCTTTAGTGAAACACTGAATATAGTAACCTTGTTAGAATACAACTCATTTCATGCACCTTATTTTGTAAGTAATTCACAGCCATTTCCCTTAAATATTTCTGCTTCTAAAAACACATCATTTTCATTTTCCCATAGTGTAAATAATCTGGACAACACCCTGATGATTAAAAGCAATAACCTTTGTGCCATTTTAATGTTTATTTGTCCAAAATTACCTGAAGAAAAGGTTTGGAAAGAAATTTGTAAAGGGTTCTATGGCCCATCCTGTTGTGTTGTTTTTCATAGTACCTCGCACCTTTGCTTGGCTATGGAAATCAAATTATTTCTACAGTCACAAATTGACTTAGGAGTTCTCCATAAAGTTCATCATATAAAACTCTGCATAAAACCTCAATTTCCTCTTAACCAAAAGAGGATGTACAGTGAAATGTACTGTTCACGTGTCTGACCATTTCCATAGATTTCACTGTAAAGGTGATTGTTATTAGTGCATCAACCAGAACTGTGTAAGGGGAACATACTACCATTTCTGCTGCTGCCATATCCGATGTTTCTAAGGTACAGTTCACTTGGCAGGAAAGTTTCTGGGAAAGGCATGCTGCTCATGATGGCTGCCAATCCGAGGATCCCAAGCATGCCATGGGACACCAAGGGGCCGCTGTCTCCTTCTCCTGCCCCTGTGCAAGTGACTCTGTGACTATTTGCCTTCTGTAAGTACCAGAAAACATAGATCCACAGCATCAAAAGGGATTAGTTCTTGTTTGAATTGTATAAGGCTTATTTTGAAAAAAAGATGGAGGAAAAATAAACCAAAAGCAAATACAAAGGGTTCTCTAAAGAAACAAGGCAGAGATGATGATAAATACATAGAAGACACAGGGCTTGGAAAGCAAAACATCTCTGAATGTAACTTTTGAAAGAGTTTTGTGGTTTGAACTAAACATGTGCTATACGTGGTCAAAAAAAAACAGATTTACACACAAAAAATGTAAAACTAAAAAAAAAGCAAATCATGGAATTTAACTGTATAGCAAATTAGAAACATGACCATAATGAGAAAATAATTGCCTCAAATGACTTCTGAATACAATACACTGAGTATGCATTTTCATTAGAAAATATTCTAAAATTTAAAAAAATCCTGCAATGAAAATTGAGTTTTCATTCATTGCACTGCATTCGCTGCTTTTGTTTTATTAATACAGATATGATAAATCTGAAAGTATATTATGTATGATGTAGAAAAGAAAATAAGCAAATGTGATGCCTTTAAAATATATCCATAAATACACTGATACTCTTTCCTTGAAGAGGTAGAGGTTATTTCCTTTCTCTGAGCATGCAGGTGAACTCTAGTGGTGGATGTGACAGGGTGTCACTTCTGGAAGCAAGACTTACCAGGGGTTGTGCTTCCTCATGGTTTTCTCTCACTGACTGGACTGAACTCAGTGGGGAAGTGAGCTGGGATATCATGAGCTGACTCAGAAATAATTGTGGAGAGGTGAATTTGGCAAGGAACTAAGGCCTCAGGCCAGTTGCTAGTGAGAAACTGGGGCCTCTAACCAACAGCCTTTGGAGAAAGCCATTTTGTAGGTACATCCTGTTGCCCCACGGAAGCCTTCAGATGACTGAAGCCAGGCTGACAATTCGAGACCCACATGGATGATTCTGAGCCACAACTACCCAGCTAAGCCGCCCCCTCCAGCACCCTCTATTGACAAAAATTAAATTCATGAACACTGTAAAAGAGAAATGCTATATGTCCAGTCCATTGTCTCCAAAGAGATATTGAAGTTGATTTTGGATATGAAAGTAGGTAAACTGACAACAAGCATACTGACAAATTTGGAAGAAGGGACATTTTGTAACACCAATGGCCTGATCTTTTCAACATGTCTCTGCCATTAAAAATCAGCAGCAGCAGCCCTGGCTGCTGACCTTCAAACTAAAGGGTCTCCAGTTCAGGTCCCAGTCAAGGCAGATGCCTGGGTTGCAGCCCAGGTCCCTGGTTGGGGGTGCACAACAAGCAACCACACATTGATGTTTCTCTCCCTCTCTTTCTCCCTCCCTTCTCCTCTCTCTAAAAATAAATAAATAAAAATATGGTACATTTACACAGTGGAATTCTATGCAGCAGAAAGAAAGAAGGAGCTCCTATCCTTTGCAAAAGCATGGATGGAACTGGAAAGCATTATGCTGAGTGAAATAAGCCAGGTGTTGAAAGAAAAATACCATACAATCTCACCTTTAACAGGAAGCCAAACAACAAAACAAACAAACAAGCAAAATATAACCAAAGATACTGAAATAAAGAACAGGATGACAGTGACCAGAGGGGAGAGGGGAGGGGATTTCAGGGGAAAAGTGGAAGGATTTATAGGAACTAGTATAAAGGACACATGAACAAAAACTAAGGGGGGTGGAAATGGGAGGGAGGTGGGGAGCACTGAGGGGGTGGGCTGGGATGGGAGTAAAAGACAGAAAACTGTACTTGAACAATAATTAAATTAAAAAATAAAGTAAAAAAATAAATTAAATTAAATAAAAATCATTGTCATCATCAAGGTGGCAGTGCTATAGCAACCAACTTTATTATAAACCTACATCAGATCCTGATTCCAAAAGCACAATTAAAAAAACATTTCAAAGTCAGTTGGGAAATTTGAGCAAGACTTAGGTATTAGAATTAATTATTAATCAATACATAGATATGGAATAATATCAGGAAATTACTAACTTATTTATGTGTAATCATTGTGTTGTGGGGAGTTAGGAAAGTGTTTTTGTTCTTGGGAGCCTAATGCTAAGATTTTAGGGTGGAATTGTCATGATTGTCACAGACTCTCAAATGACCCAGTAAAATATGAACACAGCATGTATATGTGGTGTAGGCAGAGATAAAGCAAATAGTGGGAAATCTTAACAATGATGGCAATTGGGTGGAAGACAAACATGTGTATTGGTGTACTGTGTCTTAAATGTTGTTGTGTGGTTGAAATTTTTAAAAATGTAATGTTGGAAAAATAGACAATAACATGACATTTTTAAATAACTACGTTTTGTAACTGATGCCTTACAGCATGCTGGCCCCTCGCCATCACTTCCCACACCCTTCCCTGGGGAGAACTTACAAGTATGCCTGGCTGTGACAGCACCAGAGATGAGGGTTTTGACTTTTGAATTCAGAGATGCACAGACTAGGGACCGCCACACGCAAAGTCCCAGAGTTCCTGCTGCTGCATCTCCACAGACGCCCTATTCATTTAACGGGCTTTATTGGTTACTTTTACCTTGAATTCCCTGAAATGTTCCCCCAAATCCTTCCATTAAATTCTCTTTTATGTTTTCTAGGCTAGATCGAGTCCATTTCTATTACTTACCACCACAAAAAACAAAACAACGACAACAACAAAGCTTGTGTAATTAAGGACAGTTTAGTAGAATGAAGCAAAGATTTCCAAATTATTGAAAATAGGTACGTATCTTGGCTGGAGAACATATTTGTGTTTTTCATAGCGGAAAATAATCATTTGCGAATTTATAAATCTGTAGTTCTTTCTCTTTGGCTCTAAGAAATTGTTTGAGTTCCTGGCAATGCTCAGTAATTAGTGCTGGCCAGCAAGTTATAACACTTGCAAACAAAGCCCAGGTCTCATTTAAGCTAAACAAATGACAAGAAGAGGAAGCTTCACACACACACATAGAATGGATACCTCACATGAGATGTGCACTTGTTAATTATTTCTCTGCTACAGATATCAGCTTCAGTTTGATCTTTAGCTATCACATATGTCTCTATTTACATTTTCATATCCTTCCATCTGTGAAGATAGGTGTGACTGAAAAGACTAATATCAGACCAATAAGTCTTTCCACACCGGAGACATGCAAAGACAGCCTTCCAGAATCATCTGCACTTATTAAAGAGCTTGTATTACTTCTGCTCTGGCTTTGAAGTTTTTGCATGATCTGAAATTCTTACTAATAAAAAGATATTCCACTCTTTAAGGGCACACTCCAGAATGACGGTTCAATGTTTCATTTGTTTTGCCAGCTGCCTACTACTGTGCTTTGTTGTCCAGATTTCCTTTTGCAGCAGTCTGGTGGAGTTTATTTTTAAAGAAAAAAATAAATATAAAACACCTTTGGAGACAATGAGACTTGGGTTGAAATTTCAAATTTACTATTTGTTATTAAAGAGATAATAATTCACACCCATTCTTCCTTCAGGGCTTTCTTCTGTGTACGATAGAGAGGGTAATTCATTTTGTGTGGGTTGCAGCTTTGCTGTTTAGTTCCATATAATGTACAGAAGTATCAAATTCTTTAAATTGGTATCTTTTAACTTAGTTTCTAACCCCTACACACCCAAGGGTTAAAACATAGCAAAAGTGGTTCAAAATGGCAGTGATTTACATCCAGGTTGGGCATACTCACCTCCCTCGATAGAAAAGGTATTTCATGACTCTAGGAACTGCATAGTTTGAAAAAGCCTCTTAGTAAATCTGATGTTTCTTACCTTCCCCTCTCCCAATGACTTTGGTATATAGCATAATCATAGTTAGCACGCACATAGTATGTTTCCTATGTGTAAGGAACTCTTCTGAGTATTTAAGATATTCAAACTCATCTCATTCTCACAACTCTGTGAGGTAGGTGTACTTTGACTATTTTCCTATTACATACAAGCAATGTCAGGCTTAGGCTAGCAGCCAGTGCAAAACACAGAGCCAGGATTTGAACCTAGGCAGCAAGGGTACTGTAAAAAATCCATGCCGTAAATTACTTTTTAAAACCAAACAATATTTTGTATATATGCAATACTATTTATAATGTGACATGATAGGCCAAGTTTTTTATGCAGTGTGTAGATCTGAAGAAATAAGTTATAAGCCCCTAAAAATACATGCTTATAATAGAAATCTTGTCTCAATCATAACACTACCTTGGGCTTAGAACAGAATAATGTATCAATACTGAAACCCATGACCATTGTTTTTCCCACTTCTTTGGATTCTCAGTGAAATAAAGGGAGAGGCATAAAATGGAAATAATAATGGCTAGACTCTCTTATTGCTTCTGACTTCAACATTGCCATACTTCCCTGGACTTTGAGACAAAATATAAATACTTTCATGGGGAAGAACTTGAGATAAAAAGACCAAATGAAAAACTTGAGCAGTAGTTTTCTCCCAGCATCAGTCATTGTTGGGCTTGCTTCCATACCTCATCTTGGAGAGAGACAGCAATACTGTGCTCTACTCAGACCCTCACACCAGATTTTGTCTTCAGTGGCTTGTGATAAAGAAACCAACAAACAGAAAATGGATTTGTTCCCTCTGGGAATACAGAGAGGTTGGGGGGCCAGATTGTTCATCATCTTTCAAGAAGACATTTTGCTTACAGCCTAAGAAGTGTTAATGAAGCAGTCCCACTTTTACCAAGTGAAAAAAAAACATAAAAAAAATCTAGCGCTTTCTGTGTCTCCTCAGAAATGCTCAGCAGTAACACGCGGGCTGCTCTTATGTGGTACTTGCGTGCATGGAGTATCGAAGGATGAAAGACAAAAGTCAACTCTCAAAACAGGAAGTATATGAAAAGAGAAAAGATGAAAGAAACACACTCACTTGTTTATCAAACTAAAATCTTGCTTCTGGGTCTTTCATGAACAACACATCGTGAGAGCAGAGCTTGTGGAATACGTCTCTGACAAAAAACATTTTCCTGCATTCTTGCATAAAACAGATTCCATACCCCAAAGAAAGCAATTAGATATCAGGCATTTACTTCTCTATAAACTGCTGTTGATGGAATTATATGAATGAACAACAAAGCTCATTTTAACTTGAGTAGGCAGCTTTCTGTAGTTCATATGTTTGATAAGAAAGACCTGACATTACCTTATATCATACGATCCTTCTTTACAGTCTGTGTATTATTCACATCAACTTCTTATTCATTGGCTTGAAGGAGACCATTTCAAAACATCATCTTTGGGCTTAAAAAAAGACATTTAGGAGTTATTCAAGATAAACAGACCAAAAGCTTTGAGAAACTGTGAAGTTCATTCTTACTTGCTGTCGACCTCTCTGCTTAATCTTTGCCCATTCCTTCCATGGAAGTTTTTCCAAGGGTTTTATTTTCAGCATCTTGATGTGATGTGAAGAGGACAGGGGGAGAAGGCATGGAGTCCCTTCTCTCAGAAGATAATATGTGGGGTCATGTATCTGAATATAGACCTTCCAGAGTTGCTGCCTCTCATCTGTTACAAACACATGCAAAATGGCTCTGTGAGTGGAACTCTGAGGCAAAGCAATTAGATGAAGAAAGCATACTAAACAAACATATCCTACTTTAAGAAGAGTGGCTTTGAGTACCAATCTCTGGGGAAACTATTTCCCTCCTGATGGAAATGGTATCGATCTTGCACAACCTAGCAACCTAGTGACAAGGTCGTGCTCCTTACTCACTTGTGAGCAAGGACTATCCCTTTTTTTTTTTCTGGGAACTTATTCCCTGAAAGGCAAAAAGAGGATTCAGAGAACCTGGAGATGACAATTGAATATTACAGCCCCATAATCTTAGTACCATTTCTTTTTAAGTGTTCTGCAATGACCTCATTACCCAGAACCCAATAAAGAAGTATTTTATTTTTTAATATTTTGTAAATATTTTATCTATTTGTCTTTAGAGGGGGGAAGGGAAGAATAAAGAGAGGGAGGGGAATGTCAATGTGTGGTTGCCTCTCGAGTGCCCCTACTGGGGACCTGGTCTGCAACCCAGGCATGTGCCCTGACTGGGAATCAAACTGGTGACCATTTAGTTTGCAGGCCAGCTCTCAATCCACTGAGCTACGCCAGCCAGGGTTAAGCTTTTCTTTTTAATCTGCCTTTAGAGTGTAAAGAAACCTTCATGGCTTCTCTAATTTCCAATGTTGAATCAATTAATTACTGGGTATTTGTATCAAAAACTGAATTATCAATCTAACAATAAGAATAATAATAAAAGAGATGTTGAAAGAAATCATTTCTTTTCATATGTGCTTCTTCTGTTCCAGATAAAATCTCCAGGTACACCATTTTTCTTTTGGAATATACAACAAAATAAATCTATAAGAATTTCCTGGAAATACATGAAAATAAAGTTCATTTGCAAATCATTAATACCCTTGGGTTCTATTCAACATGGCTATCATTGCTTTGCTGTGCAAATTATTTACTGAAACAATTATAAGTTATGTGAGGTAATGATCAACCATGAAGTTACTTTGATCATGAATTATTAAATGAAGGATGTACTAAGAACTATGCATCTAGTGTCTGGTTTTGAAGGAAACAGCTTGGTAAATTATATATGACTACTGTCAAACACCCTCAGATCTCACCTAAAATATAATGCTATTATATTGTTTATAAATATGCAGTTGTTCTATGTCCATAAATAAAGAGCATTTATGAAAACCACTAAGCCCCTCCTCTCTATTTACTGTGGGTTGTATTGTATAAACCACACACTATGGATATCAAGAAAGTGACATGTAGCCAAGTCTAATCCAAGGTAATCTGACAGAGGCATATGCATATTTTAAATATTTTTACAATGTATCTGTGCTTTAAATCACCAAAATACATTTTGAAAATATTTGCAAGAAAACATATCTTACACATAGAAAGTCTCTGAAAATCTTATGTGCATTCTCCATATATCTGACTGCTTTTGTGACAGAGCCACAGTCTTTTCAGATGTTGATTTCATCGTAGGAAAGGCATGAAAGCTTTGAAGAAAGTCATGTTATCTTCCTCCTAAGATGCTGCCCTCTAATACTTGACAAATTTGAATAAAATGTTGTGAGTGTTCTGATTCTCTTGGCCTTCATCAGGTTATTGCTGCTTTCCACTTGCTTGTCCTCCTTGGTTTGTCAGCAACATATGTGCACCGCTGACCTTTATTTTTCTTCCTACTTCTGTACATTCATGTCCCACGGACAGGACCACCTGCTGCTGTTTGAAGCAAGAGCCGACCTGCAATACTGTGAATCCTTCCGAAGTCTCTCTTTATAATGGATGCTTACTTGATAGTGAATCGTTATAATATATACTCACATTTTAGCAAATAACACTTGACATTTTTATGTGGACCCTATTTAAGTTTAAAATAAGTATGAAAATTAAAGATCATGAAGGGAGATAGTATTTATAGAGATGTACAGCTCTGAAGTTTATCATAATATGACACACTGGCAAACAAATGAGAATATTTTTTTATTTGTTTCTAAGTTAGATAAATTCAATCACTACAAATTGACGATCCACTATGTTCTAGCTGACAAAGTTTATGAAGTGTAAAAAGAAAAGTTTTAATAAAATATTTATTACCTTGTTTTATGAAGAATAATAATTCTGCTATGGAAACAAAAACAAGACTTCTGTCTGTGTACAGGTACTTTTTATACTTTGTAACAAAGTCATATTAGGGAATAGCATGAGAAAGAAGCACTTAGCCTATGTAAAACTGGCATTCTCATAACCATAAAATATTGGAGCTAGGAGGAAACAAGTTGATAAAAAAATTAAATGGGTGACATCATAACAGGCACCCGGCTGGTTTAAAACAGAACCAAAACGACAGTGGCTACCCTGAGTAGGAAAGGGAATTAACTTATAGTGCCTACTCTGATTTAGGCCTGATAATGGGTCCTTTCTATAAAGCATCTCCTATAATCCTTCTCATGACCTGGTGAGCAAAGTACTATTATTATGATTATTCAATAATGCAACTGAGACTCACCCATGATCGACTGGGTTTTGATGAACCTGTTCAGTTGTGACTCCAAATCTTTTGCTCTTTCAATGGTGCTATTGTGCCTCTCATATTTTCCTCTTTCACTCCAGCATTTTCTTTCTATATCATTTTGTTAATGTGTTTTGCTTCACCAATAAATACAGAAGCTAAAAGTGCAGAGACATTCTAAACCATGATCTGTCATAACATTGTATAATATCTATTACTCAGTATCTTCACTACTTTCACTTGAAATCTCAACTATATATGTATCGCACATTTAACAATTCCATGAAGATGAGAACACATAATACCTTTGTAATAAATTGCTAATAATACACACAGTTCTGGAGGCATATTTTAGTTCCAACATGAGTTGAGTCTAGGATTAAGAAAGAATTAAGGATTCAACAGAAGAAACAGGAATACAGGACGCGTGGGCATGGACAATGGTGGGAAGGGACTGTGGGAGCGGGAGTGGGGTAGGGGAAAGCAATGGGGAAAATGGCGGGACAACTGTAACTGGACAACAGTGACAAGAGAGGATCCAATAGAAATAATATTGGACCATAGATTAGGAAAGCGCAGAAGGATTTTATTGTGCTTCTAACACCATGATGACTTTGAGTGAGACTTTATAGAAGCACTCCCATAATCTTCTCTGAATTTTAGAATCAGAAATTTGGAAAAGTGAGACAGACTGTCAGAGAATCCACTGTAACTGCAGCAGCAGCACTTCTAGTTAATATTAGATTGGAAGAAAATATATTTCCACCCCAAAATTAAAAATTCAAACCTTTTGATAATCTTTGAAGTCCAAATAGTGTTAGCAGTTTCATCATATTTTTTAGAACAATTTGTTTCAATCTGACAAAAACAATTTTTTGTGTGTGTTGGAAGAACACCCACACACCCACACACACATATTTCTGTCAATGTATTTTCTCCAAAACATACAAATTTCTTTCTGGATTCAAGTAGCATAACATTTTTTATTTAGCAAGCAATGTTCAAGGTTTCTAGTGTCTGTCAGAGTATGCAGAAGGGATGTAAAAGGAAGCTATAAATTAGACAAGTGTTTTTCCAGAAATAATAAGAATGGGAAAATCCTCTAAGAGTCGCCAACACTAGGACCATAAAAGCTAATTAAATGTGTCTGAAAGTGCAGAAAGATGCTGCTGACTGACCTAATAGGAGAAAGTGAGGTTTTTTGTATTACGTCTCTTGCAATTATTGCTTTATCATTAATTCATTTTTCATCATACAAGTTTGTATATTAATCGCTGTATCATATTGGTCAGCAGAGTCATACTGCCATCTAGTGCCCAGGTTGATAATAATTACTGACAAAACAGGAACAAAATGAGACTAGGTCATCACTACAAAGCTTGCACAATTTGTAGTCCTTCTTAAGACCCTAGTTTATTGTTATCTTAGTGTTAACACTAAGCCAACTTGTGCTGTTGTTGTTTTAAATGGTAGATTTACACTAGAACATAGTGTAACATACACGAGGGTACAATCTTTGATTCTCCAAAACAGAACCAGAAACATAACCACGTTTACACTGTGTGGCTATATTTTTGTCTTGGATAGCTGATTCATTACTATGACTTCAGCTATAACGTTTCCGAAGAAGACTCGTAAGTCTTTCCTCCCGCTTTTCCCTGAGACAAAGTACATTTCTGTTCGGCTAACGTATATTCCCACTTGGATATCCTACTAGCATTGTCTCCAATTGTACTTGTTAGCGTTCAGAAGCACCACCTCCACCCATAGTCAAGCCTATAAAAGATTGCAGCTTCCCACTTGTTGTTTGTGTGAACTGGGCCAACTTATTAAATCTCTCTGGGCCTCAGTTTATCCACACACAAAATGGGGACAAAATTCTACCACATCTTATAGAGCGACGGGTTTAGTACCATGACTGTGCTGTTATAATAAACTGATATTACTACTATAAGAAACATGTTCAGTAAACTGCTATTGTTTTTATTAAGATTATCATAATCTATTATTCCCATTACCCTAATGTAGAAATCCACTGGATTCTCTAATATTGTACTGATACTACACTATCTTTCTTTTCCTAAGCATTTCTTTATAAAGATTTTATTTACTTTTAGAAAGAGGGGAAGGGAAGGATGAAGAGAGGGAGAGAAACACTAACGCGTGGTTGCCTCTCACGCACCCCCTACTGGGGTCCTGACCCTTCAATCCAGGCATGTGCCCTGACTGGGATCGAACCCGTGACCTTTGGGTTCTTAGGCTTATGCTCTCCACTGAGCCACACAAGCCAGGGCCTTCAGAGGCTTCTTCCAGATATCTTCTCTTTTAACAATCCAATGCTAATTTCTGTAGATTTGCCCTTTAAAATGTCTTTTGCATCTGCTGTGGCCCTAATGCCTCAACCTGTGTTTAGGCCTACAAGCCCTTTCTTCCTGTGCTGATGCACTGTTATCTTCCTTCTATTTGTCTTCATTCATCCTTTTAGAAGTTCTTCAGTACCTTTGCATTTTATTATTAGACCAGAGGTGTCAAACTCATTTTCACCAGGGGCCACATCAGCCTGGCGGGTGCCTTCAAAGGGCCGAATGTAATTTTAGCGCTGTATAAATGTAACTACTCAGTAACAGTTAAGCGAGAGCTTGGCACTGCCACTCGGAAAAAACAAGGTGCCAGGCTGGATAAATCAAGGTGGAGGGCCGAGTGCAGCCCGTGGGCCTTGTGTTTGCCACTTGTGGGTTAGATAGTAAATTGAACTAAGTAAAAAATTCCCTACTTACTTAAATTATCCTTTAACTAGGCTTCTTTCCAACCTTATTTTTTCATGACTTTCTATGTCATCTCCAAGCTTAAGCCCACTTGAACTATTCATCGTTCTCCAAATTCTTCACAAAACCCTACTTTTGTACTTTTGATCCCTTTTACCTAGAAAGATATTTTGAATATACCTCTACCTGTCAAGATTATAAATATTTTAAATATCCTTTTATTCATTCAATAATATTTAAGTGCCTAATATGCAAAGCACAATTCTGGGAATCTGAGGTAAGTGAAAAGGCCTTAAGGTTTCATGTCAGAAAACTGGAGTTTGCAGATTAACTCTGCTTCTACCTGGCCATGGTGTTACTATAAAAGTCAGTCAAGTGCCAGGGAGTGTCCCCCATTCACCAAGATGGCAGCAGGGGGAGGTTCTTACAGGAGCTACCAAGATAAATGTAGAAACGAAAACCTCCTGTGAATCACCAGATTGGGGCGGGGAAGCGGGGTGGGAGGCAGGCACATGCACTGTAGAAGTCAAAATGACTCAGGAGGAGGTGCTGGACCAGACAAGTTTGCCAATCTAGCCGGGTTAAGAAGGGGTTGGTTGGGAGGTGGACCCCCCTGAAGCACAGGAAAGTTTGAGAAGTTGGTTGGTCATTTTGAGAGAGCACTTGAATTAGCAGCTGTGTGACCCATGGCCTCCAAGAGGGAGCCCTTTCCTCTTGCTCCTTATCACTGGCGTGGTGATCCTCTCACTCGTAGGTGCACACACTGTCTCCCGGGAGTATGTGACCTTGGGTCCCTAGCAACTGCACGACCTCTGGCTGTGCAGGCTCCACAACACAGGCTGCAGGACGGAGTTTCAAATGAACAACAGCTGGGACAAGGTAAGCTCCCTGGATAGGGACTGTGACCGCTTATAGCAGACAATTCTGGGCTCCGAAGGACTGGGCTTTCAATTGCAGCAGGAACTCTGGACGCCGGCCTTTATCTTGGTCTTCCTGAGGATGGCTAGAGTTTTTTCACGGCACAAAGAGGGACAGTCTTTGAGACAGATCTCCGCCCTTCCACCAGGTTATGCAGCACCTGAATGAACCTCTTTCCTTTTGCTCCTGTACCTGCCTCACAAGTTTGGCTTTCGTGGCAGCAGGCAAACGATCCTCCGTTTTTTGTTCAGTTACAATGGGACATTGAACTAGTCATCTGCCCTGCTTTAGGTTCGATTTCTTCATCTCTAAAAAGCTGACTTAATAACAGTTACTCACAGAATTGTTGTAAAGAATGAATCAGATAAGGTATGAAAAAAATATGCCAGAAAAAGCCTAGCATGGTGGGTCTGTGATGTAAACACGCCTTGAGGAAAATGTAACCTCTTTTTCGAAACCTTTACCTATCACCTGGGCAGGTGTGTTTTCATTTCCCTCAGTGTGAGCTGTTTGGAGCCTGACAACGTATCAAAGGTTACCCCAAGAGTCACCATTATGGAACCTTAGAAAAAGCCACTAATCTTTCTGATCCTAAGCCTTCTTGTCTTCAAACTGGAAATAATAACAGCTGTTACTCATTGGGTTTTTGCAAGGATTAAATCCGATGCATTTAAATGCTTTGACAGTACCTTGCACTATTGGTATCACAACCATTTTGAGATGAGTCTAATTTCCATTGCCTAATTGCAAGATTTCAAAAGTAAGAGCTGTATTCTACTAATTTTTAAGTAGTAGAATACTACTACTCAAAATGGCACTCTCCATAGTGCCATACACTTAGGACTGCCTCAAGAAATATTTTTGAAACGACATTGAAAATCAAGCATCAATTCTTCAGCTGTCATTGTGCACGTAAAAAAATGAAAAACCACTTGTAATGTACAAGTAAGATTACCTCACTCAACTCTGCCTCAATTCACATACAACACAGATCAATTTTGTAAATATTTGATTTATTTATTCTTAGAGAGGGGAAGGGGGGGAGAAAGAGAGGGAGAGAAACATCAGTGTGTGGTTGCCTCTCTCATACCTCCTACTGGGGACCTGGCCCACAACTCAGGCATGTGCCCTGACTGGGAATCAAACCAGGGACCCTTTGGTTCCCAGGCCCAAGCTAAATCCACTGAGCCACACCAGCCAGGGCACAGATCAATTTTTAAAATTCTCTTAGCACATGTGGTTTGTTAAAACTGTCAAAACTTTTTGCACTGTTTTTCCCTTTCAGATGTAGAATATTTAAGTGTTTGATATCTCCAGATCACATAAAAAAACAAGAAAAAAATCAAAACCGGGATACAATGGAATATAAAAGATCAAAGGCACTAGACAGACAATGGACAAACTATTCCCAATAACTTTATCAACATCCATGCTTCAAGTCGATGCAGCAACCTCTTTGTCCTAAACTTGATGTTTTGCAGCCTCTTACAAGTAGGGAAAATTAGAAATATTTTATTATCTTAAAATAACTTTTTTAAAGAAATTGTAGGGTTTTTTGTTTGTTTGTTTTTTTAATATCAATCCACTGAGCTACACCAGCCAGGGCTTATTATCTTAAAATAACTTTGCTAACTGAATTACTATCTAAAACAACAGCACATCAGTGGCAGAGTTAAGAGCAGAATAGATGCTCGTTCCACAGATGAGAGGCTGTCTCAGTGTTCTCATTACATTGATCAAGATTTCACTTAAAATATGATGTGGTTTTCTAAAGTGCTGGAATTTCTATGAAAGCACAACAAACATTTTAAATGTCAGAATCAATTTACATTTCTGAAAACTCTTATGACAATTATGAGGTAAGAGTTCACTTGTGTGTGTGAATAAAATATTACTCTGGTGATTGTGTTAACTTCAATCAGATACACTTCACAAATAGAAAGTAAGCAATTCATTTGGCCTGTTAGTTAAAATTCTAATCTATGGCAGTCACTTGTAACAAGTCAAATTAACTGCCCCATTCTGAGGCCATGATTTATTCCACAGAAATGCTCTCAAATCCTTCTCTATGGAGGAAGTAAACAGGGCAGAGGACAAAGTAATAACTCACCTGCCATTCACCTTGAAAAATCTGGGTTTAAATTCCACAAATTTCATCAACTCGTTAGGAGGGAAAATGACCACCAGCAATAGGACTCAAATTTTTACCTGGACTTGGCTAGACAAAGCTAATTGGACTTTGCAACAATGGACACTCCAAAATAATGTGATCTGAAACAAAGATTGAGATGCACAGAAAACCTAGACAAGAAGCATAGCATCAGGGCTGAACGCTGAAACGTGGCAATTGCTTGGGTGAATCACTAAAGCAGACTGTGACCATCTGTCCGGTGAAACACTTAAGTGCAGTGTCTACGAATCATGTTCAGTCTTATGTCTACGGTCTGAAACCACATAAGAAAATGATGCCGAAGGGAAGGCAATGAACTAATTTAAGCCTAGAGAGTCTCACCAGTATTTTTTGTTCCTACAATTTCTGATACAGAAGAATTTCAATTAACCAGAATATTTGGAGAAGTAGTTACACTGAGGAATTTGCTGATTTTTGTTTGTGTTAAAATTCACAGGGAAAATATATTAAACAAAGGTCCAACTTTATAAATCTTTTTATAGGTTATCTGATTCTATTTTCCTGTCACATGAAGACTACATACATGTTTGCAGCTTTGTAGGGCTCTGGGTCATCAACATGCACATAAATTCCTACTGTCCAGGATTATGGGAATGATCAAATGCAAGGAACGTATTTTTAAAGCAGAGCAAACAGGATTTTCTGATGGATTTGATGTCTACAAGACAGAGCAAGGCTAAGGATAACACCATGATTTGGAGGTTGAGCAAGTGGCCAAAAAGAGTTTCCATTAAGAGAAATGGGGAAAATTGTCCGAGGGCTGGTTACAGTTGAAATATCGAGAGTTCAATTTAGAGTGCTCATGTGGAGATGCCTATTTCCCTTTCAAGAGGAGACAAGTGGTAGAATAAGTGGTAGCCTGTTAGAGGTACAGGCCTGTGTTTTCACTAAAGGAGAGGCAGGCTTGTGTTGCACTCACCTGCTCAAGCATTCAGTAATCCCTACCTTTAGTCTAAGTAACCACATCCCGTGGCATCTGGTGCAAAATTTTGCACCTCCAAAAACAGGTTTTCCCCTAATCATTTTTCCTCATGGTTTCTTAATTATACACAAAAATTTGTATATAATGTACTAAATTATCATCATAACAATAGATGTAGAGTAAGTGGAGGCAGTCTGGCTTCCTCATCCAGGTGTCTGGGTACCTAAGGGAAACAGCATTCCCATAGCCTTGGAGGGGCCTGATAACTAGTGTCCTCATAACCTTGAGACTGGGTCCAATCAACTGTTCCCATAACATGAAGTGGGCTCGCATGCATAGAATTATGTTATGTTATGTAATGTTCTGGCAGTTTTCTGGCTTTGTTCCCCTCTAGTACTTAAACAAGTAGGGACTCGTGGCTGGGGGCAATGATGAGGTGATGATGATGATGATGATGAGAGACACGCAAGGGGACAGGTGCCATGCTGGGGAGTAAAGGCCATGACATGAGACATGCAGATAGACACTCAGCTTGTGGCATGCGTGGCTTGTCCACCTGTAAATAAAGGCATGCCCGACATCCCAAAGGCTTCATGAATATTTTTTTCATCTGCACCAATACCATGAACCTATCTGGCCTTGAAGGGTAGCAACACAATAGACAATATCTACATTATCTCATATTATTCCCAATGAAATCCTACATGTGAGATACTTTTATTATCCTACTTTCACAGATAAAGACACTGTGGCTTAATGTCACACAGGTGTTAAATTAAGCACTGGCCTAACTGCCTTTAAATCCCAAAACTTTATGCCCTGGCTGGCGTAGCTCAGTGGATTGAGCGCGGGCCTGCGAACCAGAGGATCGCGGTTCGATTCCCAGTCAGGGCACATGCCTGGGTTGCAAACCCGTTCCCTGCAGGTCAACTCCAAGCAGGGGACGCACAAAAGGCAACCATACATTGATGTTTCTCTCCCTCTCTCCTTCCCCTCTAAAAATAAATAAATAAATAAAATCTAAATCCCAAAACTTTAGCCACAACGTGGCTCTGCCTCTACCTCTTCTCTCTCTCCCTCCCACCTCTCTCTCTCTCTTGCTCCCTCGCTCCCCCTCTATTCCTCTCTCTTTCTAAAATCAATGAAAAAATAAATTATTGGGCTCATATTTTTAGCTATGCTTCAAGTTAGAAAACAGTAAAAGCTAAGATGGAAAATATGCATTCTAGTGGTGGTTTACCCACAAATGAGATTTTTATATTATTGAGTGATGTATTTTCTCTTTATTGTTCTCCATTCGTATTCAATGTGAGGATCAATTTACAAGTCTATGAGAGTCTAACTTTATTTTCCATAAATATCTATGTGAGCTTTTTAAAGTTTCGGGTACTTTTAGTTTCAAAATCATATTCACAGCCTGTCTGAGTTAGATATTATGGATGATCGTGGCTCTCAAACCTGAGAGTCAGAGAAAATAGGTGGTTGATCCGAAAGTTGCTTATTCTTGCAAGGATCAGAGATAAATCTTTACTGTGCTATGCTAGTACAATTCATCTCAAGCCATTCAGATGTACATAAGAATCACCCAGGGATCTTGTTCTAGTGCAGATTCTGGCTCATTAGGTTCAGAACAGGGTCTGAGGATTGGTGTTTCTAATATGCTCCCTATTTGCAATGATGGCACTGGGCCCAGGTGAAGAATTTCATTCATTCACTCATTCATTAGAACGCCAATCATTCATTCACTCACTTTCAAACATCTACTATATTTGAATTTTTGTGGGTGTGATGATAAATAAGACATGGTTTCTGTATTCAAAGAATTCACAGTCAAACTGAGAAGGTAAAGCCCTCTACATACTACAATCAAATACTTACCAATGTGCATGTGAGGTAATTTTGAAAGTCAAGCAGCATTTCATGTTTTATGTATTTCCCAAAACTCAAAAAATGAGAAAGGATATATAATAGAAAAAGTGAGAGACCCCTATTTATTTTCACTATCATTTTTCAGAAGTGACTAATGTTTTTCTAGTTCAGTTGCAGTGTAACAGACATACATCACTGGATAAGGGTAAGGTAAACAGCGTAATGTTTTGGCTTCCACAGACAGTTAACCTTTGAACAACATGGATTGAACTGTGTGAATGCACATTTTTTCAATAAATAGATTGGGAAATTGTTGGAGATTTTCTTACTATTGTGGAGCAATCGTATTGATTACACTAGGCTACTAGTTATTGCTGCTTCTTCATTATCAATGTATGTATTCTTATATCTGTAAATAAAAAGTAATTTATGTCTCCCATTATGTTTTAATTGTTCATGTGCAGTGTTAATCACTCATATAACCTCTACAGTGTTTAGTATCAAAGAGGACAATATTGTTACAGACACTGAGAGACAGATCATTTCTCTTGTAAACAGACTCTGTACACCTCACTATAGATACAGTACTGTAAGTATATTTTCTCTATCTTATAATTTTCTTAATAAAATCCTCTCTTCTCCAGCTGACTTTATTGTAAGACTACTCTATGTAATACCTATAAAGTATGTTATATTTTATATAATGCATATAAATATGTGTTCAATGGCTGTTTATTGGTAACACTTCTGGTCAATGGTAGGCTATTAGTAGTAAAATTTGGGAGGAATCAAAAGTTACATGTGAATGTTTGACTGCACGGGGGGTCAGCACCCCTAAACTTTGCATTGTTCAAGAATTTAGTGTATTATAAAATGATTACCCCAATAATTTTAGTTAGCTAGAAGTACCTGCTTTTTTTTTGAAATTTTTATGTATTTATTTTAGAGAGTGGGGAAAGGAGGGAGCAAGAGGGAGAGAAACATCAAGGTGTGGTTGACTCCCATGCGCCCCCTACTGGGGACCTGGCCTGCAACCCAAGCTTGGGCCCTGACTGGGAATCAAACCAGTGATCCTTTGGCTCACAGGCCAAGTGCTCAATCCACTGAGCTACACCAGCCAGGGCGAAGTACCTATTTTTGATGGGTCAATGTGTACACTTTTCAGAGTTTGAAAATAAAGAGAGATACAGTGATTTATAAAAGAGGACTGTACACTACCGATTATTCAACAAGTGTTGTTTTCAACAATGATTATTGAACATCTTATTTCAATGTGTGTGTGTGTACATGAGCATTCTGCCTTCTATCATTTTTGTCATATACTGGCTGAAACCATAAAAAATCACATCAGTGACAACTCAATAACTATTTTTGCCTACTCTCTGGTGGGTACTAGCTACCCAATTGCTGCCCCAGGATGCTAGCCCCGGGGTAGACAGCTCTGAATTTGGTGCCCTGAAGCCTTACTCTCAAGAACATAATTTCTCTAGCAGGTTGGTGACATACTGCAAGGAAGTTTTGGGCAATTACACTGTTGGCAGCAGTATTTAAAGTGCATTTGTGAATGTTTGTAGCAAGTGATTGTTAAGAAACTATTGTCCAGGTGGTATTGGCACAGACTGATATAAAATAATAGCAATGAAAATAATAACAATAAGTAATAATATATTTAAAGCTAAGGGATTATGAGAGAATGCCATTTAATCATTTCCTAACAGCTCCTCCAACTGTATGAAATAAATACATGTGTATCCATTTTACAGACGAAGATAGGGACATTCAAAAAATGAGTAACTTTCTCAGATGGATAAATGGTGGAAGCTTGATTTCTACCTCATACCCTTGAGCTTAAACTCCTCACATCTGTACAACAAAACATTGCCTCCTCAAAATTAAAAAGAAAAAACACAAACATACATGAATGTCTGTCACACCTTTTCTTTTTTTAAAATTTATTTAATTGTTGTTCAAGTACAGTTCTCTGTCTTTTATTCCCATCCCAGCCCACCCCCCAGTGCTCCCCACCTCCCTCCCATTCCCTCTCCCTTAGTTTTTGTCCATGTGTTCTTTATACTCGTTCCTATAATATCCTTTCCCTTTTCCCCTGAAATTCCCCCTCCTCTTCCCTCTGGTCCCTGTCAGCCTGTTCTCGATTTCAGTGTTTTTGGTTATATTTTGCTTGCTTGTTTGTTTTGTTGTTTAGGTTCCTGTTCAAGGTGAAATCATATGGTAATTGTCTTTCACCACCAGGCTTATTTCACTCAGCATAATGCTCTCCAGGTCCATCCATGCTGTTGCAAAGGGTAGGAGCTCCTTCTTTCTTTCTGCTGCATAGAATTCCATTGCATAAATGTACCATAGTTTTTTCCCCACACACCTCTTCTTTAAGTCCCTCATGAACTATCAAGTGTCTCCGATTCTCTAGGTATCTAACTAAAACCTAAACAGAAGCAAACCTAGGAATAATGATTGTTACACATTGAGTTGATTGTGACAGCACACCCCCGCTGTGATCTTGGACACATGATTGTATCATTGCTCTTCCTTGTTTTCCACATCTGTACAATGGAAACAGTAACACTACCTACCATCTAGGATTGTCATAAGATCAAAGACTAAATGAAATAATGCATATAAATGACATGGAATAGTGCCTGGAGTATGGTGAGTGATCAACAAACACGTTAGAAATTATTATTAAACAGCCGTGGTTTGCTAATAATTTGAAGAAATTTTAAAGTTTCTACAATTGAGATTAATTGCTCATGCAAAACCTGCAGTGTTCACAAAAACCGTGCAGAATAGAAACTAATGGGAACACTGAATAACAAATACACTGTTCCAGGAGATGCCAAAGAAAAATACTGCTTCCAAAAAGCCATCCTAAAACTGATGTCTTTTGCTGTGCCATAAACATATTGCCTAAGTTTCCTGTGAAGTCCACAAACTGACTTCTTACTGTTACGAGGTGTCTCTATAACAAGTGTGGAGGAGGATCATTTTTGAAAAATACTGGCAGAATCCTTATGAGAATTTTGCATGTTCCAAAGTCTTAAGACCATCTATTTGGCAGTTCATTACCGAATAAACTTTGAGCTTCTGAATCATTTCTCAAATTGATATAAACAAATTTAGAAAATAATTTACTTCTTAAAAGAAGTGCTCTCTGTGACCAATCTCTGCTTTATTATAAAGTTTTTTATATGGAACTGTAAATGTCACGGCTGTCCTTTTGTTAAAGAAATTGACACTAGTTTTTAAATGGCAACTCAACAGCTCATTCCTTTCTGATTAGTGGAGCAAGGGGTCATATAAGGTCAGTGTTCAAAGACTCTGCTAACAAGAATAGGAACTGAAACTGTCTTTGATCATTTTAAATATCTAATGTAACTACTCTTCTGCAAGATTATCTCTATTCATCTAGGTGTAAACAAAAGCTAGAATTTGCCACATCTTATTATTATAATTTTCCTCAATATCCATGCTAACGTGCATAGGATAGATAAATTATTACAGCTTAATCATCTGGAAAGAGAGGCCAAAGGATATGATTAAAATGTGTGAACTCCTGAACATATCGCACTATTGTGAAGTCAAACATATCGACCGAGTCCTGGTATGTTAATAAATTAAAAGTATATATGGAAATTAAGAAATCAAAATTTGATTTAAGATAAAAAGAATAAGAATGTAGAACTTATATTTTGAAAGATTTTTAGTTTCCATGAGTTGTCTAGCCTATAGTCTCCTTTCTACTATGTAGCAAAAGAGAGAGCTTTTGGTGGGAAAAGTTATTTCTGTCAAATAGAAACATCCAGCTCTGTCACAGTTGAATAAAAGATGATAGTTATATAGCTCCTCCTATGTACTGGGCACTATTATAAATGTTTTACATATATAATTCATTCAATCTTCCCAGTATCCTTGAGGTAGGTACCATTCTTATCCTTTTTAATAAATGAGCATTTAAGTAATTCTCTCTATGTGCTCACACATAGGTAGAATTAGTGTGGTTTTTTTTTTTTTTCTGATACTCTTTGGAGCCTACTTTGACGTTTTCAGGAGCCAGCACCTGAGGGTAGAGAAAAGTTAATCTGCTCCCACAGTGATGGGGGTGGGGACACCGGGAGGTACACAGTATCTTCTGGCTTTTCTCTGGTTTCTGATGTGATATGATTGATTGGTTTGGTTGTAATATTACTTTTAAAATATCATCAGCTGCCAAAGTGGATAAAGGGTAAGTTGAAAGGTCTGTTTCTAGTACTGACTGATGTTGCAGTCATGTGGCTGCTTTTGGACACTGAACTACTTACCCTCTGGACTGTGTCTCAGCATCAGGTAGGTTAGAGAAGCATGTGTGCTACCCCACTTTATTGCTAGCAAGACACCCACTGCACATTTAATTTAAAATATGTATTGAACACCCGCAAGGCATCAGGAAGTGTTTTAATATGAATTGACAAAAATGAAAATTGAGGTCCTACTGCCATGGAGTCCTAGAGCATGAGGTCATCACAGGGCATTCTGGAAACACATGGATGACAGAGACAACAAACCGAGGTCAGGAGTCACATGGAAAGCTTTCTGGGAATAGGGGAATCTAAAGGACAATTTGAAAGACAAATATTAAAAAAGGCAAGAATGATGAGGGAACTTGTAAATGTTAATACCTTAATCGATGAGTGTGATTCTCTACATTAGTTTTAGCATGCTATTTGAGGTCTACTTTTATGTTATCAAAATAACTTTGTTGTTATGACTACAAAATAATACATGATTATAATGGAACAATAGAAAATACTTATAGGCAGTAAGAATAAGATACAAATCACCTATTAGCTCACAAACCCAGATAATTTGTTACCAACTTGGTGTAATAATTACATCTGCTTTTTTCTTTGCATGTATACTTGTATGAATTTTTGAAGACAAAAAATTATCATGCTTGTCATATTGCCCTGTGATCTGGTTTTCATTTTCATTTAATGAATTAGGAATATAGTTATGTATCACTTAATATTATTTTATGAGCTGGTCTTTTAAAAGTATCAACAGTAACAACAAAGAAAATTGAATTAAGAAAGGTTTTGAATTTTTCTTTGCTTCAGAGAATCTTCTAAAAGAAAATGATGGGCAATGAATTTTTATTTTTTGTGCTTTTTAAACAGACAAATGTGGGAGAATCACATCTAAGTATTAGAAAGCTATTTTAAAACAAATGTGTCAGAGAGATAAAATCAGAATAATTTAATGCAGCAACATGGATTTATTTTTTATTGAAAACAAACATGGTAGAGAAAAAGTGGTCACCTATTTCTTTAAATTTAAGATAGGGAAAGCCATGAATATAATGCAGATTATATCAAAGGGTGTTGTGAAAAATTGTATTGAATTATGGCAAATATATTTCTGAGGAAGAAAAGTAGAGAATCTAGGAAACACCAGTAAGGAACCGTTTGGAGGTGAATGGAGGTGACTCGGGGTCAGGCCTCTCTTCATCCCCATCTCTATGATAACACCTAGTGCATATCCTGTGCTTAAGGTGTTCGTGGGATGCTGTCAGACTTTTATGTGGATTACCTCCTGACCACAACCCTAGGAGGGAGATACTATTGCTATTCGTATGTTGCAGGTCAGAAAATGTAAGTAAAAGAGTAATGCAAAACATTCGCAAGGGCATATAGCTAGTAAAAGATAGGGTCAGAATTTGGACCCGGGTGCCCGGTGTTACTCAGAAGCTTGGTTCAGGACCCATTACAACATTACCTCAGTGCTGATAGTGAACTTCCTTCCCTAACTTCCAGATAACTTTCTCTCAATATCCTTTCATCAATTCAATTACCTACAGGCTCCTTTTCCTACTTGGATCAAGGCTAATATCCACTTGCTGATCACTCCCCCTATTCCTGTGAAGTTAATATAACCCTAACCCTAACCTTAACCCTAACTGTGATCCTACACCCATCACTGCATTGCCTACTTCTCTGACAAATACCTTCTCCCAGTTGAGTAGCATCTTGAGGAGGAAACTGTGTTCAGCACTAAAGAAGTTAGAGTTAATTGAAATCACTTCAGTTGTAAGATTTAATCCCTCCGTTTTCTTCACCTCAGATGGACCAAATCAACAGCAAATTGATTGAAGTTTTGCAATTTTCATTTTTTAGTTATCCCCAATGAAAGCTTGCAAATATTTACTAAGTGTCTTTCATATGCATAGACCAGGCTGTTTTCTAGAATCTAAAGATCATCCACGGATCTCAAAATGTAAGGACGTTTATAATGTAGGTGAGGGGACAGATATGGACTACAATGGTAAGGAAAAAGATCAGCCACTTAAAAAGGTGTTTTAATAATGAGGGTCAATTTTAAGTTCAGGGCATTTTCTTCTACCCTGTAGACTAGGGAGTGATGGATACTTAGGAGCTATTGCAATTTTTGGATTTCTTTCATTGTTAATTTATTTTGATTGATTTATGTGCCATCATTACAACTGTAACATATTGGAGTCAGTTGTAATTAAGAAGCATGCATTCTTAATGAAACTATTTAACAAAATCTGGTTTTAAAATCAATATGGTCTCTTAAATGAACATTACCTGCCATTTGTCATTCGGCATAAAAGTGGATATAATATGTCTTCACAGGAGATACGCTTTTTAAAAAATGGCCAATACACGCACCTTCCTTCATAATTTTTACACTAACAGGCAATGCTTTGACACCTTGTTCTGCCACATGAAGACTTTAGGTGCTGCATTGAAATGCATAGCATTGCATCCTTTTCTTTCAATAAGCAAGTTGCAATAATAATCCCTTATATTGTTACCCTGGAATAAAACAGAAATTGGTGCTTAAAACAGAAATTGGTGCTTTGTCCAGGATGATAAACCAATCTGTTTTTGTGACTATCCATGGTCCCTAAAAGTGACTGCATTACTGTTCATATGCAAATTCACAATGCAGACTCTTTGAAACTCACAGATGAAATTATCCTTAACTTTGTCTGCATTATTATCACTGTATTTTTTAGAGATTATTTGGAGAGATTTATGGTAATTTATAAAGAAAAATGTATGTGCAATTTAATCTCATTTAATCTTTTTAAAAAATTTCATCAGCTCTTTCTCAATTTGTTTTGAAAATGAACGTTCCACACATGACAGCCGCATGAGAAGCATCACTGTTGACTAGCTCAATAATAATCTATTTATTGCTCCTATTTTCATTTTACTAATAAAAAATAAAAAAACAGGCAACTACTAATAAAAGTTTGACTATTTATAATCGTCCTTAATTGTGGAGATTAAAAATGAACTTTGCTAGGCAAAGTACATATTAAAAATTACTAGAATTTGTTCTTAATATGATACATTTTCAATTTTAATAAGAACACAAGTCTAAAATGCTCAAAATGTGTAATTAAAATAAATCTTACTCTCTGTTCTTTTTTTTTGTAAACTTGGCATCATTACTAGGTCCTAGTCCAGCGATGACAGAGGAAATAATATTATTTCTTTTCACTTTGAACATTGCAATCAGTTCAGATGGGACAGAACTGTTAGATAACAGTTATACCAGATAAAAATTCAGATAATTATACCATATAATTTTATTCAGATAAAATTATACCATAATTGGGGTGAAATGGTCACAATGAAGAAATGTTGATTGTAGGATTAGAACAAGACAATCACAGTAGCTATAAACATAAAATAGGCGCATTTAGCATGGCTTGGACATGTGGACAGAATAACAGATACATAAAATTTAAATATATATATATATATAAATTAGGAAAATCATTAAAGATGCCGGAGTGAGGTGTTTTCTAGGAAAGCTCAGTAAAAAAGAGTGCTGTGGGCTCTAATGGAATAGAAAAAAATCAAGAAATTAAATTTGATAATGATCTCACCAATTTCAAAAGTACTGCTTTCACCATCTATTTCTGGGTTTTTGCTTGTTTTTCTCTTTGCGACGGTAACCTTTAATTCTTTCTCTCCCATTCCAATTCCCTGCAGATTTCAGAATATGGAAGAATGGTGAAGAAATGGGCCTAACATGACTTCATCCTCTAGCTTCTCCCAGCACTAGAACATACTGCCATTTGCTCAGCAACTAAACAGGCCCTTGGACAATTATGTGGAGAGTATAAACAGGGAAGAAGTTCAATTGTCAGGGCATACTGGTAGCTTTTGCACTTTAAAATAGAGTTATGTGAATGCTCAATTCAACTTTCCTGCCAGCCAAGTCATTTAGCATTGTGATAGAAATGGGTTCCCACAATTTGCAAACATCTCACACAGAAATGATCTAGTACTGTGTAGATGTTATCACGAAATGAATGTATTCTCTGAACCAGGTATTCACAAACCACAGGCAGTGGCCCAGATTTTACCTAGTGGGTTTTTTAAAACAATATTTTTTTCAACACAGCCATTTCCATTGTTTTGTGTCATCTACAGCGTGGCTACTTTCAGACATTAGTAACCGCAAGGGGTCATTGCAAAAAGGCTGCACGTTTTCTAAGCCAAATATATATATATAATGTTATTTGGCTATTTACAGGAACAAAAGTCAGCTCTTTCCCTATCCACATAGCAGAACAGCTTTATGGGATGGTTAGTACATAAACTAGAATAGAATTCTGGTGAAATGGACACTGCCGCAAATAGTATATATGTGATAAAAGTGGCCTATTCATACAGGAAAAGTTGTTTTTACAGTATAAAGTGGCCACCTAGCCTCAAAAATGTGTTGAAATTTAAATAGGTTTATTCATATATTACAAGAATTATCGACTTTCAGTAAACATTCCAAACTGCTAAAGGATATATTAAGACTTTGACTCATCACCCATTAGTAAATGAATGGATCAAAAAATTATGGTACATTCACACAATGGAATACTACACAGCAAAAAGAAATAAGGAGCTCCTACCCTTTGCAACAGCATGGATGGAACTGGAAAGCATTATGCTGAGTGAAATAAGCCAGATGGTGAAAGACAAATACCATATGATCTCACCTGTAAGTGGAACCTAATCAACAAAACAAACAAACAAGCAAAATATAACCAAAGACACTGAAATAGAGAACAGGCTGACAATGACCAGAAGGGAGGGAATTTCAGGGGAAGGGGGAAGGGTTTGCAGGAATAAGTATAAAAGACACATGGACAAAAACTAGGGGCAGTTGAAATGGGAGGGAGGTGGGAGGCGACGGGTGGGTGGGCTGGGATGGGAGTAAAAGACAGAAAACTGTACTTGAACAACAATTAAAATAAATTTTTAAAAAAGACTTTGGCTCATCTGGAGACATTAACCTTTTCTATGCATATTATTTACATGCAAAATATTTTTGTCTATATGATGAGTATACCTGAGAAAAAAATGCATATTTATTTCTATATTGCTAACTTTTCCTTTCACAGAGCACCCACTCCTTACCACTCATGAACCCCATAGCTTTCAACCCAGGAGTCAATGAAACAATGCTTGATATTTTCACATATACAGACAACCTCCAGATCATTCTATTCAGTGGGTATAATTCAGTCTTCACTTTACTAATCTTCCAGCACCACTCAGTGCTATTCACAAACCTTTCTCCTTCAAAGATTCCTTTCTAAGAGATTCAATAATCCCCCTGCCCCATTAACACATGTGCACCTCTCTACCCACTCTTTATCTGGCTCCTTTGTGAGCTTTATCTAGCAATTGTTAAGATTCTTCAATTCTTACTCAGAAAATTCCTCCATAATCATGCTTTAATCATCACTCACCTGAAAATGGGTCAACACTTATCTCTCCAGTCTGGACTCTATCTGAGCTAGAGACCCTTAAATTCAATTGCCTACCTGATATCCTTTCTTGAATATCTTAAAGAGGATTCAGACTTGTGTCCAAGACTGAACACATGCCCTGACCTGTGTGGCTCAGTTGGTTGAACATTGTCCTTCAGAGTAAAGGGTCCCAGTTTGATTCCTGGTCTGGGCACAACTAGGTTGGGGGTATGATCTCTTATTGGGGTGCGTGTGAGAGGCCACCATGATGTTTCTCTCACACATAGATGTTTTTCTCCTTCCCTTCCCCTCTCTCCAAAAATAAAAGAAAATATTTTTAAAAGACCAAACAAATCCTCTCAAACATGCTGTTCTTATATCTCATTGTATTATATCCTGTTTTATTCATGTACATAAGCCGAGGGCTGGGGAGCCATCTTGGACACTGCACTCTCTCTCATCCTATAGACTCAATATATCTTTGAGTTTGATTCTTAACCCCTAAATATCTGTTGACCTCAGAGTTTTAGCATAAGGGCCGTGGCTGGTGTGGCTCAGTAGATTGACCACCAGCCTGTGAACCAAAGGGTCCGGTTTGATTCCCAGTCAGGGCACATGCCTGGGTTGTGGACCAGGTCCCCAGTTGGGAGCATGTGAAAGGCAACCACACATTGATGTTTCTCTCCCTCTCTTTGTCCCTCCATTCCCCTCTGTTTAAATATAAATAAATAAAATCTTTTTTAAAAGTTATAGCATAAAGGTGTGGCAGGCAGCACATGCAAGTGCTCCATGTTCACTCATTTTACATTCATTCACTATTAAATGAAGAAAAGTACACCACTTTATTAAAATTGTAGATATCCCCAGGAAAATTCAAACATAGTAGAGGGGGCTCAAGTACTTAACCACCTCCCCTGGGAACCACTAGTTGTTTGCGCACCACTGCTTGACTCTTTCCACTTCTTTCCACTTCCACTGTCCCCCCCTCTTCTGAACTAATGCAGTTTTCCCATAACCGGTCTCCTTGTCTCCACTCAGGCCCTTCTCTAAATGGCTCTCCAGACTTCTATTATCATATACAAATCTAATCACATAACCTCTCACCGAAGACGCAACAAAAAAAAATCTCTAGTGCTTTCCCATTGCTTACTCTTTATCACACACTACAAGACCTTCTAGGATATTGTTCTCATCTCGTTTCTTCAATTTATCTGACAATATATACCACTTGTTTTTTCCTACCGCTGGTTTTCTTTGGGGATCATGTATTCCCCACACTTCCTTCCCACAGGGGACCTTCGTGCAAGCTGTTTCCTCTGCCTTGGATGCTTTTCACTTCCCTCTCCATTTATTTACAACCTTTTGACCTTTGAATTGTTCTCTCCTACATTATTTCTTTAGGAAAGTTTTAGTGGCCTCTCTTTGCTAAGTCCAATACTTTTGTTAGAGATCCTCCTCTTTAGCCCTTAGCACAGCTATAACGTGGTGTTCATTCATCAAGTTCCATTGATTATGGGCTACTGTGAAGTCTGGGATGACAGGGTTTTTTTTTCATCTAGTTCCCTTTTGAATCACCAGCCAGAAGCACTGCATATGAAACCTGGCGATGCTCGATGACTATTTTTTTAAACAATTAAATACTTGTATGAATTGACCTGTTTGAGGACACAAAACATATTCATAAAAACCCAAGGACTTATAATGTTCTGGTTTCACAATTTTATTCTATTTAACACTCACATCAAACTTGTGTGGCAAGTACTAAATTTAGTCTTATTTTACAGTGGAGGAAACTGAAGCTAAGACAAATTACTAAATTGCCCTTAACTCCACAGTTAGTCAGGAAAAGGGCCAGGATTAAAACTCAGATTCATCTGTCCCACTATGCCAGAGTGCCTTCCTTATGTTCTCTTGGGCAAGCAGAAAAAAGGGATGTAGAGTTGTTTACTTTTCTTTTTTTTGAGAGGTTTTATTCTTTTATTTATTATTGTTTTTCAAGTACAGTTGTCACCATTCCCTCCCCCTCCTCATTCCTCCCTGCCTCTTGCTCATCTGTAGAGTTGTTGTCTTTATAAGGCAAAGTCTCCTTCAATTATTTCGAAGCAATGAATTTGGAAATCAGATGAAAATCAATTTTTAGAAACAATGCCAGCATTCTAATCTACAGTGGAAAATTTCTCCTTATAGTTGATGGGTTTACTTTTTGTAGGTCAATAAACTATATATTTATGTCTCTAACAAACAAAAAACAAATAAACATTATATTATGTAAATGAAAGCATGCACAAACAAAACCTGTAAAATGTGCATTTAGTCTCAATAATGCTGCCCTTTTCTTTCCTGGTGACAGTTTCACTGCAGAATATTTGATGAATACAACCATCTTCCATGAGGCACAGTGTGTTGAAAAGAAGTCCATGTCTACTATGCACGTTACAGCATTTCTTGGGGTGAGAAAAAAGAAAAGAAATGAGGAAGATGAAGAGATTGCAAAAAATGACACGCATTTTGGGACTTGTAATGAAAAGTGAACAGTTGCTACTGTTCAAGGCAATGATTTCATTTTATTGGTGAATCTCAGGCACTCATAAATGACTTTTCCATAGATTCCTGGAAGACTACCAAATAAGACACTGCTGAAGCAATTTGCTATCCCCCACTACCTAATGAAAGAAGTAGGCAGTTTTCCCGAGGGGACGAAATCACCCCACTCCAATGTCAGTGCAGCCTAAGCGAATGGCCACCTGTTCATAATTAGATTTTGAATAAGGAGCAGAGTCTATGGTCCACAAAAAGCAGTGGAATTCTTCAGACATGACATTTGCTGCCTTTTTCTGTTTCGTTGCCTTGCTTAGAAAGATAACCACGGCGCTTGAGAATAGCAGTCTCTCCCTGTCTGGACACAGTGAATCTTTGTGCTAGGGAGTGTGTGAGAGAATGGAGTGTGAAGCTATCTATTCATGGCCCCGTTGGAATCTATGTCAGGTGCCATTGCTGGAAATTAATGACCAGTGTGCTCTTCAGTAAAAGAGAGCGTTTCTTTTCCTGGCCAGGCAGCTGGGGAAACACAAAATAAACAGAGAATGCAGCGAAACTCACAGTAGTTCTTATAGTTCTTATAGGGGTGTCTTTCTAAAAGAAAGACAATTGAGACTTTATAAAGTATTTCTTTTAGTAATTGCAAAGGTAAATTATCTATAACGAGGAAACTGGGAATATGAGCAAGGTGGCATTTTCTGCAGTTCTAATTTAACTTTTGGATTTTGCCCTTGGAATAATTAGCTCAGCACACTGAATGCAATTATAATTACAAGAAATATGTGGAGATAGTACCTAGTTAAAGAGAAAAGGGATGTTTTTATGTGAGTTCAATATATTTCACACCAGTGGAAATAATTGCATTTCTAATTATAATGTAAAGCCTATTTCATAATTAAGTATCTTATTTAGGTCTAGAATGCTGACTACAGATTTCAGTAACTGACTCTAACAGTCACTATATGATTTCTATAGCAGCACTTCCCAGGCAAAACACTTAATATAAACAATTTACACTCTAACTTAAGCAGTTTATAGACAAAGCAGCTTTCCTGGATATATACTTTTATGCCACATGATTCCCCCACCAAGCTGTGGTTTTCCACTTTTTTATGACTAGTTGCTTAAGGACTGAGTCTTGTAGGTCAGTATGTCATGAAGTGAACCCTGGCATCAGAATACCCTGAGGGCTCCTAAAACTTGGACTTCTGAGTCCAATACAGATAAGTAATTTAGACGCGTAGACCACGTTTTGATAATTAATACTAAAGGCCATTTTTGTGTGTTTCTCTTGGAATGGTTCCCCCAGTATCTTTCTACCATTCCCCTTAGTTGCCTCATTTGAAAAAACAAACCAATAAAAATGCCCTTTTCATGGAACAGTTATGTGGGCAACCCCTCGCCTCTGATAAACAGGTAGGTCAATTTGTGCTTCTGACTTGGTCAGAATGTCCTGGAGTCATGTCCCCTCTAAGTGATTTTCACATAGAGATAGTTTTAAATTAAAACAATGGACAAAGAAATAAGACCTTTCAGGCCTTGTCTCCATTAATGAAACTGATGATACAAAGGAAGAGAATAGAAAAGCGTTCTAAGGCAGGAAGAAATGATCACAGGTTAGCTAATCAGGCAGGAAGGAAGAGGACGAGTTCTCAGTCAAAGTGCGAAAACTGGACTCCAGAAAGTCTACAGAGCATGGACAGGTACAAAAATTAAAAAGAGAGCACAGAAGATCTCCCTGGCTTAGATGATCTTAGGAGTTACTTTTCAGAAAATAAACCTCGGGCATCCCTGGTTTGTCTGACCTTGTGCCGCCATTTATGGGTTCAGAACTTCCTGCCTGGGATCTAGGTCCACAGATGGCTTTTAGGTGAGTTTGAAACATCCTGAAACTATGCAAAGGTTTGTGTGCAGGTATTTGGTTTTATTTTGTGGTGTTTTTTTTTTTTTTTTGGTCCAGGGAAAGAAGAAGAAAGTTGTCCATAATTTTAATCAGCTTCTTAGATATTACACAGGAAAAACCACAAGGCTTCTTCTTCATCTTGCCTTGAAGCCCTTTCATTCCATACAGTTAGCGAAGTAAGGTTAGAGATTTAAGCATGAGGAACATCTGAAAAGTTGGGAGGCAAGGGAACACTCCTTCCATCCACAGTTAGGTGGCCTGGTAAGACCAAAACGTTACTTCCGCCAAGATGGAGGCATAGGTGGAAACATTGTGCCTTCTCCCACAACCAAGTTTGAATACAACAAAGGTTTAGTAAACAAAGACACAATCAAAGAACAGAAAATTGAACTATACTGAAGTCCGACAACTGGACCGGTAAGAGGGGTGGAGCCAGCAGCGGAGCAGGGCCGGGAAGGAAAGATCACCCAACCCAGGCACACAGGCAGGGGGCGGGGGGGGGAGCAGCACAGACCCAGTGAGGGTGCAGGACAGGCTGACCACGGTCACACATTCGCGCGCAGAAAAACCAGCAGAGGAGTGAGCAGTGAGACGGACCGTGCAGGCCCCAGAGGGCGAACCCAGCGGTGGAGAGCTGACCACAGTCACACATTTGAGCGCAGTGGGATCAAACGCGCGGGTCCTGGCAACAGTGGCAGCTTTGGCGGGAGGCAGCAGATGGAACCTCCATGGCTTTCCTTTGACCCTTCCCCCACGTACAGCTTCACAACCCAGCGACTGAGTTGCCCCACCCTGGTGAACACCTAGGGCTTTGCTCCTTATACATAACAGGTACAAACAGTCCAAAACATTATGACTCAAGAAGAACTCAAAGCCCCAGATCCAATAACTCTAACTGCTATCGGCGTTTGGTCTTACCAGTGTTACCATGAAATAGCGAACCTCTCAGATGCACAATTCAAAATACTGGTGATCAGGATGTTCACAGAACTGGTTGATTATAGTCACAAATTAGAGAAACATATGAAGGCTAAACTAATTGAAATGAAGGGAAATGCACAGGAAACCAATAGTGATGGAAAAGAAACTGGGACTCAAATCAAGGGAGTGGACCAGAAAGAAGAAAAAAATAACCAAACAGAAAAGAAGGAAGAAACAAGAATTCAAAAAAAATGAGGAGAGGCTTAAGAACCTCCAGGATATCTTTAAACATTCCAACATCCGATTTATAGGGGTACCAGAAGGGGAAAAGAAACAGCCACGAGTGGAAAACATATTTGAACAAATAATAAAGGAGAACTTCCCCAGCCTGGCAAAGGAAATAGACTTCCAGGAAATCCAGGAAGCTCAGACAGTCCCAAAGAAGGTGGACCCAAGAAGGAACACACCAAAGCACATCATAATTACATTAGCCAAGATGAAAATGAAGGAGAGAATCCTAGAAGCAGCAAGAGATCAGGGGACAGTCACCTACAAAGGAGTACCCATCAGACTGTCAGTGGATTTCTCAAAAGGGACCTTACAGGCAAAAAGGGGCTGGAAAGAAGTATTCCAAGTCATGAAATCCAAAGACCTACAGCCAAGATTGCTCTATCCAGCAAAGCTTTCATTTAGAATGGAAGGACAGATAAAGTGCTTCTCAGATAAGGTCAAGTTCAAAGACTTCATCATCAACAAGCCCTTATTATATGAAATGTTAAAGGGACTTATCTAAGAAAAAGAAGATGAAAAATATGAACAGTGAAAGGACAGCAAACTCACAGTTATTAACAACTACACCTAAAACAAAAGCAAACCAAGAGGACAGCTAGATTAGGAGCGGATCCATAGAAATGAAGAACACATGGAGGGTTAGCAACAGGGGAGTGGGAGGAGGAGAAGGGGGGAGAAGGTACAGAAAATAGCATAGACGGTAGGTAGAAAATAGATAGGGGGGAGGGCAAGAATAGTATGGGAAATGCAGAATCTAAAGAACTTGAGACACATGGTCATAAACTAAAGGGAGGGAATGGATGGAGGAGGGGATGTGCAGGGTGGAGGGGAATGAAGGGGGGGAATAGAACAACTGTAATTGTATAATCAATAAAATATATAAAAAAACATTACTTCATTTCTTGCACCTGGTGTATTTCATTCCATCCATTCCTTCTAGCCTCCCTCGCCACACACATTAAGCAGAAACCTTAATCTGCAGATGATGCAGAGCTGGTGCCTGGCAAAACATTGTCAAGATAAAGCAAAACAAGTAGTTATAGGCAGGGCAAGCAGTTTCTAATTACATTTTGAGGCTCATCACTTTTCCAGCCTATCTTCTTTCTGTTTCTTTGACACAAACAAACTATTTGTTTTTACTTTCTGAACTCTTGTTTTTTCTTTGTTTCTTTGTTTTGTGTGTGTGTGTGTGTGTGTGTGTGTGTGTGTGTGTGCGTGCTAGCTGGGACAATTTGACACTGAATTCTAAAAGCTTGTTTCTAGCCCTGTCTGGTGTAGCTCAGTGGATTGAGCACGGGCCTGTGAACCAGATGATTGCACTTCGATTCCCAGTCAGGGCACATGCCTGGGTTGTGGGCCAGTTCCCGGCAGGGGCTAGTTCCCAGCAGGGGATGCACAAGAAGCAACCATACATATGATGTTTCTCTTCCTCTCTCCTTCCCTTCCCCTCTAAAAATAAATAAAATATTTTTAATAAATAAATAAATAAAAGGTTGTTTCTATAACAGGAGAATTTCTGTCACTTCTTTTTATTAAAGCAGGCAGTTTCTATCTCCAAACTCATCAGGTACTTGCATAATCCTCAAGTATTCAAGGTCATTGTAATGTTGGCCTTTTCAAATGAGCTCGAGGCCCTGGCTGGTGTGGCTCAGTGGACTGAGCACTGGCCTCTGAACCAGTCAGGGCACATTCCTGGGTTTTGGGCCAGGTCCCCAGTAGGAGGTGCGTAAGAGACAACCACACGTTGATGTTTCTCTCCCTCTCTTTCTCCCTCTCTTCTCCTCTGTCTAAAAATAAATAAATACAATCCTTAAAATGAGCTCAAAGATCTTTCCTCCTCTTGAGTTTTTCGAAAAAATTGAGAAGGATGTGTACTACTTCTTTGAAATTCTGGTAAAATTCACCTATAAGGCCATCTGGTCCAGGACTTTTGTTCCTTGGAAGTTTTTTGATTACTGCTTCAATTTTATTAGTTGGTCTCAGTCTATTAAGATTTTCTGTTTTTCTCCTGGGAGCTGCTATTTTTGAAGGTATCTCTGGCCAGCACTTTGGAAAATCAGTCTCTAAGCATGCTGCAGAGCTGAGCCTTTCTGGAGGGACCATAAGAAGCAGGTTGGGCACAGGGTGGGGAAAAGAAGAAAGTGTATGGAGTCTAAATGAGAATCGATAATATCTTGGCCTTCACAAAGACCTTTAGTATGTTTTAGGTGTGTCTGAAATGCTTACTCCAATAGGCTTCCTAAGGGAAATATGAAAGCTTGAGGTGGAACTATGAATAGGACCTCATAATGTAAACACAGTGGTTTCACACAGGGATGGTCTGAACTTCCTCATTTCTTCCTTTCTCCATCACACAGGGAAAGACTACCCAAATCTATGGTATCAAATGCTTCAGACCAAACTCTAACACACAAGGCTCTTTCCCCTTTTTTATCTCTGGGCAACTGTTCTCCACGCCCAGTGCAATATTTTGATATCCCTGTGACAACTAGAAAGTATGCATTAGTGCGTTGGGCCTATCCCTGGCTTTTTCATGACCATATCACCAGTGAGCATCCTAGGCCAGTGTCCTTATAATTATTGGGTTGATAGTTCTTGAATGACTATATGCATGTATGAATGAATGAACAAATGAATGAAAGAGTGAATGAACAAACAAACACACTCAGGGTTTCTATCGCAGCTTTCAACATTGCCACAAAAACTTTCTTTTATCCCTCTCTCTTGAAATTAGTGATCTATTCCATCTACAATATGATGACTAAGATCCAAGAATGTATTTTCTGGAGAAACAAAGATGACAACATTGTTCACAGGCTCAACCTGTACTTTAAAAAAAATTAAGTAATGCCTTTGTAAGATTGGAATAAATGTCCAAAAGCTAGAAGTTGGTAACCAGACTTGTCAGGATCAGAGCGAAGGTCACAGTGACTGTAGATGAGACCTGTAGTATCACAAATAACGTGCTGGATGATTCAGCAGCACTCTGCGGGCTGTCATGAATCATTGTTATAATGTTTGAGAGGCATAAATGTGATTAATTTATTTCTACTGTTTTAGCTATTTCAAGTCATATTTCATATTTTGTTGATCAGACAACTTATTTTTGAGGTGAGTTTATAGCAAAAAAAGGAGAAAAACAGAAACCAAGCACAATCACACAGCAAAAACCTCTCAATATAGTCCTTATTTTATTTTTAAAAAATAACTCAAAGTACTATTTTTTCTGTTGCTCAATGTTCATTTGATCTTAAATACATGTTATTCATGTTTTTACAATTCTGATTATTTAAAAATTAATGTTAGTCAGAACTACATGCAAGGCACACACTAGGTAAAGTTTTTTTAAGTTTTTTTTAAAGATTGTACTTATTTATTTTTAGAGAGAGGGGAAGGGAAGGAGAAAGAGAGGGAGAGAAACATCAATGTGTGGTTGCCTCTCACGCGCCCCCTACTGGGGACCTGGCCCACAACCCAGGCATGTGCCCTGACTGGGAATTGAACCAGTGACCCTTGGGTTCTCAGGCCCTTGCTCAATCCACTGAGCCACACCAGCCAGGGCACATTAGGTAAACACTTAATGACTGATTTTTGACCTTTCATTTAATAAGAATTGAGAAATCCTATTTATTTAATTATCTGACAATAGCTATGTTTGGGTAATCAAATTTTTCAGATATCACGTGTGGGCAGAGGCTTGGTTTAGGTGATTTCTAAATTCTCTTCTAACACTGATATTTTATTACCCAAGTTTTACTCTAAAACATATTTTGCTTTTTTAAATTCTACTATTCATTAATTCCATTGTAAAAGTTGCAGTCTAACTTGTATCATTTTATCTCCTTCAAAGTTTAAATTATATGCTTTTGGAGTAGAAAATATAGACTTTTATTAGGAAGAGAACATAAAATCACTTTAAAAAATTATATAATGGTTGGAGGAAATATGATGCACAGTGAAAACATGTCACCCCTTAAAAATGCCACCTCTTAAAAAACTAACCAAAACAAGAAAGCAAACAAACAAACAAATAAACAATAAAAAATTTCTGTCTGGAAATTTGAATACTGATTTGATGCATTTAGGAATATCAACTTATAAAATGCTCAGCTACCTTGTCTTGAAACCAAAAGATACTTTTGAGTAACGTTAAAAGGGAATTTTTACCCTTTTATAAGCAAGATCTAATTATAGAGCCTGATTTATAGTATTTAATGCTAAGCAATTACTCCACTACTGTAAAAATAACACTCTCAGCCCCAGTGTTATACTTTCTATGTAGAAAAGCAAATGTACACCCATGCACGAGGCCAAGTCCATTACCTTTTCAAATGCTGTAATCAAATTCATATAAAAAAAAGAAAGTTTCTGGATGTTGTTCCACATGCAGGTAGAGAGAAAAAGGGAGAGGGAGATTTTCATGTGTATTTTTTCCTTTCCTTTGTGAAGTAACAGGAGAGATCATCTGGAAATGATTCAGAAGGGTTATGGAGGGTTTCAGGGATTTGGAAAGGGTGGTAAAGGACTAATATGTCTTCATAGGGGAGTTGGTTAAAAGTTAACAATGTATTTGATGGGGCAGTCCATAGTCACACTTGCAATACATAAAATGACTTCACTAAGAAGCTTAGATTTTTAAGAGGGAGGCCATGCAAAAATAAAATATGTAAATGTGTGTGTGTTAAATAAGCACAAGCAGTATGGTATTGAGCCTTATAAATTCTGGCCCATGAGCTAACATATCTGATAGTTCAAATACAAGATCTAATTCTCACTCAAAAATCTGCTTTGAAGTATAGACAAGTTCAAAGCAACTTTGTGCATTTTCACTCACCCACAGACCCATCATACTCTATTTTTACCTCTAAACTTCATGCTGAATAGCTGCTGGTAACAGAATTTCTTTTGTTACACTTTGCGTCATCACTTCAAAATAAGCAACAAAAAAAGAAAGCAATTCTTAGGAGCATAGCAAGGGTTGTTGTGCTGTTTTCTGCTATGAGACTAAGACTCAGATTTTCATTTTATTTTATACTCCATGGAGTGCAACCAAGCTTACAATTCCCATGAACTTCAAAAAGAGCCCATATTGAGCTCATCTCCTCAAAAGTGTAGAACAAGAAAAAAGAAGCCAAGAGAGGAAGGAAGGAAGGAAGGAAGGAAGGAAGGAAGGAAGGAAGGAAGGAAGGAAGGAAGGAGGGAAGGAAGGGAGGGTTTCCATACACCAATACTCAAACAGTAGTTCTTATCATTTTATAAATTATATGTTCTTACTGTTGGTCTCAGAGATTACTGGGCTATTATTTAGTGCTTCCCTTGTACATTTTGATCTATGTGACAGAAACAGAGAGAATAGATAAGGTACAGTATAGGAACACATTTGCATAGGAGTCACTACAGATGCCTGATAAAACTATCAAAATTTAATGGTCCTTATAAAGAAATAGGTTTATGACAGAAGTAATGGATCAAGTGTAATCGGTTTCCTCTGGGAGGCCAAGCACATTTAAACAACAAATTTCTCATCTTGCACCCCTAAAAATGTGGGGCTCTGCTCAGATGTAGCTATTTACAAGAATGGAAACTATACGTTAATAACGCAACATGAGTTTTGGAGTTTCCCTACTCCTGAGATTTTTGGAATAGTTGGAGAAGGAGAAGGTATTAGCTCTTCTTTGAATGTTTGGTAAAATTCACAAGTGAAGCCTTCCAGTACAGAATTTTTATTTGTTGGGAGTTTTTTTGATAATTTCTTCAGTTTCACTAGTTGTAATCTGTTTATTCAGATTCTCTGTTTTTTCTAGCATTATCCTACTTCCAAAACCAGATAAAGACACTACAAATTATAGACCAATATCTCTGATGAACATAGATGTTAAAACCCTCAACAAAATATTAGCCAACCTAATTTAGCAATCTATTTAAAAGATCATACACCATGATCTAGTGGAATTTATTTGCGGGATGCAAAGTTATTATAATACTCACAAATTGAAAAATGTAATATATCACAACAACAAAATAAAGGATAAAAACTACATGATCATATTAATAGATGTGGAAAAGCATTTGATAAACTACAGTGGCCATTTATGATAAAAACTCTCAGCAAAGTGGGAGTAGAGGAAACATACCTCAATATAATAAAGGTTATATATTACAATCTCACAACCAACATTATATTCAATACTCAGAAACTAAAATTGTTTCCCTTAAGATCTAGAAAAATTCAGGGATATCTGCTTTCACCTCTCTTACTCAATATTACTAGAAGTTCTAACCACATTGATCAGACAAAAAAAAAAAAAAAACAATTAAAGCCCTGGCTGGTCTAGCTCAGTGGATTGAGTGCAGGCCTGCGAACCACACGTTTATGGTTCGATTCCCAGTCAGGGCACATGCCTGGGCTGCAGGTAGGTTCCCAGCAGGGGACTCACGAGAGGCAACCATGCATTGATATTTCTCTCCTTCCCTTCGCATTGATATTTCTCTCCTTCCCTTCCCCTCTAATGATAAATAAATAAAATCTTTTAAAAAATTGGCAAAAGACTTGAACAGACACTCTCCAAGGAGGACATACAGACAGCCCAGAGACATATAAAAGTATGCTCAGCATCACTGGCCATCAGAGAGATGCAAATTAAAACTACAATGAGATATCACCTGACACCGGTTAGAATGGCTATCATCAATAAGTCAACAATAAGTGTTGGCGAGACTGTGGAGAAAAGGGATACCTGAATTACTGCTATAGCTTCGTAACTGGCCTCTGCTCCCACATTTGCTTTTGCGAAGTTTATTATCAACTAATGGCCAGAATCATCTCTTTGAAACATAAGTCATATATTTCTCTTCTTCAAGCCATACAATTGCTCCTCAATTCAACTAGAATAAAAAGCTAAAAATTATTATTATGGTCTACCACAGGGGTGCCAAACTCATTTTCACCAGGGGCCACATCAGCCTCACAGTTTCCTTTAAAGGGCCAAATGTACCCCAGCTGGTGTAGCTCAGTGGATTGAGCGTGGGCCTGTGAACCAAAGGATTGCAGTTCGACTCCCAGTCAGGACACATGCCTGGGTTGCAGGCCAGTTCCCTGCAGGATTGCGCACAAGAGGCAACCATACATTGATATTTCTCTCTGTCCTTCCCTTCCCCTCTAAAGATACATAAATAAAATCTTTTAAAATAGATTGAGATCTTGCTTTAAAAAATAATAAATAAAATAAAATAAAGGACCGAATGTAACTTTAGGACTGTATAGTGGTAACTACTCCTTAGCAGTTAAGTGAGAGTTCAGCACTGCTGCTGGGTTGAAACAAGGTGCCGAGCCAGATAAAACAAGGTGGAGGGCCGGACTCTGCCCATGGGCCTTGTGTTTGCCACTCCTGTGGTCTACCAAGGCCCTACATAGATATGATGGCAGTCTCTACCTCAGGATGTTTCCACTATGGCCTATGCCTAGGAAGTTCTCCTCCCAGATATCTACCTCCCTTATTCCTTGGCTTCTCTGTGAGGACTATCCCTGAACAACTTCATTACTACCAGTGTCATTCTCATTCTTTTAGAGTGTTTTTCTCCTACAGTACTTCTCATTTTCACTATCAATCTCTGACACTATAGCAACATGTTTACTTTTTACAAGAATTAAACTGATCACAGTTCCTAAGAGACCAACAATTAAAATATGAGGTTAACTATGTCATTGGGAAGGAGTTTAATGACACAATGTTTTGCTCTTGGTAAAGACTTAAAAATAGGTTTCCCAGAGCAGAGGTTTGGATCTCAGGAAGCAACTAGATGGTCATTGCAGAAGTTGAGAGCCAAAAGTCAAGAGGTTCTTAAGGAATACAACACAAGCTTTAGCTGAACAGTCATTTTAGGAATTAGTGCTGTATTATAGACAGCGTTAGGACCCATAGACAGACTCAAATTTAGACAGTGGGATAGAAGATAGAAGAGTGCTCTTCAGTCTGATAAATAATGAAACCAAAGCAAAATTCCAATCACTAGATTTGGTAAAAAAACCAAGAGAGGAATTGAAGCAAGGCATGCTTCTGAGAGCAACTTAAAGTACTAGCTTTCCTGCCTTCATGGGCATCATTATCATCTGATTAATGCTTTTTAAAATATATAGAGAGCCCTGGATAGTGTGACTCAGTGGATTGAATGCTGGCCTGCAGACCAAGGGGTTGCCAGTTCTATTCCCAGTGAGGACGCATGCCTGGGTTGCAGGCCAGGTCCCCAGTACAGAGTGTGCAAGAGGCAACCACACATTGATGTTCCTCTCCCTCTCTTCCTCCTTCCTTTCCCCTCCCTCTATAAACAAACAAATAAACAAACAAACTATATCAAGTCCTTGGACCATTGGGAATCAGAAAGTGTAAAATGTGAGGCTCTCAAAATTGGTATTTTACATATTCATTTGTTTTTAATTATTTATTTTTTTAATTTTAACTGTTGTTCAAGTGCAGTTTTCTGACTTTTACCCCCATCCAAGCTCATCCCCCCAGTCCTCCCCACCTTCCTCTCATCTCCATCCCCCCTTTCTTTTGTCCATGTATCCTTTATACTACTTCCTTCAAGCCTTCCTTCCTTCCCCCCAAATTCCCTCCCCACTCCCCTCTGGTCACTGTCAATCTCTCCTCAGTTTCAGTGTCTTTGGTTATGAAAAATTGGTATTTTAAAAGACTGAGAGAATTTCAGTGGAGTCAATGCTGTGACCTGTTATTCACTTCATTTTGGCTGACCCGCTGGCAGATTTGTATAAGATCTTAGGGAGATTCTGGACCTGGAAGAGTCAAACAGCTGCTGCAACAGGGAGATATGAAATTTGAAGAGTAGATCACAACAGTGTGAAGCAAGGAAAGAGCTCAGCATTTTCACCTCATGGACATTGCACGCACCATGAGGGCACGTGTTAGCTGTTCCTTTGCCATCCTCTGTCCAGCGCTCCATAAATATTTATACAATTAATGACATAAGATTAAAGCCCAGGTGATAGGATTTTACTTTAGTCATCTAAGTATTTTGAAACTAACCTTTTTCCCTTGCTGTGCAATGAAAGCCGTCGAAGACAGCACGTAGGTTTTTCAACATGGTCATTAGTATCCGCTGATACAATTCAAGAACTTTATCCCACTCCTGAATAAGCATAACACTGGCAATCGGAACTTAATATTTTGCCAATTTCCATAAAGAACAATGTGTTGACCCTTTTTGTGATGAAAAGTTCACTGTTCAGAGGATGAAAAGTAAGTGTTTAGCTCTTCCTTTAGTAAAGTGATTCATAGTTTTGCATTCCTCATAGTTCCTGCCAGTTACTTTTGTTCTCTATTCTTTACTCTTTTCGACTGGAAAATGTATAAACTACTCAAATTTAAACTTGGTCTCTGAACTGAAAAAGTAATGATGCATACAAATACATTATGTGTTAATGATAAAACACATTTAACTGATGATTGGGCCATTGGTACTCTTATCTGGCAACTAGCTGCTTCTGTGCGCTCTGTAACTGCTGCCTCTTCAATAGTGTTCCTATACCAACTTTAGGACAGTCTAGTTCACACCAGTGGAAGGTTATGGAAACCACTGCAGCTTGGAACTTTTGATGATTTCTTATTAGGTTGAGATCTCCTCCTATTGTTCGACTAGTATAAATTGCTTTACCTTGGTGTATCCTGGAAGAGGTGATCAACGTGGCTGAGTAAGTAAGTGCTGTACTCACATCCTCCCATGACCACATCAAAATTACAACTAAAAGACTTTTCAAAATGGTGGCAGAGTAGATGGATCTCATGTTCACCTCCTCCCAGAACCAAACAGGAAATACTGGTTCTGGAACTAACCTGGGAAACCATCAACTGAAAACTGGCTGAAGAGGACTTTTATATCAAAGGGTCGGCAATGGAAGCCATGTTGAGACTGGAAGGAAGGGCAGAGAAATGCAAGGGGCTGGCCCAGCTCCCACAAACAGGGGCTAAGGTCCTGCAACCATTGCCCCTGAGAAGTATGGGGAGTAAACCCAAGGCAGGGATCCCCAGCTCAGAGCATCAGAGCCAGGAAGAGGTGCCCTCTTAGCACTGGGCTGTGAAAAGCGGTGTGGTTTCCATCCTCCAAGGAGAGGTGGAGTCAGTTAGAAATATAAGGACTCTCTTAAAGGGCCAATGTGCAAAATTGCATTTTTACAAAGACTCAGCTTGGGCTCTGGTGGAGAGAGCACAGTGTGGACTGGAGTGTCCTGAGGAGAGTCTTGGGGTTATGGCTCTAGGGAGAGACATTGTGAGACAGTCACCAGGATCCCAGTACTGAGTAATTCTTGGATATTACAGTAGCCATCTTTCCTGGACAGAGCAATCCCAGCCTGAAGGAAGGCAATTAACCCATCTTCTGGACTCCCACTCACCTGACCTGGCAAATCATAAGCTTGGCTGAGGAGCCAGCTACCTAGGCTGTAGTGTAGAAGTCTGAGCAGACTCACAGCATTCAGTGGCTGGCTTTGGGGGTGTGGCCATTTGTCCCATGTTTCTGTAAACCTGACTGAGGCTTTCTCCTCACAGGAGATCCAATAGAAACACCCTCTAGGCTTTGGACAGACCCAACCTCTGGGCTCCAGAGGCTCCCCGTGCCTGACTACTAGGGGCTCTGCTCTACTGAGGTTCAGGGAAATTTGGGGACAGACTCAGTCATGTGGCTCTGGGGTGGAAGATTACACCCACCACCTTGCCTGAAGTTAGAACAGCACTTTACTTCATTGGAGACATACATACTAGATTAATCCTCCCCATTCTTCCAGAGGCTCTATGAGTGAGACTGAGCTGGCAGGTGAAGGCGGGTGGAGACAGATCACAAGGTGACCTGGGACATTTGCTTGCTTACTTCCAGACTTGGTGCTGGTAAAAACCAGCCTTGGAGCACAGCTTGATCCTTCCTGTGTGCAGTCAGGCTCAGCAGAGGCAGCCACAAACTGTGGATTGCTTGTAACTTCAAGCAGGTTGCTGAGGGCCAGGCACAGACAGCATCTGACACTGGCCTGCATAACTCATGAGCACAGATAACAGTGTGGTGGTAGCCAGAAGGAAGAGGGATGGGAACTCAGTGGAGTCAGGCAAAGGGGGGAAACATCTGTAATAGTGTCAACAGTAAAAATAAACACAAAATTACAACTAAACTCCAGAACATCTGTCCTTCACAATTACCTGAATTCTAGTTGAACAAAAAGCCTCCAACTAAGAAATAAAGAAGTCACGCTGAGACTGGTAGGAGAGGGGCAAACGTGGGATGAGCTGTTCCCATACCTACCTATGGTGGGTAAAAATCCATAGGGATATCTTGGCTGTGGTGGTCTACCCTGAAGAGCAAAGGGTCCCAGACCCAAACTGGACCCTCTCAACACACAGTTTCAGTGGCAGGAAGAGAACCAGGGTGCATTATGGCTCCTAAGAACCTATAAGGAGGCCAGAAATGAGTAGTGTGTGTTAATTCCAGAATGTTTTTACTTGAATTATTTTGCCTTAGTTTCATTGAAACATCTCTTTAAATAACCATTTCACTGGTCTCCCATCTCCAGTTGTTTCTTCCACAAATACATCTTCTGCTAAAAATGAGTATCCACTTGCTATTCTTCTCATTAAAAATCTGCAATGATATCCTTCATTGTTTTCAAATTTTTCAGCCTGACCCTCACAGTCTGGCATCAGTCTGTCTACCTAAGTCATATTTTCCCATTACCTATCAATACTTTAACCACACTGTATGGCATGCATTCCTGCTTTTACTCAGTTTGATCTCTTTCTCTTTCTGCTAGTTTCTGTATATTGAAGTGTTATGTATACCTCATAGAGTTGCTCAAATGTCATCTGATCCACGAGGCCTTTCTTCACCCCTAGTCTACCTCTCCCTCCACAGTCACCTGTTGCATTTTGCATAGAGCTAGATGATAACAGTGATCGTAGTTTGCCTTGTGTAAGTTGCCTATGTACCCATCTGTCTACCTCTTCTATTTAAATCCCTTTATCACAGAACCTGACACATAATAGGCACTTTAATAATATTAAAGCACTTGAATTAAAGGATACAAAATACAAAATTTCAGATAACTCAATTCAAATTAATTCTATCAATTGTTGAGAGTCTTGCATTGGCTGGGTTTGATAATACATTTGGCATTTTGTTTAGTTATCTATATCTTAGAGTTTTTGGAAATGTTGAGTCATGGTTTTCTGTCTTCCATGGAGACTGGGAGTATCACATAATTATTCTTATCTCCTATGACAGCTGTCCAATTCCATTCTCAAATGTAAAACAGATTTCTAAACAGAGTTGCATTGTCAAGAGGTGATCATGACTGCAGAAGCCAAACAATCCAAACAGAAAGGCACTTTGGTAAATGGGGCCCTCAAAGCTAAAGAGCAATTAGCACCTGTATTAACATTAGCCCTGGCGGAAAGAGTTTCAAAATTATTTCTCATCCACTTTAATGAGCTTTTATTATAGAAACCTCGAGGTATTTTCTATCTCACATGGAAGAGTATAATTAGACACAAATTAATGGGCTTGTGCCTGTTGTGAAAATAGAATTTATAATAGATTATTCTGAACCTGTTCTCTGCCTGATATTATGCCTCAAAAGCATCTGCAAATGCTGTAACTAATCTTCTAAAATAATTGGTAACCAATCCGTACACCATTTTCCATTTCCTGATATATAAACCATTATGAGAGCAGCCAGGTGCAATTTTTTACAGCTCTTCCCAAACACTATTGAGCATCTAATGACCTTGACAAAATTATCTCCATTAGAGTCTGGAATACTAATCCCCTCTGTCTTGGTGAGGGTATTATTTAGTAAAATGAGTTTTTGGTAATCTGCAGCCAGAAAATTTTTTTTGTTTTAGGAACATTGCCCCCTGAATGTTTTCTCTTATAACTTTTTAGTTTCTCTGTGGTTCAGTATTTTAATGGGTACAATATGTTATTGGTAATCTTGGTATAACATTTTATGTCAGTTTGTCATGGAGAATTAAAAATACTGTAAAAAATGAAAAATTAGGTATTTTTCTGAAGGCTATGAAAAGGCATAAAATAATAACATAATGTAAATTTTTCAGTATAAAAACATTTCTTATATACTGAAGCCAACATCCTTACTTACCTTCCCAATGGCATAATTTGGAGCTGTATTGAAAAATCACTGTGTTCCCAGTATGAAACAACTCATTAGCAGCAGAAAAACAAAACAAACAACAAAAAAACAAAACACAGTTTCTTATCAACCTGAAATATTTCATAAATAGAAAGTCCTGGAATCCCAAGAAATACCAACATTTCACTCCAAATAATCAAGAGAATCTTAGATGGTATAACTCCATTGATCAATGAATATATTTCTTTAGGGATGTATAACTATTAGTGGCATCTTGCTTTTTATAATAGTTAGTAGAGACATGGACATGCACATTCTATGACTCACCACTACCTAGGCTGACTATTTGAACACTATCTCATGATAAAAGCAAAGGGAGGATTTGGAGTTTGTCATTGGGAACACTTCCCAGAGAGCCTTATGATTGACTGACCCTTACTGTCTCCTTCCACCTACAAGTGTCATGTGGCTCTGTATCTCAGATCTTCACTGTGACAATCTGGTTGGATTCCTAGAAGGAAAACTCGGGGACCCATAGACCCCCACTTAAAGTAGAGCTCCCAAGATAGTCTCATACTCATTTACCCTCCAGCGATCCTAAATATGACCATTAAGTATCCTTCATGGTTTGGGGCTTCAGTGGTGTTTGTTCCAGGCGAGCAGGTCTCATATGTGACTCTCTGGAGTCACCTGTCTCTTCAGATTTTGGAGGGGTGGTTTAATCTGTGACCTTTGTTCTCTGAGAGTCACATGAAGAGTAGTTGAGTTTCATTTTGGGCCAGCTCTTCCTTGTTGAAAGAACATGAGTGACAACTTAGAAGCCGTTCACATGTTGGGATCAGGATACAAAAGCTCATTCATATGAGGTTTCCTTGTTGCCTCCATGTATCTTATCTATCTTCTCTATTTGTCTTCTCCCTCCCATTGTGTATCAATATTGACTATGCCTCTGGTGTACAAGTATAATGATCACACAAATCAAAAAAATTTTGAATAAGTGAATAAATGGGTTACTATAACATAGACTTAGGCCTTATTCAAAAATAAAAAATGTTGAATCAAACAGTCTTATAGTATAACAAGAATATAAAATGAGATATGCATATGTAATAATATAAATTAAAGGAAAAGAGATCTTTAAATGATGCATATAATTGCAGGGGTAGAAGTGATTACTTCTATCATCCAGATCTAGAAAGTCTTTAAGAAGTAAATACCACTTGCACTGCATCTTACAAAGGAGAAAGGAATAATAAGTGAGGTATGTAATTGTATGTAGGTCGAATTTCTTTTTTGTCCCTGACCTTCATGTGCTCTGCACAGTGTAGAAACTTGGAACAGAGATCTAATGTTTTAAAAAAACTTTTGCTCTCATTCAGTTTTCCACCATACAAGAGAGGGAAGCAGATGCACCAGACTGGCTTCTCAGGCAATCTGGAATTGCCTGATTGCAACTGGCTGGCCAGTCGCATCAGAAGAAACTTCAACAGAGAAGAGGAAGAAGGAAGAAGAGAAGGAAAAAGAGAAAAGGAGGAGGAATAGAAGGAAGAGAAGGAAAGGGAGAAGGAGGAAGAAAGGGAGAAATAATAATCTACTCCAAGAAGGAGAAGAAAGAGGAGGAAGAGGAGAAAAGAAGAAGGGGGAGGAGAAGAAGAAAGAGATGGAAGAGAAGGAGAAGGATGAGGACAAGGAACTTTATGAAAGCCTGCAATTCAGAGCATATCTCTCACACCTACAGAAGTTCTTTAGCCTCCACACTCTCTCTCCCTACCTCCCCCCCTATCAGTGCCAACACTTGTCTTATCACAGCCCTCACACTCTCAGCTGCACACATTCACATGCAGATGTGCAAAGTCTTTGAACTTAAATGTGAAAATCAAGGTTGGAATTATAAATGACCTTATCCATTATAGCACATATGGAGATGCCCAGTCAGTGGGAAGTTAGCCTACAAAAGTGCACTTAACCAATACTGATGCTGTAAGCTCTGATCGTACCCCATTGTCATCTGATAACTTACTCCTCTTCTTTAGCTAAATACTAGCTCCTTTTAATGGAAAATCATGCATAAACTTGGGAAATTTAGTATTTCTAACATTTATACATGCTTAATAAGTTTGTTGCCACTCCTTTATGGTAGGAATATGAATATCTTCCTCAATGGATATAGCTGTCCTCCTTCATATAATTAATGTATATACACACATATCGTTATAAGAATTTGCCCCTTTCTGTCACTTTTGCCCAAGTTCCTTGTCCTTAACCTGATTTTGAATGCCAATTATTCTCCTGGACCTTGTTGTTATGTGGTTGGAATTAACTGCACTGAATCAATCACAGAATATTTTTGATTTCTTAGTTATGGTTGTCCAGATAGTTTTTAGACACACCACAATTCAAGAGAATTACAATATATACAAAATCTCAAAGAAAACCTCAACAACAGCAATGTTTGTCCATCTCAGTTTGTATAATAGCACTCAGTAATCCACTGGAACCAGCGAGAGTATTACGTACCTGCAATTTGTATGTTCATATTCCTCCCTCCCTCTTAACCAGATCATCTCTTCTCATAGTCTCTTTCTTTAAAGATTTTACTATTTATCTTAAGACAGAGGAGAAGGAAGGGAGAAAGAGAGGGAAAGAAACATCAATGTGTGGTTGCCTCATATGCGTCCCCTACTGGGGACCTGGTCTGCAACCCAGGCATGTGCCCTGACCGGGAATCAAACCAGTGACCCTTTGGGGGAACTTCCATAAGATAGGGAAGGAGCACTTAGAAGAGCCTCATTCTTCTATGAAATGCTCTGGTTTTAAAGTGACACACATTATACTTTTACAGCAACTCATTTGCCAGGGCAGGAAACGAGGTCCCCCTCAGTCACAGTAACAGCAGGAATTATTGTTGCAGACCTTGTCCAGCAGAGTCTGCCTGTTGTGGTTGATGACGAGAATCAGTGCACAGGCGAAAACAATCCTGTGTGGAAAAAGGGAACAGGCACGACTACTCTCTCAAGGGGAGAGTGCCTATGGTGCATCGGCCACTCCCTCAAGAGGGGAGCCCCCGGACCCCTGCCTAGACAGGCTTTTATTGTTTTCCTGGGGTCTTACATCATAGAAAGATTTATTATCTATCACATAGAACATTATTGTCTACATTTTAGGTACAATCAAGGAAATAAAAATAACATGCAGAGGGGGATGGCAATGAGCTCATTAGCTCTGTCCTTGGGAGAGCTCACACAGACTTTGGAAGTTACCTTGAGGATAAACAATATACATTTGTCGCTTTAGACCAGGGCGAGAGAGTTTTAGCAAGAGCAAGCCATAACAGTCTGTAAGTATTTTCTGGGCCTGATTCCCAGGGGAAAACTCAGTTTGAAGATCTGGCTCCTGCCCACCACTTCACATCTGTAGGTTTTCCATACAGAGCTGAGTCACATTTGCCAGGCAAAGACAAACTGGTCCCCTACAAATTACCAAACATCTGAGAGTCAGGGAACTGGAAGTATTTAGTTAACATCAATAGTAGGTTCCACATTTCATGTTTCTAATGAAAATCCTTTAAAATATGTTCATGTTCATGGCCAATCATTGGTCATGGCAACAATTTTGGATTTTAAAGTCATAAAAGGGAAAGAAAGGTCTTTAAATTGCTTCAGAATCTTTCTAACAGAGAAGCACTTGTTTGCACAAGCTCGCTTCCGCTGTTTTCATCAGGAGGTAGACTCTTGTCACCCTCTTCCTCTCAGTCAGCCTTTCAGGCTGATTTGACAGCCACCTTCTGAATACCTCCTGCAGGACTCTGGGGGCAACTTTGCCCTCAAGTCCCCCCGTCCACCACGGATGGAAGTGAATCTACCAAGACATGATAGATTCTTCTCCCTTTGCTTGGGGAGAAGAAGTGGTCAATCTCTCATAGGAAAAGGACCAAGAACCTCTTCATCAATGACTTTTATTGGGTTGTAATATACAGGAATACAGGTAGTAAGGATCAAACAGTAGATAACATTTCAAAGAAATCTGAGGGTTTAGTCTGAGTCACTCTGTCAGGAAAGGGGGTTGCATAAACTTTGGGAGACATACTCATTTCCTGCTCTGATCCTTATCATATGAATGACAGCAATCTTAACAAAGCAGGCTTCACGGGACTTTTAGAAATTTTTTCTTATGCCCAATCACCCTGGATCCCGCTCTAGCCGGCAGGGGGCTGCACTGCCTCCCCCATCAGAGATTTTAAGCTTAGGTGGATTAGAGCCAGGAAGAGCTTCTCCCAGAGGACATGGGGACTAGGGCTATGTCATAATAGCCGGGGGGCAAGGGTCCATTTCTCCCTCTTTGTTGCAGCCCCCGAGTCCTCCCATGATGGCCTCCCAAGTGATCATGTCTGGCTTAAGTTGCCCCCCCTCTGAGAGGTTTTACTTGTCATGGACTAACCGACCATGCATTGGGGGCAGGGGGATGAAGCAGAAGCAGCATTTGCTGCCAGAGACAAGCTTTGTCTCCTTAGTGGCTCCCATTCCAGAGGTCAATGACTCAGTCTTAGCCATGCGGGGCAATTGCAACTCCTGAAACCAGGCAGAGTGGTTCCAAACACAGGACTGCTCCCATTCACTGGAGGACAATTCATTTCTACCTCTAGGACTCAAGAAAATGCACATCTCTGGTTTTGTAAAAACCCAAAAAGGAATGGTCTAGAGTGCTTCATGATCACCTGTCTGTAGAAATGAATTATCGAGACTTCTACACAGAGGAATTCTGCTTTTGTGGCTCAGCAGTATTTTCTTCCATTGTGAGAAGCTTGGAAACTATGTCCAGCTGTGGCTGGTAACTTAAACTAAGAGGTCTGTTTTAAATTAAACTGATTTTCTAGCATTGATATTCTCATCAAATTTGAGAAACCAAAGTGACCATCTATTATTGATTATTCTGAATTTAGTGCAGAAGCCTCCTACTATTCACAAGAATCTTGTAATTAAAGGGTCATGTACTTCATTTCTGTGATTTTGTTCCTGTTCTAGTTGTTTGGTTAGTTTTTGTTTTTGTTTTTCTAGGTTCAGTTGTTGATAGTCATGAGTTTGTTGTCATTTTACTATTCAAAATGGAGATCACATAGACAGTTATCAGTTGGGAGGGAAGGTACAAGGAATAAGAAGCATAAATGGTAGGTAGAAAATAGACAGGGGGAGGTTAAGAATAGTATAGGAAATGTAGAAGCCAAAGAACTTATGTGTATGACCCATGGACATGAGTCATAGAGGGGGAATGCGGGTGGGAGGAGGTGTGCAGGGCAGAGGGGAATAAAGGGGGGAAATGGAAGAACTATAATAGCATGATAAAATACATTATAAAAATCATCTTTGTGTTTCCAGCAGAAAGCATAATAGATAAACAATAAATACTTCCTTGATTAAAAAATAAAAGAATCATGTATTTCTTAAGCTGAATGCATCTTTAGACATGACCTATCCCAATTCCCTCATTTTATAAATAAGAAAACCAAGCCCGTGTTTTAGAATGTCAGATAAAGTGTTGACTCTAGAATCTCCAACAACTCCATATTCCACTTTTTGACTGATGGAGACACCTGCCTTGATCTTATAAGGAATTTCATATTTGAGAAGATCACATATTTATTTCAAATATGCTATGTAGGCTGGGCCAATGCATTTCAATAATCATGTGTGTGGGTTTTTCGAAGAGTAACAATTGTAAGCTACCTTGATTCAGGGTGACATTAGCTAACAACAGTTTGAAATCAGTAAGACACTGTGAAGGGGTATGGTAACTGACTGTATCATTCTAATTTTAGAAAATGTGCTGCAAGAGAGCGCTCCTCACCTATTGGTAAGGCTCCACAAATTTTAGCTGACCCAAAATTTGAGCCATTATGAACATGTCACATTTTGTGTGCCAGGCAACCTTTCTTCAGTCTATCCCTTAAGAATACTATTTTTAATGCATAAAATAAAACATATAAGATTACAAAATAAACCAGTTATATTGAAATGAAGTTATGAAATATTTTAAAATTCACATCAAAGTAACACATGTGCTCACTTAGTAACAACATCAATTGTTATTAGTTTTAAAGTAGTGATTAATATAAATTATACTTTGAAATAACAGCATCAACTGTACTACAACAATTTAAAAACATCTTTTATTTGTTCTGATGACACAGATTCTAATATTACTGTGTCTTGTGGCCTACATTTGTAGTTAAAGGAAATGCTGGATTTCAGTTAGTTTAGTGAAAATAAAAAGTAAGTGCTGATTGATATTCAAGTCAATTAATAAAAAAATTGAGCCATACTCCCCCCAAAGTAAGTACTTTCTATTCTAAGTAGATAAACAAACTGAATTATATGCATAGACCTGTGAACACCAGGTCAAGTATTATTTAAAATAATACAATAGGACAAATGAAGTTTAAGGAATCCGTATTTAAAAAAGCAATTTAATGTATAATGTTTAGAGTATTTGAAGAATGATAAATATATTCTACTTATTTATTAATATTATTTAAAACTATATAGATAGGTCTACTCAATCATAGCATAAAACCTATTGAAATCTATACTCTTGATCTAGTACTTTTTGAACTTAAATATTACTAGGCATTTAAAAATAAAATAAAATAATATAATATGTAACTAGAGTAGTGTCTCTGATATTTTTAATAAAAAACAGATAGAACAATACAAACATTTTAGAGAATTAAAATGCATGGCATAAATATAATATTAAAGATTTTTTCCAACTTAATATCTGTGAAGTAGGTGTCATAAAACTACTCATTAGTTACATTAAAGATATGGATTTATGACCAATTGATGGTGAAATAACAGAGAAAATGTCATGTCTTCTCATGTTGTTTAGAAGTTTAAAGCATGCAAATTTGTACTACATACACTTTTAAATAAGCTTTAACAATTTATGATGTGTACAATAATTATTATATTCCAAATCATTTACTTTCTCTTCTGTATTTAATACTTAGCAAAAGCTTTATGTCAAGTGTTAGAATCCAGCTAATGAGCTGCCTTAATTGAAATGTATTTGGAAAACTGTTCTTCTAGGTTCAAAAATATCCTGAATTTCAGATGATGAGTGTGATTAGGTCCCACATCTATTGAGGTATCAAGTGCTTTTTTTGGTTCACTTTTCTCCCCAAATAGCAAGTAACTCATCATATTTCTTCAAGTCAGTTAACGTGACTAAAAATGAAAAGAAGGAGCAAAGGAAGAAGGGAGGGAGGAAGGGAAAAAAGAAGGGAAGAAGGGAGAAAATATAAAGGAAAAGAACTTTTAAAAATAAAAAAACTAAAGACTTATGGATGGAAAAATGATACAACAATCATGAATCTTAAACATATTTTCACATTTACAATTGTTTATACTTTATTTATATTGACTGCTATGGTTCATTTCAGGAGTTATCATATTATACCCACAGGCCAAATTTAGCCTGCTGACTCCTTTTGCATAATCTATAAGCTAAAATGATTTTCAGTGTTTAAATGGTTGAAAAAATCTAAAGAGAATTTTTAAACATGTGAAAATGGTATTGTCAATGTAAGAAATGTCTAAACCTGTAAGAATTTTTATCAGATTATTTGAGCCAAACTGACAACAATTGCCAGAAGCAAAACCTCAAATAATTGAGAAAATGCTCTTAAAAATGGCGGTTTAGATTCTTTTTTTGTACATTACTATCGAAGGAGAAGATGAAAGTCAGTTACATGAAATCCATGGGTGATAGATTGGGGAGGTGGGAGAAAGCGAAGTGGGGAAAGCTTTGGGATTGAATAAAAAGTAAAATAATAGACACTTACTTCTTTACCATAGAGGGGTCCAGGGTAGTTAACAGGCAATAATTAACAACAACAAAAAAACAACAATGAGGGAATTTGTGGTCTCCCCTTGGTGCGGTTGAGGGATCCGGAAGAAAAAAATTGCTTTGAGATTCCCAAAGCATGTTATCACAGATGCAAAAAGACAATAGGCTCAATTAAGGTAAAAATTGACCTTTGTCAAGGAAAATTCCAGGCTAGGACATGACCACCTGCCATGAACTGCTTTTAACTAGGAAGTTTTTCATTTCACACCATCCCATGTGGTTACTTGAGGTCTCTGAGTTCATAAGACCACCACATAGGCTTCCCCTGGGTGGTCAGGTTTAGTGTGACCCCTTTTCTTCCACACATCTCCCTATTGGTCATAAATCAATCGAAGGATGCATTGCTGACCAACTCTTTGGTTGGACAACGAGATTCCATGTGTTAGGAAGGCTCACTCCTACGCTGTCTGAAAGTCAGCGTCTGTCTCGCTGAACAGGGTGGACCTCTGGGAATGGGTCAAGAATGTAACCCTGGATGGCATTCAAGGTTGAATTATTAGTAGTCAATCCCTTTAGGCAGATAAAATACGACACCTCAGTAATATCTTTCTGAGGCAGGAAAGAAATGCACTGTGGATGAACACGTATCAAGACCATACACACATAATCTGAATTATCATTGTACAGAAGGCAAGGACCACTTCAGCCAATGAATAGCTTAAGGTTTAAAAGTGGCTCTCTCTCTCTTTTTTTCCCCCCATTTCAGCCTTGTTTATATTGCTAATTATCCAACTGAAAGGCCTGTTGGGGCTTTAATGCAAGCTTCAATGGTTGAAATTTTATTCAATAAAAATTCTATTGTTTCCGTTGTGAATTTTTCACTTTTCTTTCATGTCCTACATCCAATCAATTTTAAAAATGATTAGGCTTTATCTAAAAATACATCCAGAAACTCACCACGCTCCAGCAACTTCACTACTAAAACCCTACTTCAAATGAACATTTTGAACATTCTCTCTCCCCTAGACAGTTTTTGTGTCTCTGTGTCTCCACTTGCCTTCTTAAAGATGTTTGTCAGCCAGCAGCCAATGATCCTGTTAAAATCTGCATCAGATCATGTTACTTTCCTTCTCAAAGAAAGCTCTCTCTTGATTTCACAGGCCACTCAGTGGTTTACAAGGCCCTTCATGATCCATTCATCACAACCTCTCCAATTTAGTTCTTTAAGTCTTTCCACAACCTAAATTGCTCACTCAGCTCCACCGCTTGCTGCTTTTTAGACACAGGGAGCATACTTATGCCAGTGGCCTTTTCAAATGTTATTCTCTGCCTGGAATGTTCTTCCTTTGCATAGCTACATGGCTTGTGTTCTCATTGCTTTCAGTTCTTTGATCAAATGCTACTTTCTTAATGAAGTGACAAGGACCCTACTGAAATTTACCACTTCCTGTCCCCAGTATCTCAGGGCCCATTTGCTGCTCAGTTTTTCTTTGTAGTCTTGATTACCCTGTAATATTCTATGTTTTCTCTATTTATACATTTTACTATTATCACTTCCTTATTTACCTATCTTCCTTCACTACATCAATACAGACTGGAAAAGGTATGCCTTATATTTACTGTTATACCTTCAGTTCCTAAAGACATACCTGGTATACAGTAGGTCCTGAATATATATTCATTTTTAAGTGATGCATGAATAAATGAATGGTTCTTCCTCTTTTAACTTTGATCTACAATACTGCCTAAGAAATGGCTTTAAACATATTCACCAGATCAATGAATTTTCTGTCATTCTTTCATAACTTAACCAGAATATTAACACAGTGCTTCATTTCAGTCATGTCTTCATGAGGAAGGATTATTTTGCTAAAAACAATGACCAAAATTATCCATTTCTAGGTTTGAAAGGGAGGCACAAAGTTACCTGGAGAATAGCATCACAGCCATAGGTAAATGACAGATGGAGAGATAGTCTCTGGTGGAAAATGTTGCTTTAATTCTGGAAACCTCTCCTGAGCCTATTCCAGGGTGAGGGAATCATCCCAGTGAATAGTGAGGAAACTCCTTAATTAATGAAAGGGGTTATGGTACCATATATAGTTAACAGCACAGATTCTGAAGTCAGACACATTTGTATTACTAGCTCCAGCAACTTTTATGATCTTGTCTAAATAACCAGGAAAAAGATAGCAGCTTTTCAAAATCTGGCCCAGAATGTTCTGTAGGGTCTGAGTTCTAATCCCAAGAATCAATTCTAATTTCTAATTCCAAAAAACAAAGTTTTGAAATAGTTAATATGACAGTAGTATGCAAGAGACGTTGGCTCTAGGACAGAAAAAAAAAACAGATCACTTTAAAGACTGCCATATGGCTGTGGGCTGAAAAACAAATAAATGTTTGCATTAAGAGACGATGGGGATATATATATCAGGAACAATGAGCTAGCCCATGTTATGGTAACATGCCAGTTGGTATGGTAACAACTCTTAAATATGCCAGTGGCTTAACCCAAAAAGGTTTTATTCTCATTCATGCTTCATGTCCAGCACAGGATAACAAAGGAACGCTGCTTATTTTAGTTATCAGAGCCCCACCCAGGATTACAGAGTGCATCATGATATGAGTTTCCATGGTTATTTGACATGAAAAAGAGTAAACACCGAATTACACACTGGGGCTTTAAGGGATCTTCCACTCATAGAGTTAGTTTGAGTATTTGAAGTTCTAATGTTCCAGTGGCCTGTAAAAATGACATATTTTTTTGCATGCCTTTCTCTTTTTACTCCAGTATTATTGAGGTATAATTAACATATAAAGTTGCCTTTTAAAATATATGTAGGTACCATAGGTATCCAGCCATTGCAATTATTTTATCAAAAAGAAGTACTACAAAGTGTTAATTAAGCTCTTAATACTTTGAAAGCACCATGCCTTACAAAGTGTACTTTACAAAGAATACTGCAAGCAATATTACATTTTATAGGTGTAAAAACTGAAGGTGAAAAAGTTAAATTTTCCGAGGTCTGATTTTAAAGATTAAATGACTAACAGTTGTACTGTACCTGCTTCTAGCATAAGAATAAAAGTATTCTCTTTGTTTTTCTTTTCAGAAGACTCTTATAAATTTGAATATCATTTAGTTGATGAAACTGATAATTTTACTACTGTCAAATTTTTCTTGATACTTTGCCCTTAATGAATAGACTTTATTCACAAGGGTAATTACTCTTTAGTGAATCCTGGGCTGTTTGTTTTAATACACCTTGTGTTATTGCTTTCTATTGCATATTTATTAATTTTCCACATTAAAGTAAAACTGATTATTAGGTGAATATTCAAAAGCCCAAAATACTGATGGATAATCAGACACTTTTATTAACGCCATTCAACTGCAGGTAATTCCTGTTATATGGAAGCATATTTGCATCACAGACAGAATTTGACTTTGAAGCTACATTACGGCATGTACTGGAATAAGTCTTTTATTCATCTGGTCTATTGCTTAAACACTATGCCTATATGAATTAATTATTTGAAAGGCCAGACGCAAAGTTCTAAATCAATCAGAAGTTTTCTGAGTAAATTGTTTCATAAATTAACAGTCCAATATTTCTGTATCTCCTATAAACTATTTTAAGGATTGGTGTTGGGAAACTGGAACTCACCTTAAAATCTTCATTTCCAGAATTTTGTGCTTGTATAACATGAACCACCATCACATGAACGATAGATGAAATCTTTTCTTAACTTCAGGCATATAGTGTTTAGGGTTCCCTAAAGAATTTTCTTTAAAAGATATGTGTGTTCACTAGAAATACTTTAAAGAAGAGCAATGGGGATATAAGCACATATTAGTATTGATGTCTTACTTAAGTATCTGTTAGCAAACTGCACAAAATGAATTGCACACTCCCACAGACGTTTGAAAGCTACTCACTCTAGAGACTAATAGGCTACTAATTGCATTTTGGGGGAAGAGAGATGTTTCATAGAATATAAAGAACAAAGATTTTCATCTATAAAGAATGCAGAAGACTGGCTCCAAAGTGATTTACTTAATTGATCTAAAAGAAGCTTGATTCATGATTAGCAAAAGGACAAATAAATCTTCATTTGAAGCTCTGGGCATACGTAAACTCAATATAGTCAAGGAAGCAATTTGTAAATGAAAAACAAACAAAGAAAAACTGTTTTATTACTTAGATATCTTTAGCACTGTGTAACAGCAGAATTTAAATTAGTTTGCAGCATATTTCATAATTGGGATCAAGACCAGTGTAAGGCTTCTGAGAAAAGAAGTAAGAGAAAATTTCTCAATGTTGAATCACTTTCCTTTAAAAGGCAAGCATGTGCTACTCTTGAGTAGCTTGGTTGCCAAACTGACTACACAGACTACGCAGTAAGAGATTAGGATTTTTCAAGTTTTATTTTTCAGCACAATAAGATTGACTTGATGATACTTTACTTCTTTTTGGTCCTTCTTAGTTTTTAGTTCAGGCATTTGCAAGGTGTCCTTTCACCAGAGGCAGCCTGGGAGATGACACTTGGGAGGGAGACAAACTAAGGTTCACCTCACAGCTTCAGCACTAGTTAGCAACTGAGGCGAGTTATATAAATTCTCTGAGCCTATTGATACTTCGCTGACCTGCTACAGGGATTGAATGAGATCATTTATGGATTGTACTTGACCCCATATTATAAGTGCACAGAAAATTTTCATTTCCTTCTGTCTTTCAGTTCACGTAGAGGGCCAGTGGACTTGAGCAAAACAGGAAGACTTGAACATGGACAGAACGTTGATTCTTCCCTGGGTTGTACTGTTATTTCCCATTATGAATAGGCCAGGAATGATCAACTGGTTAACTGAATATAGTAAACCAGTTCAAGTGATAGTTCTTGGAAACAGCTAAGTGGGAAGTTCTGTCTCAGGGAATAGTTCTAAGACCCTACAAACAAGCATGTCACTCCCTGCCATTGAGGGATGTCTTGCTGGCACCAAACACCATGCCTTCATTTCTGGAGGCAGATCTCAAGTAGAGAAGAGTGAACAGAACCGATTTAGTGAAGATGATCTCTCTTTTCTTCCTTCCCCAGACACGGTGCATTGCCATATTGCCATCTTGCCTTTGAGCAACAACAACGTGGTGTGACAAAGGGTGATTGTATGTCTTGACCCAAATATATACACAACGAATCTGACGGTTCTTTTCCTAACTCTAGCACGGTTGCGGAATTACTTGGTAAACGGATGGAACAGTTTTCTTCTCATTTCATTTACTTGGTTTCCAGCTTGAGGCCTGAATTTCCTTCTCAGTAAAATGCGGGGTTGGAACAGCTCATTGCTAAGATTCTGAGTCTGTTTTTCTAACAATCTTTACACTAGAAATAAAAAATGATATTTGACATCTCTGAGAAGACACATCGTGTGGCCTGTCATGTTAATAAGGTGAGTAAGAACTTAGACACTAGAGGTAAACCTTAGTTTGAAGCCTAATTTTTCCACTTACTAGCCACTTAAAAGCTTGGGATAGTCCTTTAATGTCTTATCTTATTTCCTCATCTATAAAATATGGTTAATACAAATATTTAACTCCTTGAGGCCTTGAAGGAATTAAATGAGATACGTGAAAATCCTTTTACATGGTGCTCAAGGAGTAACAAGCACTGAAATCGATACCTATGATGCTATGATCATTAGAGAAGAATCAGGTACAAAAGTTACATCAGTATCACAGACCTGACAGTGAATACAGGGGGAGACTTTGAGTAGAGCAGATGTATGTCATTTATATAATTTCCTATCCAGCCACCAAAGCCTGTGGAGAGGGGCCTAAGTAAAAACTGAAAGGCATATTCACACATCATTATCCTGAACAAAAGTCACTGCCAATGCTCGGACCAGCATGGTAAAGACAAGACAGATGGATGGTGTCCCTTTCCTCATAGACCATAAGTGACCTGAGAGGTCTCGGGTATTGGTGGCAACAGCAACAATACACCTTCTTGGCGCCTCTGTGGATTTAAGAGGGTTTGACAGCAGATGATACTTCCATTTCTGGTCATTAAAAACACCATTAGATGTTCATTTTTAAAAATGTCACCTCCAGTAAAGATATAGTTTATCTATCTCTCAAATGCAAGCTTGATCAATGAGATGTGCCTCAAGATGAAAAACAGCCACATCCAGAGATGGCAGCTGAGAGAGGAGAGCTGCCTCTTATCCCACCTGGGCTCGCCTTGGGGACTGCCCCAGGGTAGTCGTGGAGAGGATCCTGGACAGGAAGTTCAAGTCAGACACAGCACAGGTTTGGACTGGTATCGTTACTTTAGTTAGTTTGTTGATTTCTTTGTCACCTCTGGGAAGGAGTGAACTGTCAAAGGTTGCTTATGTGTTAAAAGCCTGGTAGTGACTTAAAAGCGATCAGTACTTTGTGTAGCTGTAGCTTTAACTAGAGGTTAATGTCCCCTGTAAAAGTCAGTAGAGAGCATCTCTTTCACAGACTGTTCATATTATTCAGGACTGTGGAAGGCGGTTTGCAAGTTCCATCCAAGTTTTTCTGCACTGAATTCCTACAGTCACCTTCATCTTGTGCAAGCTCCTTAATGACCAATATATTACTGAATGTTGACATTGGGAAACTAAAAATATCTCCAAATGTGGCAATAAATTCTTATCTGTTTAAAGTAGTCATATTGAAAAAATACATGTGGCACCTAGGATGAAAAAAATGTCATCACAGTAACTTTAAAAAGCTCTCTCAATGGTTCATATAATTACAAGTCCTGAACCTGGTACGTGGCTACATATCATTAATTTAATTGGCTTGGGACACTCTTTTCAAAGGGCCTGTATTATACAGTATTTAAAATGTGTGATGGAGACATGTTTTATATATATGCACTACAAATCATTTGTAAAAAGAGAGCGTATTTCTATTTGCAATGCAAAAAAAGTCATTTGCCAGATTGATTTACTACTCCTTTTAAGGATCTTTGGAATAGCAAGAGTGCCATCTGCTGGTCAGTTCAGTGAGTCTGGAAATAAATGGAGATCTTCCTTCACAGACTACCAAAAACAAACAAAAATGGTAGTTGGATACATACTCGTTTTGTATTAGATTTTGGGGTCTCTACAATTCACAGTCACTAAGGACTTAGGTTAAAAAACATATTTGCAATTCAGTACAATTCTTAAGTGAATTAAACTCCTACGTTTTTTGTGTTTTGATACAATGATCAGTTTTGGATTTGTTCACATATTTTGCACAGAAGAAAGTTAGTGTTACTTTAGCGGACAGCTATACTACACGGGGAATGTGTCCACTTACAATCTTTTTCTCATAAAATTGGTATTAATTTAAATGACATGAATATCTTTAAAAATAGAACCATCTTAAGGGAATTCCTCTGATTACTGGGCATTTCTCATTAACCACAACCTACATAAGTAGATTCCATCCTACATAATATTCTACACGGATGAATTAAAAAAAATAACCTCAGAATGCTGATGATGTTTCAATTGTTCAAATGGTAAGAATTCTTTTCTTCTTTTACTTTATTTCAAAATGCACCTTCTAATATGTATGAGCATTGAATAGAGAAGGCAAACATCATGCTATCATATTTCTAGAATTGTGGAAAATATCTCTGAAATGCATATACACCCAGTTTGGTTTAACACCATTCCATTTTCATCCCATATACAGAAGTATATCCCACAGGAGGATATTATGGGGGTGGTGTGGGGGTGCAGCGCGGGTGTAGATTCAAAAAGATTTCCTGATCTGGTTTGAAACTAAGAAAAATTTTTGTTCAAAGACAAACTCGCACAGGTGAAAAGTGGGTAGTGCAAAGATTATTGGAACTGATCATAGGCTTTTTTCTTACCCTGGGTTTTTAAAACCAAACGAGACCACAAGTTCTTTGAAAGTCATCCCTGTACGCTTTGCACATTAAATAAAGCTTAGTATAGTACTCCTCAAACCATGTTCCACAATCCACAAATATCGGAATCACCGGGCAAACAAGTAAAAATGTACACCCATGGTCCCCCCTCTGCTGCCCCCAGAGGTACTCCATTAGGTGCTGGGGTACAACAGTGAACAAAAAAGACAACTATACTTGCCCCTGTGAAACTTACAATCTAGTGATTTTTAATCAGGAAACCAGAAGACTGAAATCATATGGAGGCTTTTCTCCACGCTAACAGGAAACTTGAAATAACTTAATTTGAAAACACTTAAACAAAGGAAGCACCAACAACCCAATAGAAAGGGGAAAACAAAGTCTCTTGAACTTGTAGCAATGTGCTTAACCTCTGTCACGATAAGAGGACTCTGAAATTACCATCCTGCGGTTGGCCGGGGTGGGGGCGAGGTGAGGAAACATTCCCTTATGTTGCTGCAGGGAAGGCGCACCAATGCACCCTCTGTGGGGGATGATCTGGCCATGTCACTCCAAACAGCAAATAGGCACAGCCTTTTGAAGCCAGAGGGCAACGTAGTCAGGGGCTCTTGCAGCCTCTCACCGCTCAGCCGAAAAGCAGAGACAGGAATTGGATTGTAACTGAGCTTTTAAAAATTACTATCAGCGGCCAGCAGACTGAGAAGGCGGCCGGTACAAACCCTAGCAGCCGGCTTCCCTGGAGCCTTCAGAAGCAAAGGTTTGTAAGGAGAATGCAGGAATTCTGGAGGAGAAATTCCTAGTGGGAGCACAGACGCGCAGTGTTCTCTTCGGAGGGACCCCAGAAAGAGAAGTATGCTGATTCTTTCTAAACTGGGGCCCTGGGCTCCGCTGTTATCTCTCTATTTGCGTTGGAATTCCTCTTCCTCTCTTGCCTGAGGCCTGTGGTTTGTGTCCAGGGAAGGTGAGTATTCTCTGGTCGGGAAGAAGTCAAAACCATTTGCTCTCCAGTGTCCTTGGGTAGGTGAGATAAGGTCTGGTGATTAACTAGCCAGCTGTAAATTGCTCGAACTGTGTGGCTTTGTTTAATTTTCCTGACTCAGTCTCAGTTTCTCCCTTCCACTCGCCCAGGAATGTTACTATACTAGCTTCTTGCTTGTGCTCCCTGTCACACTTGGACCTAGCAATGCCACTCATAGAGAGTCATCATTTGTAAAATGATGTATATACATGGTTATTCATTGAAAGTAGGGTTTGGAAAAGCTTGGAAACAATCGAAATGCTCACTAGTAGAAATCTAGAAACCTGTATCAATAAAGTCACATAATTATGAATACTGTGCATCAATTTTTATGTACTGATATGGAATGGTCTCCAGCACATATTGGTATGTGAATTGTATCCTAACTGCTTTTTTAATAGGGAAATATGGAACTATGTATATATGCACAGAATATTTCTAGAAGGATCCACAACAATCAGGCAATATTGGTTGACTCTGGGGAAGGGCATTAGAGGTCACTGGGGGGTTGGAGTTGGAAGGAATCTTTTAACTGTGTACCTCGCTCTTTGAATTTTGAACAGTGAATGTAATTAGCCATTCAAAAACTTATAAACTACAGTTATTTAAATATAATTTTAAGACATTTACAAAGAGGCTTTTAAAAAATAAACATGTATTTATTTTATATACATAGATCTGAAATTCGTCTTCTTTTTACATAATTGTATATCGTGCACATTCCTAGAAGCCCATAATAATAGAACTAATTTTTGATAATATAATAGTCTATTGTATGGATGAGACAAAATTTATTCAGCCATTTCCGTACCAGTGAAAACTCAGGTGTTTTCTTGGTCATGGTTTTTGTCCAATTCAGGTTTTTCTTGATAGGGCAGTCCTTTTTCTTAGCCAGGATTAGCAGATATAAACATAAAAAATAAAACAATAAAAACATTGGAAGAAAATTATAATCTCAGACTGAAGGAAACGTTAATACAGGAAACACAGATGACTCACAGGCGTTCTTTATAACCTCAAAATTAGTTTTTTGTAATAGGAGTAGAAATACTTTTCTAGTTTGTCATCTGTCTTTTTTATGGTGTTTTTTCCATGTAATTAAATTTATTAATCTGTTTTTTTCCTTTCATGACTTTCAGGTTTTGTGATATTCTGTCCAGGCCTGACAGGGAAAAAATTCTGGTCTTCATGGAATTTATTTTGGTGAAAAGTATGAGGAACACACCTTACTTAAATTTTTTTAGGGTAACCACCTGTGATTCTGATGCAGACACTGGCCCGCAGTGTCCGCGTCATTATGGATGAAATGAGACATTCACACAGACTGAGTCCAGTGGAGAAAAAGGAACAGCATGGCTTTTCTCTCAAGGGGAGCAAAAGCCACGGCCCTTGCCACGACCGGCCTATTTTAGGTTTCTGGGCACATTACATGATGGTCCTCACTTACTATGCACAGGTTGCCTTAGGTTGTTACCTTTTACAGAAAACAAAGGAGCCAATGCTGATAATCACATCGCAGAAGAGGGACATTTGTAAATGAAAAGGGCAAAAGTGGTTGAACCAGTTACACTGGTCCTTGGAAGGTTTAGCATGGATTTTAGGAAGTTACGTTGCAGTAAATGTTTGCCACTGGGGGCTGGGCCCATGCCATGCAGAAAGGTCTCCTACAGATTCCTATATTTTTATTTGAGTAAAACTTCTTTTCATTATTGACTTGAAACACTTTGTCACATACACCTGGAATGAAGAAGAAACAGAAGATCTGAACAAACCAATTCCAACTATTAAAGTTGAAGCAATAATCCAAAAACTCCCAACAAACAAGTATTCTGGACTGAATGGCTTCACAGGTGAATTTTACCAAACATTCTAAGAATTTATTGCTATCCTTCTCAAACTATTTTAAAACATCCAAAAGGGGAGAAGCTTCCCAAGTTCATTTTACCAAGTTGACATGATCCTATTTCCAAAACCAGATAAAGATACTACCAACAAAATATATATACATATATATGTGTGTTCATATATATATCAATATCCCTGATGAACCTTGATGAAAAATCCTGAAAATATTATTAGCAAATTGAATTGAGAAATATGTTAAAAGTGTCATACATGATGATCAAGTGGGATTTATTTCTGGAATACAAGGTTGGTACAATATCTGCAAATGAATTAACATAATGCACCAAGCAAACAAAATAAAGAATAAAAATTATATTGTTAGAGGAAATTGGCAGTTATTTTAAAACATAGCACAGCACCCAGGAAATGACTTGTTTCTTGCTTGTCCCTGTGCGCCAGAGATAACAACCACTAGAGATAACATTTCACTTCTGTAAGCTGCTTCTTGCTTTCCCACCAGAAGTAATGGTCTAAATGACAGATCACCCCTCACCCTATATAAGCAATTGCTCCCCGCTGATCCGGGCCCAGAATTTGGAGACTACCTCCTCTGGGTCCACATGCGTAAAGTTCCACTCATATACCCAAAAGTGGCTGAGTTGTTTTCTGTTACAATATGACCATATGAATAGGTATAGAAAATGTATTGAGAAAATATAGCACCCATTTATCATAAAAACTCTGAACAAGGTGGAAACAGGGTATATTCTTCAACATAATAAAGGGCATGTATGACAATTGCACAGAACTCTGAATAGTAGTTAATTTTAAAGTAGAGGATGGGAAGGTATAATGTGTAATTCATCATACTTTTTACTTAGAATCAGTATACTTTTCTGTATGTATTTTATACTTAAGTGACAGAATTTATATAAAAAATACAAGGATGGTTTCTCATTAAATGAACCAAAAGTAACAAAAAGGAGATGAGATAAAATCAGTATATCCTTTTCTGTGGAAGTTTGGTCATGAAGACAAAGAGGAAGATGAGTTCTAAGAAAACTAGGATTACGTAGATTAGTGCATGTTTGCAAACTAAGCACTAGATTGGTAGAATTTAAATGTTTCAAGATAAGAAGTCCTGTACTTGAATGTATGTCTTGAATCATTTTTTCATGATTTTGAAATTAATCTGCCTCAGATTGTCTAAATCAGTGTTCATCAAAATTTTTCTTGCTTGTTCCCTAACTTAAAAGAAAAGCTATTTACCTTGTGACACATTTAACATTGATACTAAGAAATGTTTTATAAGTTTAAAGAAGTGCAAAAATATTTCCTGGTATATTTTTATTGTACGTGTATGACAGTTAAATTGTCTTGTAAGAATTTGGAGTCAGTTAAAATTTCTTTATTTTATGCAAGACAATTTTTTCATACAAGTTAATTGACAGAACTAGTTCTTAGTGTCAAATCAATCAGCTAATTCAGACTTTCTGAAATATCTGAAATGTTTTTAATTCAAGTAAATGTGTTCACGCATGTTCATATGACAGTTTCCTCATTTCCAAGTTAAAATTCTTGTCATGAGTTTGCACTCAGGATCAGAGTTTCTGACTTGGTGCTTTTGACATGTTCAGCCAAATGATTCTTCATTAGGGGTGGAGGGTGGTTTCCTGTGTGTTGGAAGATGTTTAGCAGCATGCCTTCCTTCTATCTACTAAATGCCAGCAGTGTCCTTCTGAACTAGAAGATGCCTACATTTAGGCTGCCTGTCACTGCCAAACCCAATAAGCAAAGACAGGGATTGAGTCTTCATGGGTACTTTATTCAGATGGCCGGCAATCTGAGAAGATGGGAGTTCATACCCTAACAGAACATCTTACATTTTCTTTCCAAGCCAGTGTTTTTATAACAGAACAAAGTGATGTGAGGGGCTTTGAAATTCAGGGGAGATTAGATTTAAAAGACTTCAGTGATTCTCATCCTGGGCAGTTGGCTGTTCTGGGGGGGGGGGGTGCCTGTCTCTCCCTGGAACACAATGGCCTGGATGCCTCCACTGTCCCCAGGTGCTGATCTCTAGCCAGTGCGCCAGAGGGTCAGCAGTTTTCTCAGGAGCTGGGACAAGCCCTATCTGTAGTTTCTGAAACAAAAGCTTTAACATATACATTACTTACTATGCTTATAACTTTTTACCTTAAACTAAAATTTTCCAACTCTTGAGTCCCCTGTTGCTTCCTTCCAGATGTGACAAACTAAAATGTCTCCAAACACTTCCAATTATCCTCTGGGGAGCAAGCTTCCCCACGTGAGAGCCTCTGCTTTGGATGAATCACTGAAGTTCCTTTTACTATTTCACCCTTGAATTTGGTTTGACCTTGAGGGATTGTTCCTTTAAAACTAGCCCTTTGTGTGCTGCCTAGACTTTGTTTTACAGCTTGGGGAAAGCACCTTAGTAAGATTTGAATGGGTGAGAGGTGCTCCCTTCTTTCATAAAATAGAACTACCATATTTCTTAGGATTATAAGACGCACTCCCCCACCCCCAAATTTGGGAGGAATAATGGTTGTTAATGATGCCGTTGAGTTACATTTACATTTACATTGGTGACATATTATTTATGTTATTGAATATTGGACCACATGTTTTGCTTCAATTTTTTTTTCTATTTTTTTCCTCTAAAATCTAGGCCCATCTCATGGTCTGAAAAATATGGCATAGCATCAGAGTTTAGGAAGAAAGAACCTGCTGTTTAGTGGCTTTTCAATGAGATCTGTTTTAGAAAAAGAGTACACTTGGAAGTTGTGGATCTGAAAATCCCTTCACCTCATAATTTAGTTCTTTTTTTCATTCCCTCATTCCTTCCATATGCAATACAAAATTGATGGTGCATCATGACAACCCCACCTTTGCCAGCACATTCCGTACCCTCAACTCTTCATCCTTTTTATAAGTTCCAATATGGTATCAATCTAAATATTCATTTCCTCCATTGATATGAAAGGGCTACTAACACTCTAGGGAAAAAAAACAGCAAAGCTATGTTTTTAGGTAACCTAACATTTGTAGTCTCATTTCATATGAGATTTCATCAATAATCAAGAATAGTCAGATGTGGCCCTGGTCATCTTCTTTCAGTCTCTGCAACACCTATTTCAGATATTTACCTTTCACTTCAACTCTGCAGCCTTATATCATATCTCTCTCAATAAATTAAGTTGACTTCTAATTTACTGAGAAAATTGAGTGCATACAGTCTGAACAACATCAATCTGCATCTATACAATTTAGTTGTACCTCTTGCCTACCTCCACCTCTTCTTCAGTTTCAGTTGAAGACACTTTTTTCCTTTTCAAAGTAAATCTTTCTACCTGTATTTTTAATCTATCTCTGCTAATCTCATTTAATCCCACATTCCACTATTAGTTAACTCTTTCTTTGGCATAATCAACCTTTCCTTTTTTTTAAAGATTTCATTTATTTATTTTTAGACAGAGGGGAGTAGAAACACCAATGTGTGGTTGTCTCTTGTGCGGCCCCCACTGGGGACCTGGCCTGCAACCCAGGGATGTGCTCTGACTGGGAATTGAACCAGTGACCCTTTGGTTTGCAGGCCAGCACTCAATCCACTGAGCCACACCAGTCAGGGCTCAACCTTTCCTTCTTGACTCACTTATTCTTCAGAGATGTAAATGCATTCCCATTTAAAAAAATAAAATAAAAATAACAAACCCCTCTCTAAAGTGTAGTCAATGGTGTCCTCATCTTCCAATCACTCTTCAAGACATTCAGGTCAGGCTTCTGCCTGCACACCACTTTTCTGACACTCCAGTGGTAAAAGTCAACATTGACCTCCTAGCTGACTCTTGGTCATCGTCTTTTTTGGTGTAGCGAGTCGTGCCTTTGCATTTCCCCTCCTGTGGACTTCTATAACATAGTTCTACTACTGGTCTTGCTCTCAGTTCTCTGACAACATTTCTCACATTCTTCTTTTCAATGGCCTCTCCCTTTTAAAACTATAAAATGTTAATGTCACCCAATATTATACTATCAGTTTTCTTCTCATTTCTATGCTCTCCTTAGACAACCCAATCTGTATTCATAGCTAGCAGCCCCCATAAATAACCAAATAACCCTCAAATATTTGTTTTTATGTCAGCCTTGCGCCCTAGGTCCCTGAGTCTTATTTACAACTTCTAGTTGAATATTTCCACCTGGATGTCATGTTAACACCCATAAATTCTACTTTTTCTATACCCAAAGCAGTCAAAGATTCTTTCCAAAGTTTACCTCTCAAATTCTTATGTGATTGCCTTAGTTTAGATCTTTATTTTATTTTGCTTGAATTTTTTGAACAGTCTTCAAACTGGTCTCACTGCTGCTAGCCTTGGCCATTGGAATTACTCTTAGAGTGCTGACCTTTCTGCAATGTGGATCAGGCCTTTATTCTTTTCCTTTCACCGGTTGCTGTTTTCCACATGACAGAATTCAAATACCTTAGTAGAACATGGAAGAAGATGCACTGTTGCTGTCTCCTGCTTCACCCTCTGGATGCAGGAGGGTGTTCTTACCATTCCTGTTCTCCACATTTTTGCTCATTGGTACACGATACTGGTTTGACTGAAGTCACAATCAACTGCAAAATCTTAGAGTCTCATACTCACACAATTTACTTTCAACTTATCAAATATGTCAATGGCAGGATAGTTTTGAAACTCTGCTTCATGTTCCCTCACTATTGAACTACCATCCAGAGAATTGCTGATTCCCACAGTAGAGGTAGATATAACATGGAAAATCATGATCTTCCTTGTAAAGATTTCCACCTGGAATTCACATCCATCACGTCATTTCATGAGTTATGACTCCCAACAAGTTGTACTCCCATATATAATACCAGTAGAAATGAGGAAGTAAACCCATGCCACAGAGCCTTAAGGAGGAATCTGGAATATATAAGGAAAGCATGAATGAAAACTGCACTCAGACACTGATTATCAACCTGGAATGCTCTTCTCCACCTTATGTATAAGGTGGAGACACACAATCATCTTTGAAGAATCATCTCATGGGCCTCCTATTCTACAAAGCCTTTTCTCACCAGTTCTTCCTACAAACAAATGAATGTGTTTGACAGACTACACTTGTGCCTCCTCTCTCAGAACCATGAGCCTCCTGAAGAGAAGATCCATGGAATATTGACTTCTATACCTTTAGCATCAATTTCTGTGCCTGCTACATGGCACATGCCCACTAAGTTGTCTCATAAATAAACAATGTTTGCTCTACTACCATTTTGAAACACTAATCTGCTTGTTCTCCCTCCCTTGCTGATGATGAAGTTCAAATACTACTTGTCTAGAGACGGTAGAAGAGAAAATTTGAATGTATATTTTTCACATGCATCTTATATATGCAATTTGCATGTAATACAATATTTCTCATATTCAGACCAAGAACTAGAAAAAAGGTGAAGGGGAGAAAATGCCACATAGAAAATAGAGGGAAAGCTTGAGAGACCAATAACTCTCACAGAAGCCAGCAGGTCTCACTCACAGCGGGGAATGATGTAAAAGCCAGGGCTCAGCTGACCTTCTCTTTGCTGTCTGGATAGGACCATCATTATATGCCGGCCAAAATGTCATCCATCCATCATGAAGCTGAGATGACAATTATTCATGTCCTTACTCAAATCCCATCTAATTCACTTCTGAGGTTACTACTCCTACCTCAAAAGCTCACAACTATATGGATCATGAGGGCATGAAAGGAAAAGACCCAGCTGGCACCTTTTCAGGTTTTCTTGTTATTATTGTTGTTTTTAAGATTTTATCCATTCATCTCTAGAGAGGGGAAGGGAAGGAGAAAGAAAGATAGACATCAATGTGTGGTTGCCTCTTGCGCACCCCCTACTGAGGGCCTGGCCCACAGCCCAGACATGTGCTCTGACTGGGAATCAAATAAACCCTTTGGTCCACAGGTTGGCAATCAATCCACTGAACCACACCAGCCAGGGCCTTTTCAGGTTTTAACTAAAATTATCTAATACACAGGATATTTACCTAACCCACTACTCCCATGTCCTTAAACTTTACAACAACAAGTAGTGAGTAAATATTAATACTGATTTACATATATTAATATCCTCAAGAATTCTTGTGTTAAGCTATCTATTTCTTGAAAAAAATACCGTCCATACAATTATGGACAGTATTTATGACTATTTCTTCCTACTAAAACACATGTCTGCTAGAAGGAGCACATAGAAAGAGAATTGCTGGGTGATATATAATAAACAGAGTGCTTTCAAAAATGATGTCTGACTCTCCCAGCAGGTGCCCTGTGCCTCAGTCTACTTTTCTTCATTCTGCCGCACTGCACAGTCATTAACTAATGGCTCTTTACTGTTCGGATCCCTTTAGGTACACAGAATTGAAGACTTCTGTGTGATGTCTTTGTAGCGAGAAGAAAAATCTTTGGAGTTTTGCTTTCATTGGATCTTTTTTAAATAGCCCCACAATTCCCACAAGTACATTTCCTTTGTGGTTTTGTTTGCTACATTCCAGACAAGATTGAGAACTCTGGTATTTGTTATTTTCTTCCTCAGCTGCTCCTTCTTTATGTGGGACAGGAAAAAAATAAAACTTTTATTAACAGAGCATGTGGAATGAATATGAATCCTTTTATCTATAAAACACATGCATATCTTGCCCACGCTGACCATTACATTTCCCTCATTTATTTCATATTATTTGTTAAGCCTAGCCTCCTCTCTCAAAGGAGGTACCCAGTGGTTGCACAGTCTTCAAAGTACCCAGGTAATAAACTTTTATGAATAACTCAATTGGTGTGCATTTGAATAATAATAACAGAATCTAAAGCTTCATTCTACAAAAATATTAGGGAGTTGCAGTAAAAATATGGTTATCTATGCATATGGATACATTTCAAGTGCATCACCTTTATGTGTAACTGTATGTATATCTGTGTATGCACTGTATGTTTCTAATTCTCCCAAAAAAAGAGAGCACTTTTCCTGAGAAATTTAATCATAAACATTCTGCAAACTATCTTTAAAGTAAGAATAAGGCCCTGGCTGGTATAGCTTAATGGATTGAATGCTGACCTGTGGACTAAAAGGTCACCAGTTTGATTCCTAGTCATGCACTTGCCTGGGTTGCGGGCCAGGTCTCCAGTACGGGGCACGTGGGAGGCAACAGTTCAATATATCTCTCACACATTGCTGTTTCTCTCCCTCTCTTTCTCCTTCCTTTTCCCTACCTCTAAAAATAAACAAATAAAAAATAAAGTGAGAATAGGCTCAACATTTTTCAATAATGGTTTATAAAAACAGGGACTGTGATGGGTGTATTTTTAACCATATGTGCTGTTGAACATACAAACATATCCTGATATTTTTTTGAAGGGTGGAGAACTTGAACCTTTAGGGGTGATGATATTATCCCATGTTCTCAACAGTAAGGCATTTGAATTGAAATCTCATTATAGGATAAGCTTTGTAGGACAAGAAAGAGTCAGAGCCAGCCCATAACTGTAGCCAAAGAGACTGTATTGCTCAAGATGTTTGATTTTCTAGAAACGATAAGGACTATCTTCTGCATAAGAAATTTTATTCCAGAAACCTTGGATGGCTTCCAAGAAATGAACTTCTGCACATTGTTTGATTATTTTAGGGACGGAGGGCTATGTTTTCCAGGGAAGGTTCAATAAATTTTTATCACATTCTCAAAGGTATAGGTGACCTAAAAAGGTAAGGAACCATTGTCAGAGGAGAAGCAGGAAAGATTATAAAACTACCAAGGTAAAATTGATGATGCCCAAGGAAATAACTGGGCTGTGTGTCTGTGTGAAAAGCACAGAAACCTGGGGACATAGAGTGCAGGAAGTTTCTGGTATCTGTTTTCTATTACCCTCATTCTTCATTTATTTCCCAGCTTCATTTGTTTCCTTTTTCCTTTCCTCCATTTTCCCTCACTGTTATCCCCACCCGTTTCTGCAGGTTTAATTGTACCACCACTTGGGCGTTCATTTTCCAATGTTTTGCTATGGAAATGTTTAAAGTACAAAAAATTGTACTGTGAACACCCATATACTGATGGTGTGGATTCTATAATTAACCTTTGATTATATTTGATGTATCACATAACTGTCCATCTATTCATCCCTCTATAGAAATGATCCCTGAAAGTACAGTCTTTTAAAAAAAAAAAAAACTTTTTTAAGGGAAACTTTTATTTTATTTTATTTTATTTATTTTTAGAGAGAGGGGAAGGGAAGGAGAAAGAGTGGGAGAGAAACATCAATGTGTAGTTGCCTTTCATGTGTCCCCTTTTTGGGACCTGGCCTGCAACCCAGGCATGTGCCCTGACTGGGAATCGAACTATGATCCTCTGGTTCACAGGCCTGCACTCAATCCACTGAGCTACACCAGCCAGGGCTGAAAGTACAGTCTTTATTCATCCCTCTATAAATCCATCAATGCATATTAATTTTTAAAGGATTTATAATAGCACATATCAGTACACAACCCTAACTAGGTCAGCATCCTCATCAGTTACCAGAGTGTGTAACTATTGTTGACTATTTTGATTTCTCATATGAACCTGTATACAATTTTATGCATATCCCTTCTGGAGTTTTTTGCCCCTTACAGTGCATTGTAACTATTATTGAACATTTCATTCCTCCTCTGCTAGAATGTTATTCTATATCATCACACATCTCTTATACAGTGCTTTGCATTCATTAAAAGTTTGACCAACTGAATTAAAACATGTGACATCATGGAATGAATATCTGTTTGTCACCACAACAGGACTCTAATCTTCTAAATTGGAGTAACATTATGCCAATTACTATTCATTTTGCCTTGAAAAATCTGGGGCCAATCTTATAAAAAATGAGACAACTGTTCAACAAATCAGCAATACCAATTTCACTGTTGGCCCATCTCTGATATCAGTAACTAATGTTTCAAGTTCGCACCATGTTCTCCTAAAATGCTCATTTTTTTAGATTTCTGCTGTTGATCCTTTGTATAGCCATGAATGTGTCACCACTATTGATTTGGCAATTCTTACCAGGGTCTTATTCCTCATTTTCTCCCTGAATCTACTGTGATTATTTGTTGCTTGAACTTTGGTCAATTTACAACCCTTTAAATAGCAATGTTAAAACGTGGATTCCTTTTCTCATTTAGAAACAGAATAGAACAAGCTTTTTTTAAAATTAAGTTAAATATATTTAAATGAAGAACTTTTATTTAATTTTATTAATACATTCTCTTTCCTTTATGAGCTGACTATTGATGTCAATTTCTATTATTTCAATATTATTATTTCAGAATAAAACTTTGACAATTGCTTAATAATGCAGATTTCTGAGCAATGCTACTTATTGAATCAAAATATGTGGGAGTATGACATAAGACTACAATTTTAACTAGTTCTCCAAATAACTTTTATTTGCACTAATGTTTGAGAGAGCATACTTCTCTAAAAAGAGAATAAAATGTTGCAGACAAAAAGATGGTAGGCTTAAGGAGAATCTGGCTTTCTTGAACCAAAAAAGTATAATTAGCCCTGGCTGGTGCGGCTCTGTGGACAGAATGCCAGCCTGCAAATCAAAGGGTTACCTGTTCCATTCCCAGTCAGGGCACATGCCTGGGTTTGGGGCCAGGTCCTCAGTAGGGGGGTGCACGAGAGGCAACTAGACATTGATGTTTCTTTCCCTCTCTTCCTCCTTCCTTTCTCCTCTCTAAAAAAAAATGAGTAAATTTTTTTAAAGGGCCCTTATCTCAATGAGTTCACAATCCAGGAGAGTCTATAGACACATAAATTGTTACTTATCATACAGTTTGCTAAGTATAATGGTAGATATTGGGAATGAGAAGCATCCTAGTACAAAAAGACAATATCTTATTTTCTTATTCTTATGACAAGTTATCTGAATGCACAGATTTCAAAAACATTGTCTACTACTACCAGGAAGTACAGAAATTTCCTACATCCAGACAAGTTGATTGATCAGAAGCCAACCAGAAATTACTTATTTTCCCTTGCAAAATTCTACTGTGTTCAAAGAAAACATTAAAACAAAAATTCAGCCCTGGCTGGTGTGGCTGAGTGGATTGAGTGCTGGCCTGCAAACCCAAGGGTTGCTGGTTTGATTCCCAGTCAGGGCACCTGCCTGGGTTGCAGACCAGGCCCCCAGTAGGGGGTATGACAGAGACAACCACACATTGATGTTTCTCTCCCTCTCTTTCTCCCTCACTTCCATGCTCTCTAAAAATAAATAAATAAAATCTTTAAGAAAATACAGACCTATTCATTAGAATCTGTCACAATGTTAGTAACAATTGAGTGATATTAATGAGTATGAATTATGCTCTAATTTTCTATGACTGACTTTGTATTGTTAACCTCAAGATAGATTGAATTATCAAGAATTTGTTCTTTCCTTTTGTATATTTTCTTGAGCAATTAATGTACCAAGAAGCTAAATTTTCTGACAAAATGTAATCTTCAAATTGTAGAAATTAACATATAAGTCCTATACATATATATGTTGATAGTTGCAAGTCTATGACCAAATACTGAGCAATATTTTTCTCGACTTGGCCCTGTGAAAATAAATCTCTTTATTTACGGAACTGCTAAAATCAAAGCTTAGATCAATCCAATATCATTGATGTTAACTCAGGATATAAGCTGAGATGGAGCTTTGCAGACTACAAGTCACTGCACTTGAGAGAATAGTTCGCGCAGGTATACTAGAGTATTCTCATTGACTTGATCCAAATTGATCAATAAATATAATTTGAAACTGTATGCTGATAAAGTAGATCGATTTCATTTTTGACTGTTACTGCATTTCTGCTGAAATCTGTATGTTTCTTACAGGATAACAAGCAATGCCTCAGTACTGTTTTCAAAAGAAAATGCATGTGCCTTCGCACAGGATTTCTGATCCTCTGGCTAACTGGGGAAAGAAATTGGATGCCCTTGCCCTGCATATTCTCTTCTCATTCTTCAAAAACTGATTTTTTTAATATTCTTTAGATGAGTGAAAATAAACACTGCTAGTCTTGTTTAAGGGCAGCAAATTCCATTTCTATAGCATTGTGTCTTGGAGAAGCATCGCTACTCATGCACTGATGTTTTGGGTATGTTGCAAAATATGTTTTGGAAATTGTGCCCATTATTTTACTTCAATGCCATTGGCAATTAAAGAAGGAGTCTCAGATGGTGAGTTTATGTAGGTCATCCAAATTATTTTGGGTTCAGAGGTAAGAAATTTTTTCTAACTTTTTAATGTGGAAATTTCTAATGTCTACAAAAATAGAAAAAAATTAATACAATGAACCAACAAATTGTTAACCTCAATAGTTTCTTCCATGCTAGATTATTTTGAAGTAAATCTCAGACATCATATTTCATGTGTAAATACTTTTAAATATATCACTAAAAGGTAAAGATTCTTTTTTTTAAAGTTTTATTTATTTATCTTTAGAGGGGAAGGGAAGGAGAGAGAGAGAGAAATCTCAATGTATGGTTGCCTTTGGTATGTCCCCTGCCGGGAACTGGCCTGCAACCCAGGCATGTGCCCTGACTGGGAATCGAACCACAATCGTCTGGTTCGCAGGCCTGCATTCAATCCACTGAGCTACGCCAGCCAGGGCTAAAGATTTTTTTTTTAAACATCATTATTATACCTAACAAAATTAACAGTAATTCTTCACTATCTTCTCATAGCCTATCAATGTTGAAATGCCCAATTGTCTCATCTGGTCTCTTTATAAGTCATTTTTTTAAAATCTAGATTTAAACAAAGTCCACCTAATTGTTTTTGGTAAATATATATCTTCAGTTTTTTCTTTTCCTTCCTAACATTTTATTTTGAAAAATTTCAACCCCATTGAAAAAAATCAGAGGCATAGTACAATTAATACCCACATATCCATTTATATTCAGCAATGTTTAGCATGTTACATATTTTCCTCTGTGTGTGTGTGTTTATGTGCTGTTTCATTTTGGCTAAATCATTGGAAAGTAGATTTCACACATGATAATGCTTTGTCCTTATATTCTTTAGAATGTGTCTGCAAAGAACAAGGACAGTCTCTTATATAATCATAACACCATTGAGGAAAAGGGACTTTTGAAGTGGTCAGTGTATTTTTCTTTAAAGTTCATATACAATTGGGAAATTTAAGAAATAAAATATAACAAATGGAATAAAAATTTGAGAATGAACTGAAGCATGTTGCATACTGCAAGTCTCAGCTTCCTACCTCGACTTCCATTTCTGGAAGATGCAACACATACATGATTTTCATCTTTTATGTCACAAGGAGAATGTTTACTTTGTATTTATACTCATTAATGTAAAGAGCCTAATATTTATTACTAAAATTATTTTAAATCTCTAAGAAAAGGTGATTGGATTCTATGGGATCAGATTCCTGTAGAATCTGATCAATCTGTGCAAAGTTTAGAAAAAAATTAAAGAGGCACATGAAGTGATATAATCATACTAGTTTATAAATGTGAAGCAATAATTTCTAAATTAATAAAATTATCTGCAAAATTTTATAATGGTACATTTTAAGTAACAGTGAAAGCTCCAAAGTAGAACATGTTACTATATAATTCTTTTCTTTCCACTCAAAGCAAGAGATTCTTAAGATTATAAATGTCCTAAGTCCACAGTCAAGGGTAATCTTTTAAACAGTTATATTGAGTTGAGATTTGAGGGTTCTGCTCATAGGCCTAGAACTCCAAATCACCAACTCGCTGAGTTACGAGTACTAGAGACCCTGGTCCAAATGCAAAGTTATTAGTGGAAGGGGTAACTCATTAATTCCTCAACCCTTTAATAGGAATTGTTTATTCAATTAGCTGAGAGCAGAGCCTTAGGGAATGGGTTAGTTTTGAGAAAGAATAGATGGAACACACTAAAGTAGGCATTACTCCCAAAAGAGCAGATATATACATGGCAACATTATTACAGGCACTGAGAGCTTGAGAGGATACTGGACGGGAATTAGGTATGAGGGACTCAAATGACCCCTGCCTTCTAATTTTGTCAGTAACATCCTGAGGAACGCTACACTGCAATGTAATTGAAAAAGCAGGACATACAGTGGGATAGCCAGTGTGCTATTAGTTCAATCAACTGAGAGAATTCTAAAAGAAATACCTCATCGACATGGAATGCCTTGATCTTATGCTGAGCTGCTGTATTTCCAACATTCTGTTCTCCAAATGACTCTTCTGCATTTATTACCACTTAGTATTAATGGGAAAGTACTTTCATTGATGATGAACATCATTTCTAATTCCAAGGAAGCTGCCTTAAGTGTCCTAAAAGTTAGGAAAAAGAAATTTTCTAATCAGATAGACAGACCCTATCGATCCTGGTTTTCACTGACTTCTCTTCACAGTCAGATTATTCTCACATCCAAGATATTACATGCTGACATATAATAGCATTTTCTTTAATGTTTAAGGGTTTCAAATTTAGGTACCTAATATACTTCTAGCTTGCTTTTTAATGAGGAAAATATCCTGAAATGTTCTAACATTTAAGTAACCTCAGCCATAGCTTTACTTGCAATGTTACCACACAACCAGAATATTCATTGGGAAAATGTGAGATCATATGACTGACAGTTTGCATATCAAAACCATCTCAGCTGTGTATAATATGGTAAGGTGGACTTGTAATGTTGAGAGTAGCTGATGAGAAAGAACATTTAGAGTAAATTTAATATTGATTCAGGAAGCTCTCTCACAAAGATAGAATCTGACAGAAAATTGGCTCTTGTTCTCCAGGGTTTGTTCAGCTCAGAAACATAAATGGGAGCATATTCAGGAAGTACATACAGATAAAACAGCTAGAAGTTTTACTCATTGTTCACACACTTGCCGATAAATATTTGTGTTATCATTTCTACAAGCAGGTGAAAGATGCATCTTTAAAAAGGTTTTGAGCCCTGGCTGGTGTGGCTCAGTAGATTGAACCACAGCTTATGGACTGAAGATCACTGGTTCAATTCCCAGTCAGGGCACATGCCTGTGTTGCGCGCCAGGTCCCCAATAGGGGGCTTGCTAGAAGCAACTGATCTCTTTCTTTCCCTTTCTTTCCTCTCTATCTGAAATAAATGAAGAAAATGTTTAAAAAATAAAATGGTTTTGACAAAGTCAGAATGTGGATTGTTAGGAGGAAAAGGATGTTTCGGGCAGAAGGATTTCCACATGTGGTATGGCAAGAGGGGCAGATATAAGTCATATGTGTATGGTGAAGTAAGACAGACAGTTTACCTGAAATGCAAGAAAGAGGCCATGGGATATGAATTATATCTAGGCTTTACTCCCAGACTTCGTGCAAGTCATTTCACGTCTCATACTGAGTTTTCTCATCTGTAAATGTAGGCACACTAATGCATCTTGCAGAAAGATTGTGGTAAGAATTGAATTAGAACACGTCGGTAAAAGCATCTAGCGCATGGCCTGGCATCTGAAAGAGTCTCAGCATATGTTGGTTTTCATCTTCCCTTACTTCTCTCCCTGGGAAGTAAGCACTTGCCAGATGGGCAAAGTTCATCTGAAAAGAGGTTTGAAAAGCAGACCAGAAAGTCTCAATTTACATCAAAATGTAATTGAAGAACATGGTTGCTCTTTTAGGAAGAAAGCGGCCTATTTTGAAGTTCGGTAGCACTAAAACTTACAATGCAGTGTGGGAAATACACATTAAACAAATAATCTCACAAGCAAATATGAAGCACCAATTGTATAACAAAATAACAGGACTAAGGTTAACCCAGTTTGGAATGGAAGGTGCAACAAGAGTCTTTCTGAGGATGTGACACTAAGACTGTGATATAAAGATCAGCAGAATTAACACGGCATTGTTGATACCATCTAATCTGCCTTACTAAAAATCATTTTCCCTGCATTGTGACACTGCCCTTACAGTAAAAATGAAGAGACTCATTAGGCAATTATTGTAGGGGTGGTCCAGGCAATTGATGATAGTAGATTGGAGTGTGTCCTGGAGAGCTGAAGGTGTATTTTGAAGATGATATCTAAAGGACTTGTGGATGGTAGAAGGTAAAAGGGTGGCTGAAATATGATGTGCAGAATTTGGGCCTGAGCAGCCAGATGAAATGTTGAAGATGAAGAAACTGATAGGCAAGGGGTAGGGAATCAAGAATTCTGTTTATACGGGTCTGTTAATTTGACATATATCAGAGAGCTAAGTGGAGACACCAAACAAGCAGTTGTATGTATGAATCTGGGAGTGAATGAGAGATGATGATGATGATGATGATGGTAAAGATGTAGTGAATTCTATGTGGTCTCACTTTATTTCCCTGAAAATTACCATGACTTTTGTAATTCACAAAATATACATTAGTAGCATTATTTGGCTCTAACAAACTATAACATTTACCTATGTCATTTTGCGATTATATTTTCTCTTTCTAGAAACATTCAAGTGAGAATTTTGTCTATTTTTAAGTCTCAAAGAACTGAAAAACTAGTCTGGGACCACTTATTTTAGACAGAAACTACATGCAAATTGACAGTTTTTATACTGATGTCATTCCAGATTGATCATGATTTTATGTTTATATACTAATTGTTATGTTTATATACTAATTGATGTCTCAGTTATTTCTGCACTGGACAGTAATACCTATTTAGAAGACCAGAGAAGACACATCTATTCTATAGCGCCTGCTACATGTTACTTATATAACGCATTGGAGGCTGGGGATAATCTTCAGCTCTCAGAATTCTCATTTGAGAAGAGAAATGGTGGAGCTTTGTCTTTCTACTATACACATAATAGATACACAGGAAGCCCTCTTGCTTTATTCGTTGGAAAGTAAAGGCAACATAGGCTCACTGCTCCTTATGTGTCCAGGGAAAAGAAAGAGAATTTTCTTAGGACTTGCAAACATGGGTTTTCCTAGCCCTTACAGATACATCTAGTGAACTAAAAAAGATACAGAGTGCCCAAGGGTACATAACATTGCATGGTGTACACAGACTGCACTTCGGCCCCTGTTTGCTCCCTTAGTCTGGCATCTTTAATGAATGACCAAAACAACTGTATACAGTGACCCTGTTCAAAGCCCATAGAGAAAAAAAGACAAGGCAATGCAATGGAAAGTTCACAGACCAGGAAATAGGAGGAGGATGAGCTGTGTGAATACAAGCAAGTCATTTATGTATTCTTTGTTTTAATATTTTATCTATTTATTTTTAAAGACAGGGGAAGGGAGGGGGAAAGAGAGGAAGAGAAACATCAATGTGCAGTTGCCTTTCGTACGCCCCCTACTGGGGACCTGGCCCGAAACCCAGGCATGTGTCCTGACTGGGAATCGAACCAGAGACCCTTTGGTTCATAGGCTGGTACTCGATCTACTGAGCCACACCAGCCAGGGCCATTTATGTTTTCTGTGTTTCAGTGTTTCAGTAAAGATCCCAAAAGTGTGTTGCAAACTTAACATTTTTCTGACCCCTTTCCCATCATTCTGATAGTAACTCTGGTTCACAAATGTGTTCACTTAAAGTGACTGAAAGTGACAGCCTTGATTTCAGAGACATTTTGATGTCCGAAGTGTTCTCATGCATTTAGACATAACATTTTCTTAAGTGAACTATTTGCTTGTTCTAGACAATTGAGAACTTGATTTTACAGTACACTAATTTTATGAAATTTCTTTTATGTGAAGGATTCTGACCATTTTAATAACCTCATAAAGATGTTAATTGAATGACTTGTGATGATTCAGTAATACTTCTTAAATAATGAAAGTGTCGATTGTCCAAGAAACAGTGACGCACATCTAATGCAATAGGTGCTACTAGAATGATAATAATGTAATTTGTTTGAGAGAATTAGGCCCTGGTTTGTTAAGGCCCACCTGAATTTTAGTACTGCTTTCCCAGATCTGCAATAATTATGTGTATCCAGAAGTTATTTACTTACTAGGTGGAAACGTTACAGTTAATGGAAGCTTGAAAGTTTTGTTCACTTGTTTGTTTTTTGTTCTTGACATTGTAAACCATGTAAAATATTTAAAATAAATAAAACATTTAAAATGAAATGTTTAAAAGGTTTCATTACTAGAGCAAACAGGACATGACATATCACACTTTCCTACAGGTAGCACTGGTCTTCTAAAACAAAGGGGAAAGAGTTAAGTATTCATAGTAGTATAAACAATGAATGTTTTTTTAAACTATGAATGTTTTAAAATTAAAATGTGGTAAACCATTATGTAGAACTTTAGGCTCTGTCTTCTACCTTTCAGTGTGAAATTAAAAAAAAATAAAAACAAAAGAAATGGGAAAACACTGAGACTGGTTAGAAACTGAACAAATAAAATATTTTAAAAGCAAAATATTATGCCAAGTTACAATATGCATATATGATTATATTAGCTTTTATTTTAACACAATGATCGTAGATGATATTGATTGTATGCTTTACTAAGCATTTTGTATGCTGTGTATTATTCAACCTTCAAAAAATTCCATGACATATGAAAAGATTAGAAAAAGTACAATGTCAAGTGTTATTTGATTTAAATACTATTTCTTAAACTCATACCAAGTGTTAGGCACTATGGTAGGCACTTTGGTAAGTGACAAATAATGATGAAGCAAATAATACCTGTTCCCTTGGAGCACGTAGTTCAGTGGCATATATAGACATTAAACAAGTAATCACTTAAAATATATAAGTAATATGGGAATAATTGTTATGAAACTAATGAACAAGTTTCTGTTGAAGTGAATAGTAGGTAGACTTTATCTAGACAGGAATATAAGGCAAAGTGTCTTTAAAAAAGTGAGGCTTAAGTTGAAACTTAAAGAATAATGATTGAGCAAGGCAGAGTTATTTCAAGCCTCTTAGAGATAAAGGATTTAGCATGCTCCAAAGTCTTCAGGGTAAAGGAATCTAAGAACAGTGTTGCTGGAACATAGTGAGGCAAAAAAAAAAAATAGAGAATGAGATTGGAAAGGCCATATCATACCAGAGTTTGGGGGTTTTATTGAGGATTGGAAAGTCATTAAAAATGTGTAAGCAGGGAATGACTTATTCACATTTCTATTTCTTACAAGATCACCCTAACTTTTTGGAAACAGGTTGGTATGAGGTTGAACTAGAGAGAAGAGAAAAATATCAGGAGGTTATTGGAAAATTTTGGGTGGGAAAGTTGACTGCTTGGACCAGGGTGTTAGTAGTAGAGATAGAAAGAAATGGACATGTTTAGGATATGTTATCATAGTAAAATAGAAATTACCCAATGCTAGATCATATTTAAGTGTATAAGGGAAAGCCAGGTGAGAAGGATGTTAGAAAATGGATGAATGGAAATGTCCATTCCTAGAACTGGGAAGGAGTAGGATGGGGTGGGAAGTAGGAGTCAAGAGTCCAGTTTTGAGCATAGAGTCTGAAGTTCCAGTAAGATATTGAATATGACAATTAGGCAGTAATAGTTTTGAAATTCATAGAAACAGTGTGAGTTAAAGATTCTATTTTGCACCCTGGCTGGTGTGGCTCAGTACTGAACACTGGCTTGAGAACCAAAGCATTGCTGATTTCATTCCCAGTCATGGCACATGCCTAGGACACAGGCCAGGTCCCCAGTAGGGGGTGTGTGAGAGGAATCACACATTGATGTTTCTCTCCCTCTGTTTCTCCCTCCTTTCCCCTCTCTAAAATAAATAAATCAAATCTTTAAAAAGAGATTGTATTTTGGGAATTACAACTAGATACTATTTAATGTCATGAAAATAGATTTAATCGGCTGAGGGATCCTTAGAATATTAAAGCTATAACATAGAGAAACAACAAGCAAAGTAATTGAATAGGAATAGAAAGAAAAAGTCAAGAGCTTGTACTGTCATGGAAGCGAAAGGAAGAGAGTCTTATTAAAGAAAGGTTTATCTGTTTTAAATGCTATCGAGTGGGTCAGAGAAGATGAGAAAACTGGTAAGAAACTCAGACAAGTTAGTTTAAATCAGTTTATAAAAGAAAATATTTTTTTCTTGAATAGCATAATAATGTTATGCCACTAATAAAGTACACATTGGTTTTCATATAAAAAATGGACATAAGATATAGTACAAGGAACATTAACTTTGGGTATAAAACACATACAGACATAGAATTTGGAAGTATATTGGCTCTTCCAGCAGCCCAATACAGACATTTTTAATAGTAGATGAAAATAATTTTTTTTAATTCAGCAACAAAAACATAAAATGTATTTCATTTACCATGTTCTGTGAGCATTCTTTTCACATAAAGGGGGAATTTGGATCATGGACAAATTACTATTTTTAATATAAATGCAATGCAATATTGCCATGTAGTGAAAAGCCAGCAACTATGATTGCATAAAGGATCCCCAGAGAAGAAAAAAAACTATAATTTGTCTTTCCAATGGAGTATGTGTAACATTCTGTGTAACATCTTCACATCTGCTGCCTCCATTCCTCAGTCTCCTATCTATTTAAGTAAAAATTATTTTGCTGGAATGAGAACTGAAAAACTAATAAAAAAGTTAATGTAGCTCTGCTTTGTATAAACCATTAATATTTGAAAATAAAGTATTATGACAAAAGATTGATAGTCTTGTAAACAGGTATCTTGGAGTTCTGAATGCATAATCACATGAACATTATAATAGTTTAAAGCATTTGAAAGTATATTTTTTATTGATTATAGCATTACAGTTGTTCTGTTCCCCCCCTTCATTCCCCTCCACCCACACCCTCCCTCCCCCACCATTCTCCCCCCCTTAGTTTATAACCACGTGTCTCAACTTCTTTAGATTCTATATTCCCCCCACTATTCTCGCCCTCCTCCCTATCTATTTTCTACCTACCATCTATGCTATTTTCTGTGCGTTCTCCCCCCTTCTCCTCCTCCCACCCCCCTGTTTCTAACCCTCCATGTGTTCTTCATTTCTATGGTTCCACTCCTGATCTAGCTGTCCTCTTGGTTTGCTTTTGTTTTAGGTGTGGTTGTTAATAACTGTGTGTTTGCTGTCCTTTCACTGTTCATCTTTTTCATCTTCTCTTTCTTATATAAATCCCTTTAGCATTTCATATAATAAGGGCTTGGTGATGATGAACTCCTTGAACTTGACCTTATCTGAGAAGCACTTTATCTGTCCTTCCATTCTAAAGGAAAGTTTTGCTGGATAAAGCAATCTTGGCTGTAGGTCTTTGGATTTCATGACTTGGAATACTTCTTTCCAGCCCCTTCTTGCCTGGAAGGTCTCTTTTGAGAAATCCGCTGACAGTCTGATGGGTACTCCTTTGTAGGTGACTGTCCCCTTATCTCTTGCTGCTTCTAGGATTCTCTCCTTCATTTTAGTCTTGGCTAATGTAATGATGATGTGCCTTGGTGTGTTCCTTCTTGGGTCCAACTTCTTTGGCACTCTCTGAGCTTCCTGGATTTCCTGGAAGTCTATTTCCTTTGCCAGGCTGGGGAAGTTCTCCTTTATTATTTGTTCAAATACGTTTTCTACTCGTGGCTGTTTCTTTCCCCCTTCTGGTACCCATATAATCTGGATGTTGGAACATTTAAAGATGTCCTGGAGGTTCCTAAGCATCTCCTCATTTTTTTGAATTCTCCTTTCTTCATTCCTTTCTGGTCAGGTGTTTCGTTCTTCCTTCTGGTCCATTCCATTGATTTGAGTCCCAGTTTCCTTTCCATTGATATTGGTTTCCTGGACATCTCCCTTCATTTCAATTAGTTTAGCCTTCATATGTTCCTCTAATTTGTGACTGTACTCTACCAATTCTGTGAGCATCCTGATAAATAGTGTCTTAAATTGGGCTTCTGAGAGGCTGGCAATCTGTTGGTCGCTTAGAGTTATTGGCTCTGGGACTTTGAGTTCTTCTTGAGCCATCCTTTGGGCTGTTCTTGCCTGTTAAGTAGCAGGATCGGAGCCCTTGGTTTTCACCAGAGCAGGGCAACTCAGTCGCTGGGTTGTGACATTGTATGTGGGGGCGGGGTCAAAGAGGGGCAATGGCTTCTCTCTGCCGCCTGCTGCCACGACCCCCACTGGCACGGCAGCCACCACCGTCACCAGGGCCATGCGTTTTGTTCCACTGCATGCGAGTGTGCCACCGCCGTCAGCCCTCCGCCACTGGGTTCGCCCCCTGGGGCCTGCGTGGTCCGTCTCACTGTGCTCAAATGTGCAACCTTGGTCAGTTTGCCCCGCACCCTGACCGGTTCGGGCTGCCTGTGCGCCTAGGTCTGTCCTGCCCGACCCAGCTCCGCTGCTGGCTCTGCCTCTCTTACCGTCCCCGTTGAAGGGTTCGTAGCTGTCGGACTTCCGTATAATTCAGTTTTCTGGTCTTTGGGTGTGTCCTAGTTCTCCAAAACTTTTGTTGTATTCAAACTTGGTTGTGGGAGAAGGCACAGTGTTTCCACCTATGCCTCCATCTTGGCGGAAGTCTCTGAAAGCATGTTTTAAAGTAGACCAAGAGTTCAGACAATTTTACTTATAGAGAGTAAATATTTAACATGACTTTGCATCCTGAATTTTATTAAAAGCAGAATAAACATATATTTGTGAGTGTTTGACCCTTGAAGACCTACTTTTACAATTATTAATTAAATCAAAAACATGCAGAGTATCACTCCCCAAAAAATTCCAAAATTTTGTTTGTCTCTACTGAGTATATGTGGATGAATACATGGAGTGTTCTGAACTGCATAAAAGAAGAAATGAAAGCATGCCAGACAGGGAGTCGGAAGACCGCAAAGCTACTCCCCAAACTGCCACTCAGTAGCCATGCGATCTTCAGTAAAAAATTCAATATTCACTTTTCAGTTATAACTTAAATATACATAAAGCCAAAAATGATTATGCAAAAAACCCCCAAGTAAGAACAAAGTAGCTGAAACATACTAAGATGGCAGTAGTTCACTTCAATTGCCATGTTTTGTTGAATATACAGTCGTTTATGTAAAAGGACTTACAAAATTATGTTTTCCATTAACTAAGACTGCATATATTGGAAAAAACTTTATTTTGAATTAGAAAATACGAGTTATTTTAGATAATATATTTTTGTACAAACTCAAACTTTATCAGATGATGATGACCCCAATTGTAGTAGATCTTTTCCTAAGAAAATCATTTATACTGTTAGCAAGCTGTCATTCAGTAAAACTCAGTCATTAAATTAAACAGATGGTGACAACAAAAAAATTAATGAACACATACTTGTTTGCTTTCTATACCAATTTGCATCTCTAAATTACTCAATGTATGCAGCAATTAAGCATTAATTGCTTTTATACAAATGAATATCTCAAATGAATAATTATGACAGAATAACCTAAGAAAATTGACTCCTACTTTTGTTTCCCCACTGCAATATTCCATTGCGTTATCTTTCAATATTTATTTATTTACTTATTATTTTTACTTTCAATTATGCTCGATATACAACATTACATTGGTTTCAAGTATATATCCGGTAAGTAGACATTACATAACTTATTAACTGACTGTCCCAATAAATCTTTCACCCATCTGATGACATGTATAGTTATTAGAAAATTATTGACTATATTTCCTATTCCGTAGTTTACATCCCCATGACTATTCTGTAACAACCAATGTGTACTTCTCAATCCCTTCACCTTTTTCACCCATATCCCCAAACCCCCTACCATCTGACAAACATCAAAATGTTCTCTGTATCTGAGTCTGTTTCTGTTCTGCATGTCATTTACATTGTTTTTTAATATTTTTAATTCCTAATAGATATGTATTTATTGCCATTTTATTGTTTATAATATTGATTTTTAAATTTCCCTTCTTAAAGAACACCCTTTGAATATCTCATATAATACTGGTTTGGTGGTGCTGAACTTCTTTAGCTTAGCTTTTTATCTGTCCTTTGATTCTAAATGATAGGTAGGCTGGGTAGAGTAATCTTGGTTATAGGTCCTCATTTTTCATCACTCTCAATATTTTTTGGCAATCTATGCTGACCTGCAAAGTTTGTGTTGAAAAAACAGCTGACAGTCTTGTGGGTACTCCCTTGTAGGTAACTAACTGCTTTTCTCTTGCTGCTTTTAATATTTTCTTTTTGTTTGTAACCTTTGGCACTTTACAAATGATGTGTCTTGGTGCTGGTGTCTTTGAGTTCATCTTATTTGCAATTTTCTGCACTCTCTGGTCTTGTATATCTATATCCTCCACCAAGTTAAGGAATTATTCTGTTCCTATCTTTTCAAATAGATTCCCAGTATTTTTCTCTGTCTCTTCTCCTTCCGACACATTCATTATGTGAATGTTGGTACACTTGAGGTTGTCCCAGAGACTCCTTATACTATCTTCATTTTGGGGGGATTCTTTTTTGTTTTTGCAATTTTGATTGAGTGTTTTTTGCTTCCTTATCTTCCAGTCTCTGTTTTGATCCTCTGCTTTATCTACTCTACTGTGACTCCCTGTAAATTATCCTTCATTTCAGTTATTGTATCCTTTGTTTTTGACTGGATCTTTTTTATTGTCTTAAGGTCTTCGCTAAGTTCATTGAACATCCTTATAACCAGTATTTGAACTTTGCATCTAAAAGATTGTTTGCCTCCTTTTCATTTAGTTCAGGAGTTTTGTTCTGTTCTTTCATTTGGAATGTTCTTTGCCTCATTTTGGCAGCTTCTCTGTGTTTCTGTGCATTAGGTGGAGCTGCTACATCTCACAGGCTTAGTAGTAGACATGCCTAACATAGTAGAAGCCCCATAGAGTCCAGTGGCCCAGCCTTTGATCACCTGAGCTGGGTATTCAAGGTGCACCCCCCACGTGGGCTGTTTACACTCTCCTCTTGTAGTTGAGACCTATTTCTGTTGAAACTTCAATAGGGAGGATTTACCCAGACCAATCAGCTGCAAGGACTGGCTATGACCTCTGAAAATTAACCTCGAAGCATACTAATCACTGACAGTGGAGGATCAGCTGTGCAGGGGTCCACCCCACAGAGAAGGACTTACTTCAGCGGGCTCTGGTACCCACTGAATCTGTCTCTTGAGTGTGTTGCTTGTGGAGGTGTCTAGGTGGTGCTTTGATGTGGTCTGAAGCTATCCACTGGGTGTACTGGCTCTGGGTCCTTCAGGGAGGTACATGTCAAATTCAGCCACTGCCTGTGTTTTGTTTGAGGTCACCCAACATGAGCTCCAAAGTAATCTGCAGGTGGCTGCTACTTATACTCAGCTTGGAGTTTCCCAGAGGCCAAGCCATGAACCACAGTCAGCTGCTGATGATACCATGCCTGAGGCCACTTAGCAAGAGGTATGGGGCATGATGAGGCCAAATGTTGCTTATATGGGAGACCTTAGGAAAATCTGAAGCATGAGCCAAGACAAGCCGATCATACAGAAAAGCCAGTGGAAACATTTTGTGTTGGACCAAAAGTTTGGTGCTGTGGGGCCTCAGAGAATTACCAGGTTGGGGCAAACAGTGTGAGCCAGGTTGATGGCGTCTCAGATATGGTGCTTGCCTGCTGGCTTTGTCTGGGAGGGTGCAGCAAAGGAACACTTTTGTCTGGGAGAAAGCTGCCCCCTCAGGGTTGCCCTGATGCTGGATAATTCATTTACTCCCCTCATGTCTCTGGTGCCTTTCAGTCTGCTGCCCCAGCACTAAAGCTAAGAGGGAGTGAGTCTGAATTAGTTCAAGTGTGGACCCTGTAAGAGGAGCTGCCTGGGACTCCAAAAGACTCTGTTCCCTCAGCCTCAATCACCGCTGGTTTTTACAACCAGAAATTATGGGGATTTCCCTACCAATACTAGAATCCTGGCCTGGAGGGCCCGTTACCCATCACTCCTCGGGGACTCCCCTGGAGCTGAGATATCTTTCCCAATTTTTATCCTCCACTCGTGGGTGTGGAACCAGCCCATTCTGTGTCTCTGCCCCTCCTTTCAGTTTCATTGTGGCCTCTTCTCTCCTTCCCTAGTTGTAGGACTCCCATTCAGTTTGCTTTCAGGTTGTTCTGAATGATGGTTGTTCTGTAGTTTAGTTGTAATTATGATGTGGTTGTGGGGGGATATAAGGCCTGTCTTCACCTATGCTGCCCTCTTGACTGAAAGTCTTATTCTCTCAAGATATTTTCAAGTGTAAAAAGGAAAGAATAAACAATAATAATGTTGGTTTATTAAATTTTACAATATGCTCTGTATACCATATTTTTAAAACCATAGTATCTTACATATATTATTGTAAAAAAATTTAAAATCTTCAGGGCTATTTTTACCTTTTGTATGTAAAACTCAATGTTTCTGAAAATGGTTTTTGATAAAAAGAAACTGTAAATGATACTGAAGTGACATTATAATGTACTGTTAGCCAGGTCAGCCTAACATTTTACCATACTACTTTGGTGAGATAAGGCACTTGGTAGGATAGATGAATGGAATAGGGAAATGCAAAAGTTTGCCACGACTAAAGGAAACCAAATGAATACAAATCAGGGGCATGTTCAGAAAGCATTTGTTTGAATAGAAATCCATGAATAAATCTTAGGGCAGAAGCAGAGAGGAAGGCATTCAGCTGAAGAAAGTTTAGTAGTCTTAGGAACAGGAGTAATATATAATGTTGTAAGAATATATTTTCTGCTGACCCACCAAATACAAGGTGTGGGAAATAGGTGATATTTCCTAATAGACATGGGAAATTTTACATAGAGATAAAATATAACAATGCATATGGATTTCAACCACTCCTACACATTGTAGAGTTCATATTTTTTAAAATGTAGTATCTGGTGCACTTTAAATGATGTATAATTTATAGTGAGTGAAATTTACATATACTGTGTACAGTTGCTAATTCTTTATTAAATTGAGTAGTCTGACACTGGTTAACATAATTCTACAGGTTTCAGGTGCACAATCTACAACTGTACACTGTATGGTGTGTTCACCACCTCAGCTCAAGTCTCCATCCATCATCATGTATCCTCGCTGTACTCTCTTTCACCTTTCCTCAACCCCTCTCCCCTTGGGCAATCACCACACAGTTGTTTGCGTCCATCAGGTTTTTTCTCTTCTTTTTCCATTTTTCAAATACTTTTACCTTTCCCACCCAACTTCCCCACTGACAGCTGTCAGACTACTATCCGTGCATCCATCTACTTTGCTTATTAATTCACTTGTCTTTTTATGATGGTCTTATTTCATTTAGCATAATGTTTTTCAGGGCCATCCAGCTGCCAGCAACAGTAAGATTTCCCTTCTTTTAACAACCTAGTAGTATTCCGTTGTGTGAATGTACCACAGCTGTTTTATCCACTCAGCTACTGATAGACACTTGGGTTGCTTCCAAATCTTGGTGATTGTAAATAATACTGCAATGAACAAAGGGGTGCATAGATTCTTTCAAACTAGTGTTTTGGGTTTCTTCATATAAAGTCCCCAAAGTGGAATTGCTGTGTCATAAGGCAGTTCCGTGTTTAATTTTTTGAGGTAGCTCCACACTGCTTTCTTTCCACAGTGGCTGCCCCAGTCTGCATTGCCACCAACAGTGCACTGGGGTTGCCTTTTCTCCACAACCTCGCCAGCACTTGTTGTTTGTTGACTTGATTATGATGGCCATTCTGACACGTGTGAGGTGATAGCTCATTGTGGTGTTAATTGGCATCTCTCTGATGATTAGTGACGTTGAGTGTTTTTTCATGTCTTTTGGCCACCTTACAGGATCTGAAACCATGAAACTCTTAGAATAAAACATAGGGTGTAAGGTCTTTGACACTGGTCTTGGCAATGTTGATTTTTTTATTCAACACCAAAACCAAAGCAACAATAGCAAAAATAAATAAGAGTGTATCGAACTAAAAGCTTCTGCACAACAAAAGAAATGATCAGCAAAATGAAAATGCAACCTAAGAAACTGGAAAAATATTTTCAAATCACATCTGTTAAGGGGTTAATATCCAAAATATATGAGTAACTCCTACAACTAAAAAGCAAAAAAAAACAAAAACAAGGACAAAAACAAAAAAACACAACCCAATTGAAAAGGGGGCAAAGGATGAATAGATATTTTTTAAAGAGGACATACAAATGGCCGATAGGCACATGTAAAGATGCTCAACATCACTAATCATTAGGGAAATGAAACTCAAAATCACAATGACATATCACCTCATACCTGTTAGGATGGCTATTGTCAAACATGTGAGAAATACCAAATGTTGTTAAGGATGAGAAGTAGAAAACACCCTTTGTGTACTGTTGGTGGGACTGTAAACTAGTACAGGCACTATGGAGTGTGATATGGCGGTTCCTCAAAAAATTAAAAACAGAACTACCATATGATCCAGCAATCCCATATCTGGGTACATACATCCAAAGAAAACAAAACGATTGTCCCAAAGAAACAGCTGCACTCTCATGTTCATTGTCACTCATTGCACCATTGCAGAAACACCCTAGCTGACCATCAACTAATGAATGAAGAAATAAAATGTGGTGTACATGTATATACAAGAAATGTTATTCAGTCTTAAAAATGTAATTCCTGCCTTTTGTGACAACATAAATAAACCTGGATGTCACCTTGACAAGTGACGTAAGCCAGGCTGAAAAAGACAAATGATCCGTGGTATTACTTGTGTGTGTGTGTGATCCAAACAACCCAGAAGGAATGAAAGTTGAACACATAGAAACAGATTAGAAAAGAGGTGACTGGCAGGGTGAGGGGTAAGAGAAATAGACACATGTTGGTAAAAGGGAGGAAACTTTCAATTATAAGATAAATCCTGAGGATGTATTGTGCAACATAGTGACTAGTTGATAATACTGTATTTTTTTATTTATTTTTATTTATCTTTGAAGGGGAAGGGAAGGAGAGAAATATCAATGTATGGTTGCCTTTCATGAGTCCCCTGCTGGGAACTGGCCTGCAACCCAGGCATGTGCCCTGACTGGGAATCGAACCTCGATCTTGTGGTTTGCAGGCCCGCGCTCAGTCCACTGAGCTACACCAGCCAGGGCGATAATACTGTATTGTATAATTGAAATTCGCTAGGAGAATAGGACTTAAATGTTCTCTTCAATAAATCAGTAAAAATGGTTAAAAAAGAGTTCAGAGGCCAAATGAGAAAAATTTACTACTTTTTCCTAGTCACAGAATATTATCAAACAGAAGTACACTCTCATGAAATAATAAACCAGAATAATATTTATTTAAGAGCAATTATAAAATTCCAATCTGAAACACTTTCTTTCTTTAGGGGAAGGTTTACCTTTCTACTTTTATAGGCTTCTGATGATTCAAAGGTTTCAATTGTTTCATATAAGAATATATTCACTAATAAGTTGAATTACTTCAAATTGAATTTTCTGCATTATTAGCCACAGCACACAATCCTCATCTGCTGTAACTAAATGATTTTTCATTTCTTTCTACTTTTGCTACAAATAGACTCTTCCCGAAGATTATGGCAAAAATGTGTACTGTGGTTTGTATTTGGGGCTGGGGTGGGTACTGATGATGACCCTTTAATAGCTTCATTATTATGCTCTAATTCTCAGATGAATGTAAAAATGAAACTTTTGAACAGTTTATCATTGTTCAAAGTATCTGAAAGAAAGTCCTCCAAGTTCTGCTTTGCAATATGGACACATTTTCATAGTGAGTCACTTCTTGTTCATTTTATTTTCCTGAATTTCTGTTCACCCTTAAGCTAAAAACACCACCTCAAAAAAAAATCAATACTTGTAACTTACTCTTAACTAGAACACAGGAAACACTCAGAAACTAAGAACTGCTATTTCCCAGAATTTTTTAGCCTTGCTTGTTTGTTACATTCTGTTTCACCGCAGGCATTCGATATTTTAGAATCCCATTACAGGTTTCTTCTGAACCCCGATGAAAATACCGACACTTCAGAAGAGGTGGAAAAAAAAATAAAAGGAAAACAGAACTCAACTCTCTGTATGACATTGGGCTTGATAAAACCTCCGGCTGAAAACAAATATGATTTAAAACTAAAGAATTTAATATATATTTCTGAAGAGAAACCAGTTTATAAAGCATATCATTTCCTTTTCAACAATACCTAGTCATGTTTTATTTTATTTTATTTTTTTAGGAATAACCCTCTAGACTTTTGCATATGTAGTCTCTTGAGATGTCTGAAATTCTCAGAAGTCTTGAGTGAAGGAGAAATTGTGTTCCTATCTGAGTACACTTGGTAACCTTGCATGTCTATAATATCACGCTGATTAATACAAGCAAGTGAACATGTTCGGAGATATCAAAAATAATAAGAATGACAATTTATTCAACAATTTATCTGTAGTAGGTAGAACAAGCTACCATATTTTGCCTTGTGTTAATCTACACTTTTTTGCCCAAATTTTTGAGGGAAAAATAAGGGTGCTCATTATACATGGGTAGTACTAATTTTCTATTTACATAAATGTTTTTAATTCTTTTATACATGCTTATGTGTTAAAAGTGTAACTCTAGGAACCAATAAAGATATCTGTATGCAAAATAATACCTTGTAAAATGATAATCAGTTTTGTTTCTAAATCCAAATAAATAAAACATTGAATTAAAACAAAAAAATTTGTTTGTGCACGTTATACATGGCAAAATACACTACATACTAGGTGCTTTTATTTTCTTTAGACTCTACATATAAGTGAAATTATATTGTATTTGTCTTTCTCTTACTTATTTTATTTAGCATAATACGCACTAGGTCCCTCCATGCTGTCTGAAGTGTTATGGATTCATTTTAATGACCAAATAATATTCCATTGTATATATGGACCACATCTGGTGGGTCACTCATCTACTGAAGGGCACTGGTGTTGCTATCATGTGTTTTACTTAAGCTTCAATGAACACAGGCATGCATATATTCTTTTGAATTAGTGTTTTGGGTTTCTTCGAATTCCACTTCCCAGAAGTGGAATCACTGGGTAAAAGGGCAGTTCCATTTTTAATATTTTGAAGAAATTCCATACTGTTTTCCACAGTGGCTGCAGCAGTCTGCATTCCCACCAACAGTGCACGAGGGTTCCCTTTTCTCCTGAACCTCACCAGCACTTGTTTGTTGATTTATTGATGGTCGCCATTGTGACAGGTGTGAGGTGATAGCTCATTGTGGTTTTAACTTGCAATTTCTGACACTTAGTGATATTGGGCATCTCTTCACATGTCTATATGTCTTTTGGTCATCTTTTTCTTTCCATGTCCTCTACCAATTTTTACTGTTTTTTTTTCTGAGTTGTATGAGTTCTTTATAAGCTGGTTATTAACTCCTTATGGTATGTATCATTGACAAAAATGTTGTCTCATTTTTGTTGTCTCTTTATTTTGTTGATGGTTTTCTTTGCTGGGGCTGCGGCTATGCAAAAACACTTTATTTGATGTATTCTCATTTGCTTATTTTTCTTCTGTTTCCTGTTTTAGGAGATATATATCAGAAAAAATGTTACTAAGAGAAATGTCAGAGATTTTACAGCTTATTTTTTCTTCTCAGAGTTTCATAGTTTTAAGTACTACATTTAAGTATTTAATCCACTATGTGTTCTTATCTTATATGTAGTTAAGAAGGTAGTCTAGTTTTTTTGTAGGTATCTGTTCAATATTTATGGTACCATTTATTGAATAGACCTTCCTTCCCTTATTGTATGCTCTTGACTCCTCTGTCAAATATTGATTAACCACCCTAGCTGGTGTAGCACATTGGATTGAGTGTGGGCCTGTGAACCAAAGGATCTAGGTGAGATTCCCAGTCAGGGCACATGCCTGGGTTGCAGGCCAGGTCCCAGCAGGGGACACACCAGAGGCAACCATACATTGATATTTCTCTCCCTCTCTCCTTCCCTTCCCCTCTAAAGATAAATAAATAAAATCTTAAAAAAATATTGATTAACCATATAGGTGTGGGTTTATTTCTGGGCTCCCTGTTCTGTTCCACTGATCTATATGTTTGTATTTATGGCAGGTACCATGTTGTTTTGATCACTGTGGACCTGTAGTATAGTTTAATATCAGGTAGCATGATTCCTCCAACTCTGTTCTTTCTCAAGATTGCTACAGCTATTCAGGGTTTTTTGTGGTTCCATACAAATTTTTGAATTACTTTAGTGTTGTGATATATACCACTGATATTTTGATAAGAATTGCATTAAATCTATAGATTGCTTTAAATAGCATGGATATTTTAATGATGTTAAGTTATCTTATTAACATATATCATGGTGCATGATATATGCTCTCATTTATTTGTGTGATTTTCAAATTATGTTTATAATATCTTGTTATTTGGGGGGTACATTATTTTACCTCCTTGATTAAATTGATTCTTTGGTATTTTATTTATTTTTTTAAATACTGTCTTTTTTTTAATCTTTAGAGGGGAAGGGAAGGAGAGAGGGAGAGAAATATCAATGTATGGTTGCCTTTCGTGTGTCCCCTACTGGGAACTGGCCTGGAACCCAGGCATGTGCCCTGACTGGGAATTGAACCATGGTCCTTTGGTTCGCAGGCCCATGCTCAATCCACTGAGCTACACCAGCCAGGGCGGTATTTTATTTTTTGATGCAGTGTAATGGGATTGTTTTCTTAGATTCCTTTCCTGATAGTTCATTATTGATGTATAAAAATTCGACTAATTTCTGAATATTAATTTTTTATCCTGCTGCTTTACTGGATTCCTTTATTAGTTCTGGTAGTTTTTGCTGGAATCCTTAGGGTTCTCTACATGCAGTATTTTGTCATATGCAAATAATGACAGATTTGCTTCTTCCTTTCTAATTTGGATGCCTTTTATTTCCCATCCTTGTCTGATTGCTGTGGCTGGGCCTTCCAGTACCATGTTAAATAAGAGTGGTGAAACAGGACTTCCCTGTCTTGTTTCTAGTTTAAAGGGAAATGCTTTTAATTTTTCCCCACTGAGTGTGATGTTGACTGTGGGTGTGTCATGTATGTTCTTTATAATGTTGACATATGTTTACTCTATTTGCTGAGAGTTATCATAAATAGATGCTGGATTTCCTTAGATGTTTTTTCTGCATCTATTGGTATTATCACATGATTTTTATCTTTCATTTTGTGTATGTGGTATATCACACTTACTGATTAATGGATATTGTACCAATCTTCCATCCCCAGATGGAATTTCATTTGATTATGGTGTATAATCTTTCTAATGTATTGCTGGATTTGGTTTGCTAACATTATTTTGAGGATTTTTGCGTTGATGTTCATTAGGGATATTGACCTATAGTTTTCTTTCTTTGTAGTGTCTGTATCACTACACCACAAAATTTTCAGCTGATGCCCACGGGCACTTGGTCTCTTTTGCATCGCTGCCTTTCCTACTAGTCTCAGTGTGGCTTCTTCTATAACTCTTCTGTGATAAGATTTCTGTTCGGCTAGTGTCCAGTTGGTTTTTAGACTGATTATTCTATAATGCAGTTGTAATTCCATTTTGGGCCTGGGAGTAGGTGAGTGTAACTCCCACCTACTCCACTGTCATTTGGGATCTCCATGAATCCATGAATGGATCCATGAATCTCCATGAATCATTTTATGTTGCTCTTTGTGATGCAATTCCTGGTATATTCATTTAGTGAAAATGTGATTCATTGTTCATCTGGAATTCAAATTTAAATGGGTGGCCTATATATTTATGTCAATCTTAAAATAATTAATTTTCATATTTTTAATGTAGTTATTATTTTTATTATTCCTAGAAATAAAAAGCTAAAATAATATTATGTGTATGTGTATTATATTCATAGCCAGCATGCACACACACATGTTCAGGCTCCATTTTGTCTTTTCTTAAGAATAATTTTTCTTCCCGGGCTAGTGTGGCTCAATGGTCTGAGTGCCAGCTAGAGAGCCAAAAAGTCATTGGTTCGATTCTCAGTTGAGGTGCATGCCAGGCTTGTGGCCAGGTCATCAGTTGGAGGGTGTGCAAGAGGCAACTGATCAATATATCTCTGACATATTGATGTTTCTCTCCCTTTCTTTCTCCCTCCCTTTCCCTCTTTCTAAAAATAAATAAATAATACTTAAAAAAACAAGAATGCTTTTTCTTCACTGCATGGAAGCTTCCTTGTAACCCACTGATTACCTACTTTTATGGAGCCACGTCAGATTCGCCAAAACTCATAAAGCTATCCAATTTAAATTTCATCTCCTGTCCCTCATTACCATATTGTTTTAGTTTTCTTCAGAGAACTTATTGCTATTTAAAAAGTATTTGCCCTATTATATAAACACATAACTTAGCAACATCCTTCTTCTGTGTCCTGATGGTACAGCAGATATCATGCAGTCGTGTGAAGAAAGGCCACATGTCAGCTGAGGAAGATGAAATAATTAATGACATCTTGAACCAGTCATGTTCTGCCATACTTGAAAAATTCTGTTTATTGAGAAAAACAAACATTTATGGTTAAAACAAAAAAACAAAACTTTATGGTCAAACATGTCATGCCTAAAAAAGGGAAAGGACTTCTCTCTCTCTCTTTTTTTAAAATTTTGTTTATTCATTTTTAGAGAGAGGGGAAGGGAGGGAGAAAGAGAGGAAGAGAAATATCAATGTGTGGTTGCCTCTAGAGTGTTCCCCTACTGGGGACCTGGCCTGCGACCCAGGCATGTGCCCTGACTAGGAATCGAACTGGTGACCCTTTGGCTTGCAGCTCGTGCTCAATCCAATGAGCTACACCAGCCAGGGCAATATTTTAAGTGTAATATCATGTGAGATGTTAAAGAAAAGCAAGCTCACTTTTGCCATGGTTTCTCAGTTGAAAGAGCTATATGCTAAGTCATATATCTTAGAAGGTAAATAGAGAAAAAATCATATACTGACATAGTGGAGGAAAAAGTAAAGCATATATACAATTAAGGCTCGATAAATAAATATACTATATTCATTTTTTCCAAATAGCTTTTTTACTTAATTATTGTTCAAGTACAATTTTCTGTCTTTTTCTCCCATCCCAGCCCACCCTCCCAGTGCTCCCCACCTCCCTCCCATTTCCAACCACCCCTTAGTTGTTGTCCATGTGTCATTTATACTAATTCCTATAAATCCTTCCCCTTTTTCCTCTGAAATTCCCTCCCCTCTCCTTTTTAGTCACTGTTCCCCTGTTCTCTATTTCAGTGTCTTTGTTTTTATTTTGCTTGCTTGTTTGTTTGGTTGCTAGCTTCCTGTTAAAGGTGAGATCATATGGTATTTGTCTTTCACCGTCTGGCTTATTTCACTCAGCATAATGCTTTCCAGTTCCATCCATTTTGTTGCAAAGGGTAGTAGCTCCTTCTTTCTCTCTGCTGCATAAAATTCCACTGTGTGTATGTACCATAATTTTTCGATCCATTCATTTACTGACAGGCACCTAGGTTGCTTCCAGCTCTTGGCTATTGTAAATTGTGCTGCTATGAACATTGTGGTGCATAGGTTCTTTTAGATTGGTGCTTCAGCGTTCTTAGGATATAGTCCTAATAGTGGAATTGCTGGGTCAAAAGGCAGGTCCATTTTCAGTTTTCTGAGAAAATTCCATACTGTTTTCCATAGTGGTTGTACCAGTCTGCAATCCCACCAACAACGAATTAGGGTCCCCTCTTCTCCACATCCTCTCCAACACTTGTTTGTTGCTTTGTTTATGATGGCCATTCTAACCATTGTAAGGTGGTATCTCATTGTGGTTTTAATTTGCATCTCTCTGATAGCTAGCGATATTGAGCATCTTTTCATGTGTCTCTGGATCCTCTGTATGTCCTCCCCAGAGAAATGTCTGTTCAAGTCCTTTGCCCACTTTTTAATTGGGTTGCTTGTCTTCTTGTAGTGGAGTCATGTAAGTTCTTTGCATATTTTGCATATTAAACCCTTGTCTGAGGTATCATTGGCAAATATGTTTTCCCATACAGTCGGTTGTCTTTTTATTTTAATACTGTTTTCTTTAGTCGTGCAAAAGCTTTTAATTATGAGATCCCATTTGTTTATTATTTCCTTTGTGTCTCTTGCTCTAGGGGACATATCAGTAAAAAATGCTGCTGTGTGGAATATCTGAGATTTTCCTGCCAATTTTCACCTCTAGGGCTTTAATGGTTTCATGGCTTATATTTAAGTCTTTTATCCACTTTGAATTTATTTTGGTGTATGGTGTAAGTTGGTGCTCGAGTTCCATTTTTTTGCATGTAGCTGTCCAGTTCTCCCAACATCATTTGTTGAAGAGGCTATCTTTACTCCATTTTATGTTACTGCCCCCTTTGTCGAATATTAATTGACTGTACACAGCTGGGTTTAATTCTGGGCTTTCTGTTCTGTTCCATTGGTCTATGTGCCTGTTTTTATGCCAGTACCAGGCTGTTTTGATTACAGTGACCTTGTAATACAGTTTGATATCAGGTATTGTGATCCCTCCTACTTTGTTCTTCTTTCTCAAAATTGCAGCAGCTGTTCGGGGTCTTTTCTGGTTCCATATAAATATTTGAAGTGTTTGTTCTATGCCTGTAAAGTATGTCATTGGTACTTTAATAGGTATTGCACTGAATCTGTAAATTGCTTTGGGTAGTATGGACATTTTGATGATGTTAGTTCTTCCAATCCATGAACATGGTATATGTTTCCATTTGTTTGTGTCTTTCTTGATTTCTTTCTTCAGTGTTGTGTCATTTTCTGAATACAGGTAATGTATAAATTACTATAAAGTAATTTATTTACTTAAAGTAAATAAATATACTATATTCATTTTTAGAACATTTTATTTATTTACCTTTAGAGGGAAAGGGAAGGAGAGAGGGAGAGAAATATCAATGTATGGTTGCCTCTTGTGCACCCCCTGGGAGCTGTCCTGCAACCCAGGCATGTGTCCTGACTGGGAATCAAACTTCGACCCTTTGGTTCACAGACCTGTGCTCAATCTACTGAGCTACACCAGCCAGGGCTCATTTTTTTTATTTATGCTTCTTTTTTTATTTAATTATTGTTCAAGTACAGTTTTCTGGCTTTTACTCCCATCCCAGACCACCCACCCAGTTCTCCCCACCTCCTTCCCATTTCCACCCCTGTTAATTTTTGTTCATGTGTCCTTTATACTTGTTCCTGTGAACTATATTTATTTTTAAATGTATAAATTACTTGAAAGTTTGTCAATTAGTCATATTTCAATAAAGAATACCTACAATTAATTCTTGACTATATGGTTTTAAAAACTTTGACATTTAGGATAATTTTTCTCAGTGTTTATATTGCTTCTTATGAATTTATATCAATCCAAATATCCATCATTTGACAACTTCCACTTTTTAGTAAGTTGACAGTTTTTCTTGTAAACACAGTTAATAACATAAATACAGACTCATAATATTCTTAAAGTGCATCTCTTTAAGAATGAAGTAACTTGGACCACACATTTCTGTGAACAAAATTGGACTGATAAGTTTCACTTTTATATTACTTAAAAGTAATATTAACACTTTTTAGATGGAATTAAATTATGAGTTACTCATGGATTCTTTCCCTTTTTCAGTCCATGTTAGTAAGACCCCAAAAAAGTTTTTTAAAAGGATATATAGTTTTAATAATACAATGGTATATACAAAAAGTCAAGCTCTAAAGCTTCAGTCCTTATAAATCAAAATGTATATTTTTAAAGAGCTGGTGAGTTTTGCTGTAACTTTTTTCCTAAGTAAAAACTTACTTGTATCATACCACTAGACACTGTTCTTTACACCTGATGATTCTTTTATATCTTACTTATATATCCTTTCATAATAAGATACAAGTTTCATGTATAAGGAAGTTCTTAAAATTTATAGAACTCTGAGAAGAGACACATATTAATGTATCCTTAAAGTTGGGTACCAAATAATCACCTTTTAGGTTGTGTCTTGGTGAATGCTTGTGAAACTGCTAGTGCACAAGCATACTTCATTTATAAAGCATTGTAGCATGTATTTTATAAAATGCTTTCTGGTCAAAATGGAAGTAGGCTCAACCATTTCAGAAAGTGATGTACTAGATGAGCCTATGTGTTTGAAGAGGATATATAATTAAATCTTGATTGTATTGCACAGCATGAATATCTTTAGTAAGATTGGAGTTGTAATGAATATTTAAAGTTCTTAAGACCTAAATATTTCTGTTTTGCTGTGAATAGCATAAGTAGATTAACATTGTTGGTTATAATGATATGCCTTTACATAAGAACTTTGATGCAATGGAAACACTAAAGAAATGACAATAAAGCCACTAGAGAATATTACTTAAAACCTCTTGAATCAGTCAGGTAGATATTAGAATGTGAAAGCTTTAAAGAGCAATTTAGAAAATAAAAATGAAGAAAGGACAGTTAACCTAAATAAGACAAACTATTCTGGAAAGAGCAGCATAAACCAGTCTTTCATTGAATTGGGTAACAGTATTACTAAGTTGTTTGCAACTTTGCCTTCTATGATTAATTATACCTAAGATTGATCTACACAAGGAATAGCTACATAAATCTATGTTTCAATTTGGCATGGCAATGAAATGTGAAAAGTAAATTAATATTCCTGTCTTGTGTTATCTTTACAACTCTAAATTGGTGATTGGGATTATGACAACTCACCTAACTTAGTTCAAGAGAGCTCAAATTATTATTCTCATGGCAATTGAAATATAACTGAAAATAAAAAGATACCACAAATCAAAAGTGAAATATATGACCTAATAAATATAAAAATAAATCTTCAACATACACTTTTTTTAAAGTCATTGAAATATGAGTGATTCTTCTCTGATCACAGAGCTTAAGATAGCTAAACAAGATAGATTAAACTACATTTCAAAAACTAAAAACTTTTTGCATAGCAATGGAGACCATCAACAAAATGAAAAGACAACCCACTGAATGGGAGAACATATTCACCAATACATCTGATAAGGGGTTAATATCTAAAATGTAGAAAGAACTTAAAAAACTCATCCCCCAAAAAACCCAATTCAATTAAAAAATAGGCAAAGGACCTGAATAAACACTTCTCCAAAGAGGACATACTGATGGCCCATAAACATATGAAAGGATGCTCAACATCATTAATCTTCAGAAAGATGCAAATTAAAACCACAATGACATGTCATTTCACTCCTGTCAGAATGGCCACCATTAATAAATCAACAAACAACAAGTGTTGGAGAGGATGTGGAGAAAAGGGAACCCTAGTGCACTGTTGGTGGAAATTCAGACTGGTGCTCCCTTGTTGGGAACTGCTCTGCCTGGTTTCAGGAATTGTAAACCGTTTTCCATGGCTAAGGCTGAGTCAGCAACCTCTGGAATGAGAGCTACAAAGGACAAAGCTTGTCTCTGGGAACAAACGCTGCTTCTGCTTCATCCCCCAGTCCCCAATGCATGGTCAGCAGTCAGAGATGGGTAAGACCCCCTCAGAGGCGGGGCAACCTAAGCTAGACATGATCACTTGGGAGGCCATCATGGAAGGACTCGGGGGGGGGGCTGCAGCAAAGAGGGAGTAATGGACCCTCGCCCCCCGGCTATTCTGACATAGTGGGAGTCCCCATGTCTTCAGGGAGAAGTGCTTCTGAGCTCTAATCCACTTAAGCCTGAAAACCTGTGACGGGAAGGTGGGGCAGCCTTTACCAGCTAGAGCGGGGTCTGGGGTGATTTGGCAAGAGAAAGAATTCCTAACAATCCTGTGAAACCTGCTCTGCTAAGAATGCTTTTAGTTAAATGTTTTTATTTTCCCACAGTTTTATAGCCTTTTAGTTGATAGACCTTGATTTAGAAGAAGCCCTAATGGTTCCTTGTATATTATCTACTGTTTACTGCCTAACAATGATTAATAAGTTGTACCTGAATTCCTGCACACAAAAAAAAAAACCCACAAAAACAATAAAAGCCTGTCTAGGTAAGCGTGCATGGCGCTATGCCCTAGAGAAAGTGCCCTGCCCCTTTCCTCCACAGGACTCAGTAGTCCGTGTGAATTTGTCTTGATCATCCATAACTCCGCGGGCACTGCTGGTCAGTGCACGTGTCACTCCCTTCCTGCTCAGACCTGAGGTTCTCATAGGGATAAAGAGAATAGAGCTGTCTTAACTTTATATTTATTGCCGACACTATTACAGACGACCCCACTTCCCCTACCTTTGCTCCCCACCCCTCCTCCCCTGGGCCATCCCCACACTGTTTTCTGTGTCCATGGCTTATGCAATGTGTAAGTTGTTGTGTAGACACTTACCCTACAGAGCTACATGTATCCCATCAGGGCCCGGTGCCTGTCTGGATCTCCCTTTGGTCTCAATCCTGCCACCAGATGTGTTGTTTCTGGGGCCACTTGGGCAGGACTCACAGTGCAGGTCAGTGGCAGGTACAAAGTGATCTACAAGATACAGCTGCCACTTCTGGCCCTGGGTATGCGTGAAGGGCCAAGATGTGCACCAAGCCAGGTTTCCCCCAGCACCAGACCCAGGGCTGTATCAGCAGAAGGCCCAAAGCTCCGTAAGATCTGCTTCCTCCTGCTACCTGCTTGTTAGGCTCAGTCAGTAAAGGAGATTCTTTATGGTGGTGTAGGCATGTATGAGGCAGCTTCTCAGTGTGTCACCAGGGAGATGGGGAATGGTGTTCACCCAATTGATACAGGTTCAAACTAGGATGCCAGTTCTGGGTTTGAGGCTGCTTAGCCAGCTGCCCGTGGGTCTCTGTGGTGGGGCAGGGTCTCAGGGAGTCTTCTGGATCAGGCCAGAAGAGTTAGTTCATTGGGCCCAAAGAGATCAAGATTTGGCCTGCAAAGGGAAGGATCTGCATAAGAATGATGATGCCAGAAGGGGCATGGAAAGGAAAATAGCTCTTGCCCAAGAGCCACACAATCCTATTTTTCTGGCAGTCTTCCAGAACCTCTTACTATCTTGGATATTTCAAAACAATGCTGCAAGAAACATATGGATTCGTATGTTATTTTTAATAATTTTTATTTCTTTGGATAAATACTCAGATGTGGAATTGCTGGGATGTATGGTGTTCCATTTTTAGTTGTTGTTTTCTTATTTCCCTGATGATTAATAATGTTGAGCATCTTTTCATATTCCTATCAGCCATTTTTATATGCCTTTTTTTGGAAAAAAACATCTATTCAGGTCCTTTGCCCATTTTCTAATCAAGTTATTTGTTTTTTCTATTGAGTTATATGTGTTCCTTATATATTTTGGATATTAGACCCTTATCCCATGTTTAGTTATTTGAGGAAACTCCATACTGTTTTCCATAGTGGCTGCACCGATTTACAATCCCACCGGCAGTGCAAATAGGTTCCTTTTTCTCCACATCCTTGTTCACACTTGTTCTTTGTTGTTTTTTTGGTAATAAACATTCTGACAGGTGTGAGGTACTATATTGTGATTTTGATTTGGTTTTCCCTGATGATTAGTGATGTTGAGCATCTTGCCAGGCTGCAAGATCATTTCAATGGGTTAGTAAGGAGATTATGTTAAAGAGTAAGAACCCCCAAGTTAAGTAGCCATGATTAAATAGAAAAAGACTTGAGAGAAAACTATCACATTTCCTCATCAGTGTTAATGTCCTACCAGAAACAGAAAAGTATGTATTTTCCAACTAAAAAGTTCTAAAATTCTTTTTTATTATTTTTAAATTTTAATTGTCATTCAAGTGCAGTTTTTTGTCTTTTACTCCATCCCAGCCCACCCACCCGGCCCTTCACCCCTCCCATTTCCATCCCCCCTAGTTTTTGTACATCTGTCTTTTAAAAAGTTCTAAAATTCTTGATGCATACTACTAGTCACAGAGAACCACAGACTGTATTCAGAATTTAATAATTGCTAACATGCTAAAGATTGATCTTTAATCAGTTTGAATTGTGTATAACGGTTTTAAGAGCAATCCTTTTGTACCAACTTTAGCAAAATAATTTTGGATTGTGATGCTTCAGTGGCTGCTATATCACTTGTGTGTGAAATCTGAAAGTGGATATTCAGATGTCAGCAAGACAGCAGACTAGGAAACTCTAGGGCCTCATTGCCTTACATTAAAAACAACAGCTATGTAGCCTGGCTGGTGTGGCTCAGTGGACTGAGTGCCAGTCTGTGAACCAAAGGGTCACTGGTTCGATTCCCAGTCAGGGCACATGCCTGGGGTTGCTGGCTGGGTCGCCAGTGGGAGAGCCATGTGAGAAGCAAGCACACATTGATGTTTCTCTCCCTCTCTTTCTCCCTCCCTTCCCCTCTCTCTAAAAATAAATAAACAAAATCTTAAAAACAACAACTATAGACTGCCTGAAATAACTTTGTAAGTAACTATGCAAAAATCTACAGCCACCAAATAAACACTGAATCAAGGAAAGGCCATATTCAAAACAGTGTTTGTATCATTTTTACCTGCCCTCACCTAGTATTTTCCCTGCCAAATTGCAGCCTGAAGCAAATATCCCTGTTCCTTATTTTTCTCCTTTGGGCCACAAGGAGCAAAGTAGAATATATTTACAACATTCTAACCTGCCTGCAAACTGCCTGAGGGATGTGTTCCTGCCCCAAGAAAGTGAGAGATTACACAGGAATCAGTGGCTTTGTTTAGATCTCAGGCTCACAACACCTGCAGAAGACAGTGACAGCTACTGTAGAATGTAAAACCTGCAGGGGACCTGCAAGCTGCTACTGTCTGGGGGTGACACATGAAAGCAGAGGAATACAGTAGATCACCCGAGGCCCCTCAAAGACCTGGAGATAGAATTTGGAGAGTAACGGCATCAAAAGCAAAACTGTATAGAGAACACATTGAGGCCTGGGGAGAGCACACATAAAAAATAAAATAAATAAAATCTTTTTTTAAAGAAAAGCATAGCTTAAGCAAAGTAACAAAATAAATCTCCAGAAAGTGTCCCTGATGAAGGATGCATGTGGGTCTACTAGACAATGACTTAAAATCACCATCTTAAATATGTTCCAAAAGAAAAAAAGACTGTTGGGGAAATTAATCATTTTGCATTGTGGGCAGGAATGTAAAATGGTACAACTGTTCTGGAAAACAGTATGGTGGTTCCTCAATAAACATAGAAATTCTGTATGACTCAGCAATTCCACTCCTGGGGATATAACCAAGATAATTGGAAGAAGAAACTTTGACAGATATTCGTAGATCTATGTTCACAGTAGCATTGATCCCAATAACCAAAAGGGGGCAGCAATGCAAGTGTTCACTGACAAATGAGTGGCTAAAATCAAAACGCCATGTATGTATTATAATTAAATTTTATTCAGCCTTAGAAAGAAGAAAAATGTTTACAGGTACTGCCATATAAATAAACTTTAAATACATTATGCTAAGTTAAATAAGCTGATCACAGCTTATTTAAATACTGGATGATTTCACTTACATGAGTTACCTGGAGTAGATGAATTCATAGAGACTGAATGCAGAATCATGTTTGCCAGGGGTTGATGGGGGAGAGGGGAGGCTATTGTTTAATGGGTCTGGAGGTTTAATTTGGGAAAATACCAAAATCTTCTGGAGCCGCGTGTTACTGGTAGTTGCATGATCATGTGATTGCACTTAATTCCACTGAACGGTATTTACAAAAGGTTAACCTGATAATTTTTACATTATATATAACTTATTTCAATTTTTTAAATACTAAAAAATGCGTCCTCAAAGTGTTGGTTGAGTCAGTCATAGTGTATTTTATAATGTGGAAAGTCACCTAACAAACAAATATGTATGCCACAGAAAAATAAAATAAAATGGTAGCTTCTACTGAATACAAAGTGTGCTTTTATAGGCAAAAAGACAAAGTATTTTTGTAAATGTAAAAATGTACACAAGAGTTCTCTGTTGTAGGCATTTCTAAATTCTTATGCATAGTGAACTTTTCTTTCATTTCAGCCATTCTAGAGGATTACATTTCACTTTCCTCCGCAACTACTCAAGACCAGGTGTCTACTTTCAGCCAGTGGGTTCAAAGAGGAAGTCACGTGTAATCAGTGATGTGTATTATGTACCAAAGAACATATTTCCCAATGCAGAACTCCAGTTTTCTCTCCCTCATCACAGCATCTGAGAAATTGAAGGTGGAGGGGGCATATGTTGGTGATGATGCATTTATGAAATGGTAAAACTTCTGCCATTCTGATTTTATAATGGCGATGAAGCAGAGGATTCCCATGGGACAAATGGCAGGAGGGAGAGCTATCACTTTGTTGATGAGCCACAGAGATTTTGTGATTGTCGTTCCCATGCAAAACCTGGCCTATCCTGACACTACACTATTGTCATGACAATACAGAAATAGCTACCACCATTTTTTTTACCACAATGTTTAGAGATGTGACAAAAGTAAGTGTTAATATTGTTTTATGCAGCTATGATACAAGAGAGGTAAGAGAATATGCCATTGTTTGTATATTCATTTAATATGAAATGTACACCCTATAGCCAGCACTCTACTACTAGTCACTGAGTAGATTCATTAAATAGTGACAGTATTTTGCTTGTGGAATTTATAATCTAGTGCTTGGTCATGTGTAGCACTTCTTAACTGCTTATTATAAGTTAAGCTAAATATTTAGTGTTTTATACACACTATTCATCTCTGTGAAGTGAATACTGTTACAATCCTCATTATATGAATGAAGAAATGAAAAGTTAGGAAGTTTACATGCTTGTACACAATTACACAGCATCTAAGCAGCAAGGTAAGGTCCATAACCACTACGTCATACTCAGTGCACATGACCGGTCTTCCACCTCCGAAATACAAAGAAATAAATGCTGGTTGTGGCCCAGAATGCATATTTTCACCAAACTTCCTATGTGAATTTGGCATACACTAAAGTTAAAAGGCAAAACAAAACAAAAAATGATGCAAGTGGTCAGAATTCAAGATACACTATAGTGTATTATATGTGAAAATTATTCTACCAGTTCACATCAGAAAGAACTCAGTGGCTAAATACTTCCTATCACAGTGGGAAGTAATTTGTGCTGACTTGTGCATGTTTTTTTCCTCTGCCTTCTTTTCTCCTTAGAATTGATGAGGGATAAAGAAAACAATTAGCGACAGTAGATCTATAAATAGTTGGTCTAACCCTCTATAGAAAGTCCGATGCGGATTGGGAGTATTAGCAAGCATTGAATGAGGGTGAAAGGGAAGAATGGCCTATTAGCCAAATTTCAATGGAAAGTTAATCAAAACAATTAATTTCACAATCAATATTTCTTTAAACTTTGACTTTAGGAATTCTCTTCAATCTATTCTGGATTTTAATAATTTAATTTTGCTGGTAAATAATCTGTTTTGTTCCAAATTAATCAAAGATGGAAATAAATATTTGCATCTATATGAGTATAGAAATACTATTTCTATTTCTATTTCTATAGAAATAATATAGAAATACTATTTCAGATAGGTTCACTTTCTTCATTAAAATGAATTTACTGAGATTAAAATATTCATTATAATTAAGAACATGTCTTTAATACAAGTACATTAACCTGAATGTTATTAAAGGTTAAATAAATATGAATGTGATAAGTACAAGGTTAAATGTGGCACATGACAATTTTTAAACAGCTAATTCGATTTTCTTGGTGCATTTTATTTCTAGAAATTATGGAGTAGCAGTATTACCACTTAGATGAACCATATTACTAAACAAGAGAAATAATGTTCATAAATCCATCTACTTTTGTCTATAAGTTTCCCAATTGGTGTTTGAAAAAAAACTAATATATCTTCATGATAGTACTTTATTAAAACTTAAAATATTTTTGTAGTGAGGTTCGCTTTAGTACATTTTTATATTTTAGTATTCTATGTAAATTATATATTATATGATATATAGTTATATAGGTATATATTGTATATTATATGGCATAAACTATATATAAACTACATTTTATATATCAAAGATGTTTTATTTTACCTTAATTAAAATATGAGCTAACAAATACTAGGTGCCGAGGGTGCAAACAAATAAGGTACGGTCCTTATCCACTAAGAGATAAAATAGGAATACTTTTATTTTTCATAAATATGAATAGTTTGATAAAATTCCTCTCCATGCTTATGTTTAAACTCTCTTTTCAATCTCAAGAAAAATTCACAGAAATTTCTGGAAAGAAATAGTTTCACCATTTAGGTGGTGGAACCAAATCAATCATCTCTTTATAGGAGACAATTTACTACAGGATACCATAAATGAAGATTAAAATAATACTCGGGACAAGTAAATATAAGCTAAATTATAGATTTTAAATTTTATTTATAAACAGTTCGATCTTAAACTTTGTAGCTGAATAAAATTTAGCTAGCTAGTGTACTTTCAATCATGTACACATTGCTAGCCCAAGAAGGTTCTGCTGACTGTGCAATGAAAGCCGATGTCCAGTGCAGTCCTGTGAGAGCTCTTGCTGCATCTCCTTTTCTTCAGTTTTTTAGTATTTTAATTTTTGTTTCTCTGATTTATTAATGAAGTTTGAAAATCTCTTTGTATTGACTCTTCTCTGAGTAAATACCTGCACCATAGTTTTTTGATCCACTCATTGACTGACAAGCACTTAAGTTGCTTCCAGCACCTGGCTATTGTAAATAGCGATGCTATGAACATTGGGGTGCATGGGTTCTTTTGTATTGGGGTTTCAGGATCCTTTTCTGACCCCAGGGAGTTCAGGAATGCTGGCGTGGTTTCAGGGGGCATGGAGTTCTTTTGGTGAGAGCACTCTGCTATGCTGCCTGTACACAAAACCCATTCTAAAAGATACTATAAAACAAAACTTCAGATAACTCTTAGAGTTTTTTTCTTTTAAAGGAATAACAGATGTGTACAATGCTATTATATTAAGGTTTTCACCATTATCATAGTTTTTCTCAAATTAGTTCTAGTTACAACCAATGATGCATGGAGAGGAATTAAAACATGCAACCTTGGCCTCATTAGTCCCATATTCTAAGGAACCTTGCACAATGTTCAACATTTCTGAGTTTTTCTGTGCTGTTTAATTTAAATGGACCCATTTCTTTTTTATAATCTGTGTCACTTATCTATAACGTGTTCTCTTTTCTGTGTAGCCTCATTATTTTTCTCAGTCAAGAAATTAAAATATTTTATAAATGTTTTCAATGACTGACTCTATATTAGTTTTTATGGAACTTGTCATATCACATATTAATGAAAATATTAATTAGAGAAGCCTTAATAATTAAGTGTCATCAAAACATTTAAAAGAAAGAAGGCAGTATTCACACAGAGGTGGTGAACACAGGCACCTGCCTACCTAGTGCATTTCATGAATCTTGAGAACTGCCTTCTAATAATGCCTCATTAATCTTCATTGAGTTGAAGGTAATATTCTCAGAATTACATCTAACTCTTCCATTTCAGTGTCTAGTGGAAGGCATACTGTTCATTGCTCAGTGATAATGGGCATACTACCGCTGTGCTTTCTTTGCATTACCTAATGACAAAATTCCAGTGAATATCATTTACCCTGTTCCTATATGACTGAAGTGATTACTGTCAGGCTTATATAAAACTGGAACAAAAGTTTTATCCTGTTACGTGCTGCTTTTTTGAGTTCTATCCTTTTGCTGCCTACAGAACTTTTTGACAGGACTGATGTATGGCATGGGATAGTGACAATCTCACATTACAAGTGTTTAACAGATAAGAATGTTGACCTCTTATTTTATGCTGAAAAATAACTGAAATCTTTTTAAATGTCCTGCAAAAAAACTAGGAACCTATTTTACCATTATAGCCAGAACAGAAAGTTTTTTCTGGTACAATCTTTGTCTAAAATATAAATAAAATGTTCAATATACAGTGTGATCCTGCTATGAGGGGATCTTCTTTTATACTGTTCTTACCTTCCAGCACTAACAGTCGTTTCTCTTGTGTTGACTATTTTCAATGTGCCCTAGATCGTTACGTGTAAGTAGGTACGCACACATAAATATACACACAATGTTTTTCAAGAAAAACAGAGAAGATGCACTATTTCAATTAAACTCTCAGCCCTACAGAGAACTGTAAAAGCATTTATTTCATTTATTTTAATAAGCAATAAAGTTTGCCCCAATGCTCATATATAAGCAGTTCTGATTGAATTCACTGTAAAATGAATCTACTAGAAAATGGCCACAGTCAACAAATGAATGCTTGCTTTTGGAGGTAACTTGAGTGGGATGACATTTAATCCACACAACTTGAAAAGACAATTAGGTAGTGAAGATATAATGCTCCCTCCTTACCTGCAGTTTGTTTTCTGTACTTTCAGTTACCTATCGTCAACCACAGTCTGAAAATACTGATTATCACTGGAAAATTCCAGTGATAAGCAATTCACAGTTTTACACTGTGTGCCACTCTGAGTAGAGTGATGAAATCTCACATGGTCTCATTCCACCATGCTCAGGACATGAATCATGGCTTTGTCCAGTGTATCCACACTGTATATGCGCCCTTCCCATTAGTCACTTAGTACACATTTGCGCTATTAGACCTACTGTCGTGGTATCACAGTGCTTGTGATCAACTAACCATTATTTTATTGCTTAATAACGACCCCAAAGCACAAGAGTAGTGATGCTGGCTATTCAGATGTGCCAAAAAGAAGCTGTAAAGTGTTTTATTTAAGTGGAATTTCAAAAGTTCTTGACTTAATAAGGAAAGAAACAAATGTAGGCTGAGAATGGTAAGATCTGTGGAATTAATCTTCTACTCATGAAATTGTGAAGAAGCAAAAGTAATTTGTGCTAGTTTTGCTATTGCACGTCAAACTGCAAAATTTGCTGCCACAATGCATGATAACTACCTAGTTAAGATGGAAAAGTGGAAAAGACATTAACTTTGTGTGTGGAACACATGGACAGAACACGCGTTCTGATTGATAGCAATGTGTTGCAAAGCATTAAGTCTATACAAAGACTTCAGCAAAGGATTCCTGAAACAAGTGACACCAAGCCATTTTCTCCAAGTGAAGGATGATTACAGATTCAGGAGTAGGGTTAGCATTTTATCATCTCATATCATCACAAGAGGAGTGAGTAGAGTATTGTAGAAATATTTTGGAAGGGAGAGAGAGAAACAACATTCACATAATGTTTATTACTGTATCTCATTGCAATTATTCTATTTTATTATTTGTTATTGCATTTAATCTCTCAGTGTGCCCAGTTTATAATTAAACTTTATCCCAGGTGTGCATGTACATATCCTCTGCAAAAAAGGAGGGACTACCGTACCATCCATAAATGGCAATAGACCATTTCAGACTTAGGTCTAACTCCAAACCCCTTAACCAATAGACTGAACATAAATCATTTTAGCAAAAATACTAATCTGTACTATATCTAACAAACAAATTCAAATAGATGTGATAAACCAAATAAGATATTATTTGGCATTCATATTAGCTATGTACTTGCATAAAACGGGGAACACCTAATTAAACATCAGTGAAACAGCCCTGGCTGGTGTGGCTCAATGGGTTGAGTGCCAGCCTATGAACTGAAAGGTTGCTGGTTCAATTCCCAATCAGGACATGTGCCTGGGTTGGGGGCCATGTTGCCAGTCGATGCAACCAATCGATGTTTCTCTTACACATCAATGTTTCTCTCCCTGGTTTTCTCCCTCCCTTCCCATCTCTCTAAATATAAATAAATAAAATATTTTTAAAAATTAAAAAGTAAGTATCACTGAAACAAAGAAGCAACTCCAAACCTAGAATTTTAAACACAAGCAAGCTGGTCCACATATTTTGTTGTTTTTAATAAGGGGTTTCCACTAGAGCTATTGTAATTATGGAGGATAGTTAGCTACACAAGCCTTGGTCAACAATTTCCTGAAAGATCCACTGAATTTGTTTTTAAACTTTGATCTTCAATTGTATTTTTGGCAGAAAGGGTACAACATTGACCCATTGACCCAAAATAATACATGCTATAAATAATATCAGTTTCAGAAACAATGACTTATTAGCAAGGGTAGTAACTAATAAAGCTACAATTTAAAGGGGGGTAGATGTGAGGCTTACTCTGGAATTAGTATCCAAATAATACATTTAAGGAAACAATATATTTACTACTAAACTCTTTTGTTTGTTAAAATTATGGCTAAAGAAAAATTAAATACTGATCTTTCAGATGGCACTAGAAGTGACTTTAAAAGAATACTTGATGACTATAAAACTATGGTTACAGTGAATTTGTCATCTGATCTTCATTGTGGTGTCTTAATTGACTGATGCCCTAATGATGATCTCGTTAGGAAGATTATTTCTGTCTTTTTAAAGAAGATTTTATTTATTTATTTTTAGAGAAAGGGGAAGGGAGAGAAAAAGACAAGGAGAGAAACATCCATGTGTGGTTGCCTCTCGCCCACCTCCTACTTCGGACCTGGCCTGCAACCCAGGCATGCGCCCTCGACAGGGAATCAAACCACAGACTCTTTGGTTCACAGGCCAGTGCTCAATCTACTGAGCCACACCGGCCAGGGCTATTTCAGTCTTTTTATTTTTATTTTTATTTTTATTTTTATTTTTATTTTTATTGAATGTATTAGAGTGACATTGGTTAATAAAATTATATAGGTTTTGGGTGCACAATTTTACAACACATCATCCTTATATTGTATTGTGAGTTCACCTCCCCAAGTCAAGTCTCCTTCCATCACCATGTGTCTCAGCTTTACCCTCTTCTACCTCCCCACCCCTTTCCCTATAATAATCACCATACTGTTGTCTGTGTCTATGAGCTTTTTATTCCTTAATCCCTTCACTTTTTCCACCCAGCCCCTCAGTGAGCCTCCCTTCTGTCAGTTGTCAGTCTGTTGTTCTCTGTATCTATGAGTCTGTTTCTATTTTGTTTGGTACTTTGCTCATTAGATTCCACATATAAGTGAGATCCTATGGCACTTCTCTTTCTCTGACTGGCTTATTTCACTTAGCATAATGCTCTCCAGGTTCATCTATGCTGTCACAAAAGGTAAGATTTATTTCTTTTTATGGTCAAGTAATAATCAACTGTGTAAATGTACCATAGTGTTTGTCCATTCATTTACGGTTTGACACTTGGGCTGTTTCCAAATCTTGGCTACTGTAAATACACTGCAATGAACATAGGGGTGCATATATTCTTTTGAATTGGTGTTTTGGGTTTCTTCCCAGAAGTGGAATCTCTGGGTCACAAGGCAGTTCCATGTTTAGTTTTTTGAGGCAATTATCTACTGTTTTCCACAGTGGCTGCACCAGTCTGCATTCCCACCAACAGTGCACCAGGATTCCCTTTTCTCCACATCCTCACCAGCACCTGTTGTTTATTGATTTGTTTATACTGGCCTCTTTGACAGGTGTGAAGTGGTATCTCATTGTAGTTTTAATTTGCATCTCTCTGATGATTATTGATGTTGAGCATCTTTTCATGTGTCTGTTGATCATCTGTAAGTCCTTTGCTAATTTTTTAATTAGATTGTGGTTTATTTTTTGCTTTTCAGTTGTATAAGTTCTTCATCAATTTTGTACATTAACCCCTTATCAGATGTATCATTGGAGAATGATTTCCTTTGTTGTGCAAAAACCTTTTGTTTTTGTGTACTCCTATTTATATTTTTCTTTTTTCCCTTACCCATGGTAATATATCAGAAAAAATATTGCTACAAGAAATGTCCAAAATTTTATTGCTTGTGTTTTCTCCTAGGAGTTCTATGGTTTTGAGTGTAACATTTAATTCTTTAATCAATTTTGAGTTTATTCTTCTGTATGGTGTAAGGAGGTACTCTGGATTTATTTTTTGCAAGTATCTGTACAATTTTTTCAACAGCATTTATTGAATAGACTATTTTACCCTATTGTCTGTTCTTCCCTTATTGTCAAATATTTATTTACCATAGAGGCATGGATTTATTTTGGGACTCTCTGTTCTGTTCCATTGATCTATAAATCTGTTTTTATGCCCGTACTGTGCTGTTCTGATTATTATGGCTTTGTAGTAAAGTTTGATATCAGGTAGTGTGAATCTTCCAAATTTGTTCTTCCCTCTCAAAATTACTGTGGCTATTTGGGGTATTTTGTAGTTTTATACACATTTTTGGAATATTTGTTCTGTGAAATATGCCATTGGTATCTTCGAAATTTCATTGAATCTATAGATTGCTTTGGGTAGAATGAACATTTTAATGATGTTATACTTCTTCATATCTGTGAATATGTTATGTGCTTCCACTTGTTTGTATCTTCCTCAATTTCTTTCTTCAGTGTCTTACAATTTTCAAAGTACAGGTCTTTTATCTCCTTGGTTAAATTTATCCCTAGGTATTTTATTATCTTTTAAGCAATTGTAAATGGGATTGTTTTCTCAGCTTCTCTTTCTGATAGTTCATTTTTGATGTATAGGAATGCCACTGATTTGTGAATATTTATTTTGTGTCCTGCTATTTTTTTATTAATTTATCAGTTCTAGGAGTTTTTTTTGGTCGAATCTTTAGGTGTTCTTTATATACAATATCACGTCATGAGCATAATGAATTTTACTTCTTCCTAATTTTGATACATTTTATTTCTTCTTGTTTGATTGCTGTGGCTAGAATTTCTCAGACTATGTTCAATAAAAGCAGTGAAAGTCTCCCTGGGTGGTGTGGCTCAGTTGGGTGAAGCATTATGTAATAACTGAAACTCAAACTCAGTTGCGGGTTTGATTCCTGGTCAGGGCATATACCCAGGATGCAGGTTCTATCCCCAATCTGGTGTGTATGATCCCCTGTCCAGATGTATGAAGAAGACAACCAAATGATATTTTCTTTCATGACAATGTTTCTCTGTTTCCTTTCCTCTTTCCCTTTCTCTGTCTGAAAACAATGAAAAAATGTCCTCAAGTGAGGATAAATAAAAGAGTGTTGAGAGTGAATATCCCTGTCTTGCTCCCTATCTTAAAGGCAACACTTGTAGTTTTTCACCACTGAGTATGATGTTGGCTGTGCGTTTGTCATATATGGCCTTATTTTATATTGATGTATGTTTCAGTTTTTTGAATGAAGCATGGAAACTAACCAACACAACCATTCACTATAGTAGTTTTGTAAACCAAATCAACAAAATAAAACTATTTGTTGTAATTTATAGAGTTTGCTTGTTTGAAAATCAGCGTGAAAAAACCTGAGATATTGTGGAGTCTTTTGGAGGATCCACATGGTTATTTAGTGGAAGAGACCTTTTGTGCCAAAATAATCTGGTTGCTCACTCAAGTGCTAAAATAAGTTCAGTGTTTGTGAGAGATTATTGTTATTCTTAAAAAGGTGTCCTTCACTAAACCTATTAGTGTTCCAACTTTGAGGCTGACAGCAGGAGATTGATCTGCCTTATATCTAGCACAACATTTTCTGTTCAGTGTGGGTCATAAAAACTTTAGGTGTCCTGGGATACCTAAATTCCTTTGGCTCTTGTGGTGTTTGGTTAGAGTATGGGACCTTGGACCAGTTGCCTGCAGGCACATAAGATTAGCTATCTACCACGGTATTGAGTAAGATACTCCCATTGGGAGCTCTGACCCACCATCACGAGTACAATCTACCTGTTTTCTAGTTATATTCACTATGCATCATAAAAAATGTGTCAACAAACAGTAAATCAAAGACAACTTTTGACCCAGTTTATTTTTTACTAGTGTGCATGGGGGAGGGACCTTCTAAGAAATCCTATCACATGGCTTTCTGGTTCAAGAATACGAGACTCATTCTTCAACCTGTGTTAAAGATTCTAAAATTGCAGTGACATGAGGAAAAAGAGCATTTAAGAGTGTTCACTTTCTCCCTTTCTATCTCAAAAAAGAGCAAAATGCTTCCTTAAAACAATTGTATGAGCAACACAAATACCATGTACGTGGTGATTTTAGCTAAGTGGCAAAATTAAAAAAGTTAATATGAGAAGTCACATTTTAAAAAAGCTGTTTTTATGCCTGAGAAGCAGCAAAGATATTATCCATTTTCACTAAGTTGTGATCAGCTTGACGACATCAAACCTAATCATTATAAAGATTTTCAGGGGTACCAAAATCTAAACTAGGGCAAGACCTATATGGCTATTTGCACATAGGTTTATGTATCTGGAAGTAAACATATTTTCAAATAAAAGGCAGGATATACAGATCATAAAAGAACATGAGATAGTAAGCTGTTTTTCTACTTAGCCCTGCTGTCTCCCACATACATTTAAAACTCACTGTCATCACTTCATAAGTGATATGTTGATTAAAAAGTTGCTTCATATACATTATTTGAAATTGTACTGTCTTCCATAATCATGGATACATTATCAGAGAGCTATGGCATTTTGAAAAACCCCATCAATCGTTTTTGTCATGGAGTGACAAAGCACCTTTGATACATAATTGGGGAGCAATGCATTTAAACAAGTTTTAATTTCTTGTGCAGCTGCAAGACAATAAACAGAAGCATGAGAACAAATTAAGCTGTATATAGGTCAATCATCCTATTAGGACTCTTCAGGGAACACATAGCTAATTCGCATAATTGTATTTCTATAGCTGCCAGACCGGCTGCTGTGCTGACACTCGTGTTTGGTGAGCACGAAAACCTTTAAAGATCTCCTTTCTCATTCTAAAAATAGAGTGAGGAAGAAATGAATGACTGTGTTTGTGTGTGTGCCTTGAAAGCTAACTAAATGCATATATATTTGAGAAAATGTGTACTATGTTAAGGCTCTTTAATAATTATAATTTACTAAATGTAGGCAGTAAGCTTTACATAATAAATGATACCCTCCAGTAGTTAAACTTTTTCAATCATAATCACCCACTGTAAAAATCTGACAAAAGTTCTCATCAGTTTCAAGACAAAATAGCATTTTTAAATTAATATATTAAGTTTATTTGCCATCATTTCATAAGTTATCAACTTATATCAAATTATATCTATTCTAGTTTAATGGTTATGCCATGGTAATCCAAAGTTAAAAGTGATATTTTATATGTACTTGATGAATTTCCATAAAACATAAGTTATTTAATAAATATGAATTATTACTTAACTATTCATACCGTTCATAAGGAGAAAATTAAAATATTTCTTCTGTCTATTAAAAGATTACCAGAGATCTCTTAATTGCCCATTTTAGTGTTACTAATGTCATTATTTGAATATGTTTTTACTGTAGGACAAAGAAAAGTAAACAAGAACCATTCATAGATCAAAATTACTCAAGTTGATCCAAAAGTCCTAACTAATTTTCTGTGAATCTACTTGGTATATTGCTTGCCAGAATTCAGTGATTTATAATTTACTTATTTAAGTACAGTTACAATTTAATGATTCATGACTGAGGTTAGTCAAATTATGCAGACTTCCCAGAGTAAATTATTTAAAAAGTGAGTTTATTTAGAATGTATTACAGCAGGAGCTTATTTTATGCATTGAATAAGTTTCTAATTTAAAGCAATAATAAAGTGAGCACTTGTTCAGCAAACCGTGACTTTGATTCTGACTTCTATTATAAATTTGAAGCTAGATTTGTTAGAATAGAGAGCATAACACCAGGCCTGCCTACCTCACTGATTGTTGAGAAATATAAAAAGTCAGAGAGAAACAATCTGTAAATGTGCATATTGATAACACCAGGTGACAGAAGACCTGGAACAAACTTAGCTGGTAAGCCTAAAATAAATGTAGTTTAATTTCCTTTACATTTTATTATTTTTTAAAGTTTATTTTACTAAAAATTTGGGTCCATGGGAAATTTGAGATCATTTTTCTGACTATGATTGCCAGTGGTTATTTTGAAAAGTCCTGAAGACGTTTTTGGTTTAATGAATGATGGGGACGTGATTGACATTCAAGTGAGGAGCAGGGGATTCTCAATTTTCCACTGGGTGTGTGGCAGTTTTCCTCAATGGACAGCTGCCCCACATTTTGCATCACTTATTTAAGAAAACTGTCATTTCAAAGCAAAGTCTGATTGCCTTTTTTTCATAATGATAGTTTAATTGAGTTGAAATGTGGTAGGCTCACAAACATGCCAATTCATACTGGGCAGACAAACAGAACAGTTATGTAATTTTTCCCCCAGTGTGATTCTTTTTATTTACTTTCAAATTAAAAGAAATGTATCTGGTGATGAATGGTTGAAGGAAAAGAAAACATGCAGCCTTTTGGAAGGGTTTTGGAAATGCAAGGGCATATTTCTTTAGTCTATTTCATATCAACACATACTATATATATATGGCTGTCAACCCTCACAGACCCCATGCCCCCTGGTATAATAAATATTTATATTGTCTCTATAGTAAATCTGTTAGTGTTAATCAATATCTACATTTCCTTTGCATTTCCCAGCCACCTCTGCAGTCACATTGGAGTGATATCCTGGGTTTAGCCATTAACATTTGACCAGATGTGGTATGTTACATGTCTGCATTGAGTAATTTTTACTTTTCCATTTCTTTCTTCTACTGCCCCAGTAACATTGTAGATCCAAAAGCCATAGCTATAAGATATGGGATAATCCTGTTCACTCTGTTGTGGGGTGCTGTGTTACCTCAGTTGCTTGGTAAAGCAATGCTGCTGCACTGATTTCTTTACCCCTTAGCTGGGGGTAGGGAAAGCTATTGCACCCCACTGTCCTGCTGCCTCCAGCATTTCCCGCGACCCCTCCCTCACTCTGGGGCCTGGGCAGGCCTCCTACCATTAATCTGTTGTTAATCCATCTGCATATTTCTGCAGGTTTACAAACAGTCTTTTCAAATGCTAATGATGTAGAAATGGTCATTTTTACTAGACACTTTGTGTGTAAAGCAATGTCTTGTTACAAAAATTCCTCAGGTTTTCAACTAGATATATGTATATATATATACAGTCTATATATATATATATAGTTTATGTTAATCACCCCCTTACATCTTTTCATGTGGTGGAGTGATTCTTTCATTTGCTGTTTCAGGTGATGTATGTTAGGCTTGTTGTTAACACTTCTACCCAATATCAAACTATACTAAAAGGCCACTGTAATCAAAACAGTCTGGTGCTGGCATAAGAACACACAATAGGGAACAGGCTGACAGGGTCCAGAAGGGAGAGGGGAGAGAATCATAGGGGAAAAGGGGATGGACTCACATGAACAAGTATAAAGGACACATGGACAATAACTAAGGGTGGGGGGTGGAAATGGGAGGGAGGTGGGGAGCATGGGGCGGGGGGCGGGCAGAGTTGGGAAAATAAGACAGAAAACTGTCCTTGAACAAGAATTAAATAAAAAAATTATTTAAAAAAAAGAACACACAATAGATCAATGCAACAGAATAGAGAGCCCAGAAATGAACCCATGTTTCTATGGTCAATTAATATTTGACAAAGGAGTGAAGAACATACAATGGAGTACAGACAGTTTTCAATAAATGGTGTTGTTAGAACTGGACCAGTATATGCAAAAACAAATTAAACTAGACCACCCTCTTACACTGTACACCAGGAAACTCAGAATGAATAAAAGAGAAATATAAGTTGTGATACCATAAAAATCCTAGAGAAAAACATATGGAATATTGCATAGCAATATTTTTCCTAATATATTTAATATTTTCTAGGACAGGGGAAATAAAAAGAAACTAAACAAATGAGACTACATTAAATTAAAAAAGCTTCTGCAGAGCTCAAGAAACCATTATCCAAATGAAAAGTAAACCAACTATATGGGAGAATGTATTTGCCAATGATACATCGGACAAGGGTTTGATCTCCAAAATAGATAAAGAACTCACATGACTCAACTCACCATGAAGACAAACAATCCAATTAAAGAATCGGTAGAGGACCTCAACAGACTCTTCTCCAAGAAGGATGTACAAAGGACCCATACACACATGAAAGGATGCTCAGCATCACTAGCCATCAGAGACATACAAATTAAAACCACAATGAGATACCACTTCACACCAGTCAGAATGGCCATCATAAATAAATCAATAAACAACAAATGCTGGAGAGATTGTGGAGAAAAAGGAACCCTAGTGCACTGTTGGTGGGAATGAAGCCTAGTACAGCCACTGTAGAAAACTGTATGGAATTGCCTCAGAAAACTAAAAATGGAACTGCCTTTTGACCTGGCAATTCCATTGCTGGGAATATACCCTAAGAGCCCTGAAATACCAATCCGAAAGAATTTATGCACCTGTATGTTCACAGCCACATGATTTACAACAGCCAAGTACTGGAAACAGCGCAAGTGCCCATCAGTAAATGAGTGGATCAAAAAACTGTGGTACATTTACACAATGAAATACTATGCAACAGAGAGAAAGAAGGAGCTCCTACCCTTTGTGACAGCATGGATGAAACTGTAGACCATTGTGCTAAATGAACTAAGCCAGGTGGTGAAAGACAAATACCATATGATCTCACCTATGAGAGGAACCTAATGAACAAAATAAACTGACAAACAAAACTGAAACAGAGGCATGGACACATGGAACAGACTGACAGATGTCAGAGGGGGGTGAGAAGGGGGGGAGTAGTTGAAAGAAGGCAAAGGGATTAAGCAAAGAACATATATACATGACCCCTGGACATGGATAATAGTGTGGGAATTGACTATGGGAGTAGGGGGTGGGGTGGGTGGAAAGGGGCAAAGGCGGAAAAAATGGGACAACTGTAATAGCATAAACCATACGATACTTTTAAAAAAACACTTCTCTTAACATAGTGCTAGTTTTAATTCTGTATGGGAATATTTTTATAGTACTTATTGTGTTTGAACTAAAAGTGAAGATAAATTTATAGCCTTCAGTTTGTTGCCTTCATTGTTTAAAAGTCACCCATGCATATAATGTTTTATTAACTTTTTTCACTTTCCTTAAAAACTATACTTTATCCCAAATCAGGGTTTCTTCCAGTGTCTTGGTGAGATACACACACCACAAGATGAACTCATTTGTCTGTGGTTTGTGTATGATCTGTCTTCCTGGTGAGTGCTAAAACTATATTTCAGTTCCCTGAATTTATATAGATAGATAGATAGATAGATAGATAGATAGATAGATAGATAGATAGATATAGATAGATAGATAGATATATAGATATCAATTCATGAGGGAACCTCAGAATTTGACTATATTTCTTGCTTTTATCCAGCTGTGGAGCATAAATAGCCACATATTTTTATCTATTTAACCTAGAAATGAAATATTTTGTTTTGCCTTAAATGTCACAATTGTATGAGGATCAAGAGTAGCTAAAACTGTATGAATATAAATAAGAATTGATAGCTAGTATTTAAGTGCTAAATGTCCAACACTCTGCTCCATGTCATCAAAACATTTAAACTTTATGAACCATAAGACATAGGCATTATTATCATATTTTATAAATTAGAAAACAAATCATCAGGAAGGTTTTATCACTAATCCAGTGTTACAAAGGTAGTAAAAATAAAAATTTTCACCCAAAGGTATACAACTCCAACATTCTGCTTTAAACTTGTCTGCAAATCCGATATGATCACCTGTATAGCAACAAGGACAAAGATGATTAACCAATTTTAACAAACACAGAAGTGATTTTTATACTTGTCATTAAAGATCAAAGGTATTGAAAGACTAGATATTGAAATGTCCTATACAGGACAGTTGGTTGGCTATTAATTCAGAGCCAGGTCTTTCTAGAAGTACTAATTTATCTGTTTTATTTTTTCTTTTTTTTTAAGTGTGTGTTACTGATTATGCTGTTACAGTTTTCCCATTATTTTCCTCCCCTTTCTCCCCCTCTGCCCGGTACTCCCATTCCTTCCAGCATTCCCTTCTCCTCCTTACTTCATGTCCATGGGTTGTACATATAAGTTCTTTGGCTTCTCTACTTCCTATACTATTCTTGACCTCCCCCTGTCTATTTTGTTCCTAGTAATTTTCCTTCTTATTCTCTGTACGTTTCCTCCAATTCTCCTCCATGCCCCTCCCTGCTGATAACCCTCCATGTGATCTCTATTTTTTAAATACTTTTTATTGATGTTCACATACAGTTGTCTCCATTTTCCCACCACCACTTTCCCCCGACCCCATCCACCCCCACCTCCCACCCTCAATCCTATTCCCTTTGGCTTTGTCCATGGCTCCTTTATACATGTTCCTTGATGGCCCTTTCCTTTCTTTCCCATGTTATTTTCCTCTCCCTTCCCCTCTGGTTGCTGTCAGTTTGTTCTTAATTTCCAAGTCTCTGGTTATATTTTGTTTGCTTGTTTGTTTTGTTAATTAGGTTCCACTGGAAATACTAATTTATCTTGCATGAGAAAGAAGCAATGGTAAACTGCTGCATATTTCTCAAAATTTGAGTGTATTTTCTCCCTGTCATTTTCAATAATAATTTATTGAAAAACCAGTGGAGTTTGTTTGATTTTCTTTTTACCTTTGAATGGAAGTACCAGCCTTTGACTAGTTGCTCTGCTTTCATTGGATGCCACCTCTTCCTGGGTTTTTTTATTTCTGCTTCACAATGGCATTTCCCCAGCTATGACAGAACACCCAGCCAATTTTCTTGCCCAATTTAATATGAATCTATTAGAATAATAAATGAACCCAAGACTGAGGCTAAGGGTGAGCCTGACAGAGAGAGACTAGAAAAAGGGACAAAGAGATGGAGGGAAGGAGGTAAAAAGTAAGGAAAGGGAAGAAGAGAAGGAAAGAGGAAATAGGATGGAAGGTGGGAGGGAGAAAAGAAGGAAAGAGAGATATAAATGCTTTATGAGTTTTTCCCAAACATAGATGGATAATTGTTCTCTTTAAGCTACTGTCTCTCAGCTCCACAGCCCTCTCCTGTTCGCTTTGTGTTGCTGGAACTGGGACTTGGCCAGCCCAATTTTTCTTTGTCAATAAACCCTTGTCCTCAGAGATATCAGCACCAGGCACCTTCTCCCCAGATGTGTGGGTCCCAGTGGCCTGAAGCTCTCCTTGGAGCTCAGAGATGCCAGCCCTGGCTCAGGACTCCATAATGGTCCTTCTCTAAATTTCTAATTTGTCATAACTCTAACATCCTTCTTTTGTTTCCACAGTCCAAAGCGTAGTAAGTGCTTCATGCAGTGGCTACATTTGAATTTCCTCTTAATCCTTTTTGTTACTGAGTCAACTTTATACCTAGTTAAAAAGTATTTCTATTGATCGATCTGTTTTGAAAAGTGGTTTGCTTTCTGTCTCCTGACAAGACACTGACTCATATCGTCTCTGAGGTCCATCTACAGAAAGAGTCTCACACTGCCTCATTCAGATGTTTTCTTAACATCCTTTGATCACAAAATGTATAGTTCCACTGAATCAGCTAGACAGCTTTCAAAGACAGATTCTCTGAATTCATCCTTAAGGATTCTGGGCCACTAGATTTGAGGCATTTTAAATAAGCACAACCAGGGATTCCAAGCTGCTGGTGTGAGCGCCACAGTTGGGGAAACAATGAGACAATGCTGACAGTTTCTCTAGCACTCTGCCAGTCTGCAGGATGGCCTTTATGTCGTTATTCTTGCCGTCACCTCTTTTGACCATGGTTAGTTCTGCTTGTAGAAATCCTGCCTCCCCCCTACAGCTTGGCATAAAGCAGCCTCCTGTGAAGGCATGCCTGACCCACACCATTCACCCCTAAAAAACGGAGTCTCTCCTGATACCTTAAAAGATGGGAGGAGGTGGGAAGGTATGGGTCCTATGGATCAGGGCCCATGGTCAAGGACATGGAATTGGACAGCTGTGTATGGTACTCCAGGGAGGGTTCTGAGTTTGACACTGAAATTTTGCATTCATCTTTGCTGTCAAAGGGTGAGGAGCTAGGGAATTTGCAGAACACCCAGCAGGATGCCTCTCATACGTCAGATCAGTGAGTGTCCACCTGAAGTCATTTTAGGAGGCTCTGCAGATGGGAGGTATGGGGTAGAGAAGTGACAAGAGTAGTGCCAATTGGATAAATGCCCTGCACCCATTCAGAAAACATAGTGACAAAGGGATATGATGGCAAAGTCTACTCCTGAGGGGCCCTTCCCTGCTAAGAAGAAGAGAACAGGTAACTATCTAGCCAAGCTGTGCAGAAAGGGGGGCAGTAACACAGAAGAGAAGCTGGAAAGGGGAGATCAGAGCAAGGACAAGCATGATACACAGGATGGATGGGCACCTGGGTACAGGTAGGAGTTGAGAGAGCTGGAATTTTTTTCCAGGTCTATCTAATAGCTATCCCCATGCTCTTTGCCTTGTTCAGCCACCCTCAGAGTGTCATGCACTTTGTACCTGAGAGTGGCCCTGGCTGGTGTGGTTCAGTCCACCGAGCACCAGCTTGTGAACCAAAGGGTCACTGGTTTGATTCCCAATCAGGGCACAGGCCTGGGTTGCAGGCTGAGTCTCTAGTAGAGCGTTTGCAAGTGGCAACCACACATTGATGTTCCTCTCCCTCTCTTTCTCTCTCCTTCCTCTTCTAAAAATAAATAAATAATATATTTGAAAATAAAATAAAATGTACATATCCATGCCCAGTTGATAGGGCTTCCCTGTGGTTTTCTAGGTCTGAGAAGGGGCCTGTTGTTTTGCATTTTAGAAAGCATCCCAAGAGCAACATCAGCGAGAGGGTGGAATCTTATAAACATTGGCAAATGCCTAATTGTGTTCATCCACAGAAACGCTGATTGAACAACGACTTACAGACCGAAATACCTTCATAACAAGTCCAGAATGCAGTGAAGATGTTGCAGTATTGCAGACAAGCACATAACCAAGAACAACCACATGTGAATCAGATAAGAGCATTGTTCAGGCCAACACTTCCTGGTGAGCGGGTTGCTGGGTAAGACAGAGGGTGAATCTCCATCTGTTTGGTGCACTGTCCAAGGGTTTTTGTCCCACCTCACCTAGGGTGCTGACAAAACTGGTGTATACACCATGGGAAACCGTAAAAAACAAGGAAGTCTCACCATATGTGACAATATAGATAAAGCGTGAGGACATTACGCTAAGTAAAATAAGCCAGTCACAGAAGAACAGATATTACATGATTTTACTTTTATGTATATCTGATGTAATGAAACTCATGGAAACAGAGTAGAACGGTAGTTGCTAAAGGATCAGAATGGAAAATATGTGCTGTTGTTCAAAAGGCTTGAAGTTTCTCTCACAGGAGATGAGTCATTCTACATATCTCCTGTATAATATCACACCTATAGTTACTACTCTTGTATGTGCATTTAATATTTTGTGAAGAAGTTAAATCTAATACTAAGTGTTTTATCACAATAAAAAGTATATACACCAACACACGAACAAGGTGTGGCAAAAACAGGTTTGCATTTTTTGTATGGAAAATAATACTACAATTCATAAATAAAAATACAAGGATAAACTCTGTTTCGCATACTCACAACTTTAAACCTACTTTTGCTCATATATACATACACACATCCTCATCTAGCTTCTCTCAAAAGACCACACTTTGAAAAACACTAATTCTCTCCAGCCCCACAAGGTGTTTCCCTCAGTGACATTTAACACGAATCAACTTGTGAAAGCTGGTGTATAGTCTCGCTCGTGTTTGAAAACCAAATCAACATGCTACTGCAAATCTGGCCACTCTACAAAGTCTGACCAGTGCTTTCAAAGCAGCCATTCCTATAAGTGTTAATTATATTTTTAGCCTCAACGACCAGCTATTAAGTCTAACTTCCGACTAGTTCTCTTATGATGCGGTAGTGGGGAAACAAAAAGCCTCTTTTTCCCTGATCAGTTTTGTTGAGCTGCTTTTGGACAGAGTAAAATCAAAAGAATCAAAGAAACACCCACGATGTTCCCACAGATTAAAGGAACCATAATTCTCCAAGTAGAGAAATTGCTTTTTCCTTTTGAATGGAGACGTGTTGTTAAAGGGAACACATTGCACTCATCTAAGCTCCTAAATAAAAGGGCTAACTTGATTTTTTGGCTCTGGGTCTGGATTTCATTTTAATCATGAAATTTAGAAAAGTAAAAGTGGCAGATAATTGATGGGAAAGGAGTGAACTGTACAGCATTTAATATTTAATAGGTTTTCAGTCATGTCATCTAGGTAAATACTTTTGGACTATGTATCAGTAAAGTGCTCAGCTTGTTATCAAGTGAAAATGAAAATGTTCCCAAATTCAATAGACGTGTTGCAGTAGTACTTTTTCAATGTGTTTTTTAGTTTAAATTCATCAGGGCAACATTGGTTTATGAGACAATCTGTTTTTTAAATGAGAAAATCCAGTGTGCTTGGTTATTTGTGTATATATACAGTCAGTTGGAACAGCTTTGAGTATCAAGATCATATTTGGCTTCTTCTACAACCCACCTCAAATCGCAGTAAGAAAACCGAAGCCACCCACTGTTTTTTCCCTTTGTTTCTACTCCCCATGCTATTGGTCTACTGTTATATGACAGAAGTATTTGGCTCTCTCATGTCTTTCTCTGTGACTCAGCTCCGGCATAACCCCAGCCTCCGCTACACACTTCAGTGCCGGTTAATTAGCACTAATTAGCAGTGTTTAAACCTGGTGAAATTTAGGAATTGGAAAAATATCTCTGAGGATTTGAAACCCCCAAACATATGTTAGTAGGGTTTACTTTACCTCGGAACTAAATGAGATTCCTAAAAGAGGTGATTTTAGGGCTGTTTGCTTCTTTTAATGTTATCACATGTTTAAATAAGTGAACCACGGTTTTCCTATTGAGAAAAACGCTGCATAGTAGCCCCTTCTCTCAATGATAGCTCCTGAATACTACCATATGGAAATCGGACTGGAAATTTATACGACACTGGAGCTGAACTTCACACCCAGTCCATTAGACTATTTGATAAAGTGTTACAAGTGTTTGTATGCGTGTGTGTATGTGTAGAGAAAGGCATGAGAACAACACAAAAATATATGATGCCATTCTAAATTCTGTCCACATAACCTTGATAGGTACAAACATTAATATGTACTTTTCCTATACAGTTTGAATTATTTTTTGTTATTGTTGTTCAGTTATAGTTATCCCACCTTTTCCCCATTGCTCTCCCCCACCCCATCTCCCCCACTCCCACAGTCCACCCCTCCAATTGTTCATGCCTGTGAGTCCTTTATTTGTGTTCCTTTGCTGCTCCTTCCCCTGCTTTCCCCCTTCATCCCTCTCCCCTCTCCCCTCTGGTCACTGTCAGTTTGTCTTTATTTCCAAGTCTCTGGTTCTATTTTGCTTGCTTGTTTGTTTTGTTGATTAGGTTCCACTTAAAGGTGAGACCATATGGTATTTTTCCCTCACCACCTGACTTATTTCACTTAGCATAACACTCTCTAGTTCCATCTATGCTGTCACAAAAGGTAGGAGCTCCTTCTTTCTTTCTGCTGTGTAGTATTCCATTGTGTGAATGGACCATAGTTTTTTTATGCACTCAGTGACTGATGGGCACTTAGTCAAATTTTAAAATTTTGTTTGGGACAAGCCATGCTCATATAATTAATAATGTATAACCACTAAGATGAATAATTAAAAAAGTAATGTCACAGAAAGTTATTGACAGTATATTCAACCAAGGGGAATTACAAAATACTATGCATATTACAATTTCCCATTTTTTAAAATATAGTCATATAAATAGATTAACAAATTTAACCACAAAAATACATTAAATGTTAACATTAGTTTTCTTTGGGTTATTTTGTTTTCTTCTTTTACACTTCCTTATATTTCCTTTAAATATAAATGGCTTCATGGAAAAAAATAAAATTTATGTTAAAATATGTTTGTTGAAATTTAGAATTATAAACAAGTATAGAAAAGAAAAAATCCCTAACATTTCATCACTTGGAAGTAATAAAACATCAACATTCTGGTGCAGTGCCAGCCAGTTATTTTGTCTGCCTACAGATTTTGTCCTTATTGAAATCCTACTCTTGCTTAAATATCTTTTGAAGTTTTCTGAAATGTACTCTGCAATACGGCTAGTTCAAATTTATCATTGACTTTGATTAAGAAAGCATGTGATAAGATACAGTTATCCTCACAAAAATGAAGACCTACCTACATTAATTTTGTAAGCAGAGGATATTCCAGAAAGCAAGCTTTCAGGCACATAAAATCTAGCATGGCACAGCCTCCCCCTCCAAAAAAAAATCTTTTTCTATATGCCTGTGTGTGTGGCTGGGTGGGTATAAGAAAACAAATTAGTTCAACTGTAAACTAATTGTGGTTTGCAATGGGTAAGTTATTCATTCTGGCATATTGATACTTCTTTTCCTTACTCCCCACATTTTGTCATAGCATTTAAATGGATGGTACTTATTCTAAAAGCATCATCTATTCATAGATCAGTAAAGACTAGCCTTTGTGTGGATTCAAAAAGCTGTTTGGCTCTAACATCTTCATTCTGCAGCTAGGAGCGTACAATACTCCTCTCTCCTATTTTCTCCTCGTTTTTCCTTCTCTCTCCTCTCTTCTCTTTTCTCTTCCCTTTCTTCCTTTCTCCTTCTTATTCTTCCTCTCCTTCTCCTCCTCCTCCTTCTTCTCTCTGTACCTCCAACCCCCTTGCCCTCCTCTTCTCTGTCTCTCTCTGTGTCTCTATGTGTCTCTCTCTCCTATGACCATAGTGGACATCTCTTAGTTCCCTGTGCTATCTCCTGTCACAGAGTCATGGAACATGCTATTTGCTCCCTTGAATGCTCTTCCCTTCCTCTTCTGCGTCCTTTCACCTGAGTCCTCCTTGGGTATTTGTTCTCAGTTCAAATCTCAGTTCATCCACAAGAAATCCAAACCTGACCTCGCCATATACATGCATCACAGATTAGGATCTCCTGCGGGCTTAATTGTATATGAGTGAATATACAGCTTGGTTAATGTTTGCCTCCGTCAGTAGGTTGCATATTTCCTTGTGAAAGGAACCACATTTGAGATCTGTTTTTGTTCATCATGTGTGCTCCCTCCCCCACTGTAATACATCATACTCAATGGATATTTGTTGAATGTCCAAATAATGAATAAAAGACTAACAACAGCCTTTGAAGCCTTTAGTATATTATCCATTAATACTAAAAGGTTCAAGCTATAAATAGTTAAAAACTGTATGTGAGAAGAACACTGAGGTTGGCTCTGACCATCATGGCTCAGTAGGTTGCGCATCATCCCACAAAGCTAAAAGTTGTGGTTCAATTCCCAGTCAGGGTTGCAGCCAGTGGTCACCAGTTAGGACAGGAGTATTGGATGTTTCTGTCCCTTTTTGCCTCCCTCCCTTACCCTCTCTGTAAAAAAAAATTTAAAAAACACTGATGTTGGAAGATGTGAATTCAAAGCCTGATTCTGCCTTCAACTCAACTGTAACATTAATTTAGGTATCTTTACCTCTTTCTTTTTCTTATCTGTGAAATGATGGGGTTATATCTAATAATGTCTAACAACTCTTCAGTTCTAAAATTCTGTGTTTCCTTGATAGAAGATGTACAGGTGTGACATACAACTTGTAGTCCCAGAAAGGAAGGAAAGATAAAGAAATATGATGACAAGCACATGTGATAGTGACAAGTTCCAAGCAGAGTTACTGGCCTGGGAACAGGCCACAGTGTGACCTTGATAAGGTAACTAGAAGGAATACGTTCCCAAATCAAGCAGGAGGGCCCAAATGAACATATTTTGGGTATTCTCCACAGAAATGCACTCTAGGGAAGACAGTGGAAATTGAGCCTTAAGTTTTCCTGAAGTTAATATGTAATAGCCGTGTGTGCAATTGAATGTTCATAACTCTAGATTTCATAATTATGAAGTAGAAGTTTCTCTTTTTTGTGTGATTTCATTTTTCTCTTCCTTAATTGAATTTTGAAAATATAAAATTCATCTTTAACCAAGCTAAAAAATTCAGCTGTAATTAATTCTTACACAAAAATTATATATATTTTTTTTCTAATGAGGCCATGCTGGTCTTTAATGGTGGAAAATATATATTCATGTGTCCTTCCATATTTTATTTTCATTTGTGATCATTGCTTCTTGCAGGCCCTGGGAAAAAAACTGACAATCATTACCCATATGTTGCAAGTCACTCTCCTTTCTCTAAAAGCTTTTGGCAAACTATTGTCAGTGAGGGCAGAGCTTCGCCTTGGATGCTGGCATGTTGTTGGTGAGGTTTGTTCCTTCCTTCTCCCGCCCTCCAAGCTGCACAGCATTGAATGTTTAAGTAGCTGCCATTTAATTACCATTTTCACCATTACCATGTCTGCTTCAGCTCTCACTTTCAGTTAAATGAGGAATAAATCATTTTCATTTTTAATAGTAAAACATATGTCACTTTTCAAGCTGCTTAACGGCTCATTAAAGCCAGAGTTGTTCCAGCAAGTTCAAATAGCATATTTGTCATATATGAATAATTCCTGGGTTTTAAAACCGTTTATAATTCGTATTATTTGCCACTATAGCCAGTCTTATTTAGTGCTATACTAGTGCTCTACAATGTCAACGGGATTCGCTTCAATGTGGGATATTTTTAAGAGTTTTTAAGGCTTTGTTGTGGTCTAATTATAGAATATCAAAATAATAAAAGTGGAGTTAAGTCATTTGTGGGAGTTTCATTATAATAGACACAACTTACTGAATGTTCATTATGTGACAGGCACCATGCCAAAGACTTTACCTACATTGTTTTAATTGTCTTCATAATGAGTTCAATAATTGTCTTCCTTTTACAAAGGCATACATACAAACTCGGAAGAACTGAATCACTTGCAGAAAGCCAAATGATTCTAACATCACTTGGTTACTCACAACTGAATGAAAATTATTCTAAGAGAAATTCAAGAAAATAATAAACAGTTTTTTAAATGATTTAAATAGGAAGGAGGGAAGGGAAGGAGGGGAGGGAGGGAGGAACGAAGGAAGAGAGACCAAGCAAACCAGAATGGTCATATTCCTAAACTGAGCAGTACCAGCTGAGGAAGATGCTCGGGCAAGTCCTTCAGTGGAGGACTTGCTGCTGTCGGAGTCGACAGCTCCCCATGTTTTATTGCTCCTGTGGGGAGGACAGAGATATTGTAACCCCTGCCCAGTGTCAGCCTAGGGTAAAGTGTGTGTTGGTGTTTTAGTTTTTAGTAAGAAGTGCTTTATTTTAAAACCAATTCAAAAAATAAAAATAGATAAAGTACCTTACGAAATTACTAAAGAAAGTAATTTTGTACAGTGGTACAATGTATTTGTGTTTAAGCAAGGTTATTTTAAGAGTTGAAAAGTTAAGAGACTGAAGGTTTATATAGTAAAAAGATTATAGTAAGAAAAGTTTGATTTATTGTTGAAGATTTTTTGAATAAATTTATTGCAGCCTAACTGTATAGTGTTTATAAAGTCTACAATAGTGTCCAGTAATGACCTAGGCTTTCACATTCATTCACCACTCACTTACTACCCAGAGCAAGTTCCAGTCCTGCAAGCTCCATTTCAGTTAAGCGCCCTACACAGGTGTATATTTTTTAAAAATTATACTATATTCTACTGTATCTTTTTAAATTTTTTATGTATTTATTTTTAGAGAGGGAGAAAGAGGAACATCAATGTGTGGTTGCCTCTCCAGTGCCCCCTACTGGGAACTTGGCCCCCAACCCAGGCGTGTGCCCTGACTGGGAAGGGACCCGGTGACCCTTTGATTCACAGGCCAGCACTCAATCCACTGAGCCACACCAGCCAGGGCTATCCTGTATCTTTATATGTTTAGATACACAAATACTCACTATTGTGTTATAATTGCCTACAGAATTCAGTACAATAACATGCTGTACAGGTTTGTAGCCTAGTAGCAATAGGCTATACCATATAGTCTAGATTTGTAGTAGGCTATAAAATCTATATGTGCGCAAGTCCACTCTATGAAGTTCTTACAAAAACAAAATCATATAACAATGTATATTCCTGTCATTGAATGATATGTGACTATAAGTTGATCCCAAGGTTATCTATTTTTCTGTGCCACTTGTCCTCCACTTACCCATTAAGTGAATTGCTCTGTCTTCTGCATTTTTGTTTAGACAGCTGTTGGAGGGTCCATGATGCTGGCCTTTGTCTGTTTCAATGAGCTACTCCAATAGCAGCCAAACTTCTCCCAGGGCAGGAACTGCTGGGCACCTCGACCTAGCGCAGAATCCTGTAGTAAGCAATCAACAAGAAACTTTATGAATAAATTAATACAATGGAAAATGAAAGTGAAAAAGAATGAAAGTCTGACCGACATTTTGAGCTCACTACTTCTATTTCAAAGTATCTGTAGATGCAGGCATGAATAAGGGCTATGAGCCTACTAAGAAACTCATTAAGTCCCATACCAGTGGGAAGGTTGATTTCCTACACAGAAGAAACAGCAGAGAACATTGAAAGTTAAGAATTATATTTCTTTCAGACTTCCGCCAAGATGGAGGCATAGGTGGAAACACTGTGCCTTCTCCCACAACCAAGTTTGGATACAACAAAAGTTTTGGAGAACTAACACACACCCAGAGGCTAGAAAACCGAATTATACGGAAGTCCGACAGCTACGAACCGTTCAACGAGGACGGTAAGAGGTGGAGCCAGCAGCTGAGCTGGGTCGGGCAGGACAGACCTAGGAGCGCAGGCAGCCCAGAACTAGTCGGGGTGCGGAACAGACTGACCAAGGTCGCACATTCACGCGCAGTGAGAAGGACCACACAGGCCCCAGGGGGCAAACCCAGTGGTGGAGGGCTGACAGCGGTGGCACACTTGCATGCAGTGGAACAAAACCCGTGGCCCTGGTGACGGTGGTGGCTGCAGTGCTGGTGGGGGTTGCGGCAGCAGGCGGGTGCCAGAGGGAAGCCATTGTCCCTCTTTGACCCCGCCCCCACATAGAACGTCACAACCCAGCGACTTAGTTGCCCTGCTCTGGTGAAAACCCAGGGCTCCGTTCCTGCTACTTAACAGGCACGAACAGCCCAAAGGATGGCTCAAGAAGAACTCAAAGTCCCAGAGCCAATAACTCTAAGTGACCAACAGATTGCCAGCCTCTCAGAAGCCCAATTTAAAACACTATTTATCAGGATGCTCACAGAATTGGTAGAGTACAGTCACAAATTAGAGGAACATATGAAGGCTAAACTAATTGAAATGAAGGGAGATGTCCAGGAAACCAAGATCAATGGAAAGGAAACTGGGACTCAAATCAATGGAATGGACCAGAAGGAAGAACCAAACATCCAACCAGAAAGGAATGAAGAAATGAGAATTCAAAAAAATGAGGAGAGGCTTAGGAACCTCCAGGACATCTTTAAACGTTCCAACATCCAGATTATAGGGGTACCAGAAGGGGGAAGGAAACAGCCACAAGTGGAAAATGTATTTGAACAAATAATAAAGGAGAACTTCCCCAGTCTGGCAAAGGAAATAGACTTCCAGGAAATCCAGGAAGCTCAGAGAGTCCCAAAGAAGTTGGACCCAAGAAGGAACACACCAAGGCACATCATAATTACATTAGCCAAGATTAAAATGAAGGAGAGAATCCTAGAAGCAGCAAGAGATAAGGGGACAGTCACCTACAAAGGAGTTCCCATCAGACTGTCAGCGGATTTCTCAAAAGAGACCTTACAGGCAAGAAGGGGCTGGAAAGAAGTATTCCAAGTCATGAAATCCAAAGACCTACAGCCAAGATTGCTTTACCCAGCAAAACTTTCATTTAGAATGGAAGGACAGATAAAGTGCTTCTCAGATAAGGTCAAGTTCAAGGAGTTCATCATCACCAAGCCCTTATTATATGAAATGCTAAAGGGATTTATATAAGAAAGAGATGATGGAAAATATCAACAGTGAAAGGACAGCAAACACACAGTTATTAACAACCACACCTAAAACAAAAGCAAACCAAGAGGACAGCTAGATCAGGAGTGGAACAATAGAAATGAAGAACACATGGAGGGTTTGAAACAGGGGGGTGGGAGGAGGAGAAGGGGGGAGAAGGCACAGAAAATAGCATAGATGGTAGGTAGAAAACAGATAGGGGGGAGGGTGAGAATAGTGGGGGAAATATAGAACCTAAAGAACTTAAGACACGTGGTTATAAACTAAGGGGGGGAGAGTGGTGGGGGAGGGAGTGTGCGGGTGGAGGGGAATGAAGGGGGGGAATAGAACAACTGTAATGGTATAATCAATAAAATATATTTAAAAAAAGAACTATATTTCTTTCTTTTGAAAGTACCTCCCATTATCTCCCCCTTCACCACAGACACAAAAAAGATATGTTAGATGGGTACTGGCAGCCTTTCTTTTGCTTTTCTCAAGATATTCTTTTTCAAATTACTTCTTACTGTATGGCTTTTGATACTGAAAATAACAGATAGAAGTTATTGTTTAGGAACAAAAATGCATAGTTATTAAAAATCCATGTTTTTATAAGTTTAAGTTTCTAACAAATGCTTCTTTATCTTGTCTTCCTCTATAAAGTATATTTTATTTTGAAGAGCATTCTTCCATTTAATCAAATATATATATATATGTTTTGAAATGTATTGCAAGATACAATTTAGAGGAAGTGGGAGCACACAATTGTAGCATTTTTTCTTAGACCACATATTGTAATGAAAAGAGAGTTAGGGGGAAAGTTTTCATGGTATCATTTGGTTTCCAACGTGCTCCAAAGCTTACTTGTCACTATGATGCTCCTGTGTCAACCTTGATATTTAGCCATCTATATACTTTGCAAAACTATTTCCAATAGAGAACTAACTAAAGCAATTTATTTATCACCTAAATAAAATTTTAGAAGGAACTATTTGTAGCCAGGATAATGTTAACAAATTATTTGGTGAGAAGTAGATATAAATGTGAAGAAAATAAAGATAAGACATCATTGCTGATGTTATCTCAATCCTTATAGTGGCATCTCATTAGTATAATGGCTCTATAACTTTTTATTTTTAGATTGTTTCTCATAAAGGAAATGATAAATAAAATGCAAGTAAAATAGAATACATGCATTTTCAAACTTGTCTCTTCTGAAAATAATTCTAATACATTTCAGCTTCCAGATTCTATCACTACTCAATTGTGCTTATTAAAATGCCTTTCCAAGTAATTGAATTAATGAAAATAAATATTTTTACTTCCTCTTAGTAAATTACTCTCTTCTGCTCTACAGTATAATGGTGCATGTATAACTTAAGTATAAATATGAATGTCCAATACTAGCTGATAAAATCTATGCCTCTGAAGTCACAACTTAAATAGAGTTTCTATTTAATTTCTCCTGTAGAGAACAAAATACAAATTGACCAAATACCCATAACTGCTAAAACATTTAATAGATTAGGTAAGTACCAGGCTAAACTTTCTGCAAACTTATTTTTTCTAGTATCAAGATAACATTTGAAGTCCTGGATGGTGTAGCTCAATGGATTGAATGCGGGCCTGTGAACCAAAGGATCACGGTTCAATTCCCAGTCAGGGCACATGCCTGGGTTGTAGGCCAGTTCCCAGTGGGGGACGCGTGAGAGACAACTTTACATTGATATTTCTCTCTCTCTCTCTCCCTCCCTTCCCCTCTAAAGATAAATAAATAAAATCTTTTTTAAAAAGACACCATTTGAAGTATTTTAATAGTCTCAACAATTTTGCCCTGGCATAGCTCCTTGAAGTCTAGGCCCACTAAACATCCACACGTGAACACCACGGACTCAAAATACTCTGAGTCTGAACTCAGGATTTTCCACCTCAAATCTGTTCATTTGCCTTCTTGGAGTCCCTGCAAATGCCACTGCCATCTACTCATTGGCTCTCCCTAAAATAAAAATCATCTCAATTCTGTCCCTCTCCATTCCTGCAAGTCTTACTCGTCAATTCAAACACAAAGTCCTCTCCGTGTTATCTTCTACAAATCTCTAAGGTCACCCTGGCTGGCATAGCTCAGTGGATTGAGTGCTGGCCTGTGAACCAAAGGGTCACCAGTTCGATTCCCATTCAGGGCCCATGCCTGGGTTGCAGGCCAGGTCCCCAGTTGAGGGCACGTGACGGGCAATCGCACATTGAAGTTTCTCTCCCTCTCTTCCCCCTCCCTTCCCCTCTCTCCAAAGATAAAATAAAATAAAATCTAAAAAAAAGTCTCTCAAATACTCTCTCACTTTTTTAACCTCCCAGCTGCCCTACATGCACTTCATGTACTTTTTTTTGCCATCATCTTCATCATTCTGTGCTTCCATCACACATTCATTGTGTGTCTTTCTTGCTTGTCCCTCTGGGTCTTTGCTTGTGCTGCCCCTCCTATGTCAATTCTTTCTTCTTTGCACAAATAACTCCTCTGTTTCCCACATGACTCAGCTCAGACACAATCTCCTCTAAGAAGCCTTCCTTAACTCCCCTGCCACCACAATATGTGCTAGGAGTTGAGTTTTCTCCCCAAAGCAATGTGAAGCTATGAGGGACTTGCGGTAAACAATTTTAGAAAGATAAGCAAAGTGAGCTCCATGTGGTCAGTCCAGGAATTGTCTTAGAGAGCTGCTATAAGAAATTACAATAGATTTGATGGCTTCATTAACAAATATTTAGTTTATAGTTCTGAAGTCTAGAAAGGTCAAGATCCCAGCTGATTTGGTGACTGGTGAAGGCTCTATTCCTAGTTGGTTTGCAAACAGCTGACTTCCTTTCCATGCTCACACATGGTGGAGACAGAGCAAAGGCATTAATCCAACTGTGAAGGCTCTGCCCACATGACCTACTACCACACAAGGCTGCACCGACAAATACAGTCACATGGGGAATCGAGGCTGCAACATATAAATGGGAAACAGACACAAACATTCAGTCCCTAAAAACCCATGTCTTTTTCACATACAAAATATATTCCCTTTATCCCAACCACCCCAAAGTTTCTACTCATTGCAGCAATACCACTCAAGTCTGAAGTTCAAAGTACCATCTAAATAGTGTCTAAATCACACATAGGTGATAATCAAGGTACAATTCATACTGAGGCCAAATGACTTTTTAGCTGTGAATGCATGGAACTAAACACATCATTCTCTTGGAAAATACATGGCAGAACAAGCATAAGGCAGATAATTCTTCATCCCAAATGTGATAATTGGAAAAGAACAAAAGGGGTGACAAGAGCCCACATAGGTTCAAAACCTAGCAAGGCTAACTTCATGAGATCTTAAGGTTCCAGACCAGCTGGGGAGGATATTTCACTGTGTGCACCCCCCAGAGTGGGGGTCCTACCCCTGAAGATCTTCCAGGAAGGGCAGGGTCTTCAGCACTGGGAGTGGCACCAGCCCCGGGGCTCTGGGTGGCTCTGACCCCCAGGCTTTGCGCAGAGGCTATCTGGCCTGTTGGAACCAAGGTAATGCCCCACCTCTCATTTTTTAAATTAAAAAGAAAGCTTTATGGGTCTTTGATTTGCCTTCAGGATCATTCTTCCCTTATCTTAGAGAATAGTACCCTTGCCAATGATACCTCAGACAAAGGTTTAATCTCCAAAATATACAAAGAACTCCCACAACTCCACTCTAAGAAGACAACTAACCCAATTAAAAAATGGAGAAAGGACTTGAACAGACACTTCTGCAAGGAGGACATACAGAGGATCCAGAGACACATGAAGAGATGCTCAATATCTCTAGCTATCAGAGAGATGCAAATTAAAACTACAATGAGATACCACTTTACACCGGTGAGAATGACTATCATAAAGAAAGCAATAAACAACAAATGTTGGAGAGGGTGTGGGGAAAAGGGGACTCTGGCCCACTGTTGGTGGGATTGCAGACTGGTACAACCACTATGGAAAACAGTATGGAATTTTCTCAGAAAACTAAAATTGGACTTGCCTTTTGACCCAGCAATTCCACTGCTAGGATTGTATCCTAAGAACCCTAAAACATCAATCCCAGAGAACCTATGCACCCCAATGTTCATAGCAGCACAATTGACAATAGCCAAGAGTTGGAAGCAACCTAGGTGCCCTTCAGTAAATGAATGGATCAAAAAACTATGCTACATATACACAATGGAATTTTATGCTGCAGAAAGAAAGACAGAGCTCCTACCTTTTGCAACATCATGGATGGAACTGGAAAGCATTATGCTGAGTGAAATAAGCCAGGTGCTGAAGGACAAATACCATATGATCTCACCTTTAACAGGAAGCTAAACAACAAAACAAACAAGCAAGCAAAATATAACCAAAGACACTGAAATAGAGAACAGGCTGACAGTGACCAGAGGGGAGAGGGGAGGGAATTTCAGGGGAAATAAGGGAGGGATTAGAGGAACCTATATAAAGGATACATGGACAACAACTGAGAAGGGTGGAAATGGGAGGGAGGGGGAGCATGGGGGGGTGGGATGGGATGGGAGTAATAGACAGAAAACTGTACTTGAAAAATAATTAAATAAAAAAATGGGGAAAAAAGAGAGAATAGTACCCTTAAACAGCTAAATGACCCTATGATGTCATCCCATAAAATCCAGGAAATTGGATGGACTCTCTTCTTCATCTTATTCTGTTTTTTTCTGTCCCCTTTAGTTCAAATTTATAATGTTCCTACTGGGATGTATAATTAGCTCTGTGCTTCACAATCACACAGAAATCTCCATCAATGGATCACACACCTTTCATGTTTTTTTTTTCTAACGTGCTTCTTCATCTAGTGGTATGCACAGGCTGAGAACTTTCCAAATCTTTAAGTTCTGCCCTCTTTCAGTTAATGATTCTGTCTTCAATACATTTCTCTCTTTTCACATTTTACCAGAGCAGTCAGGAAGAATCAAGCCACTCTTTTAGGACTTCACTTGGAAGTTTTGTAAGTTAAATATCCAGTTTTATCACTCATAAATTCTACTTTCCACAAAACCCTGGAACACAAATTCAATTCAACCAAGTTCTTTGCCACTTTAAAAAGGACCAACTTGCCTTGTGTTTCTAAAATGTTCCTTATTTGTGCCTGACACCTTTACCATTCACTTTTTTACCAACATTTTTTTGCTGATGATTTATGCAGTCTTCAAGAAAATAGAGGCTTTCTTTCCACCTCTTCCAAGTATTCAGCATGATCACCTATAGCCATCATTTCATGACAATATCATCTTTTCCCAGCATGCACTGAAAAATTTTCCAGCCTCTTTCCATTAGATAGTTCCAAAGCTACTTCTGAATTCTAAGTATTTGTTATCACAGCACCCCACTTTTTGGTGCCAATTTCTGTCTTAGTCAGCTTGGCCTGCTGTAGAAAATTTTTTGTGGAATAATAGTATTTCACTTGTTCCAAAACTCACATCTGCTTAGGATACTTCCTTGTCTAAGATTTTTCAATACCTCTACATCATTTTTAGTATAAAATCTTTACTCCTGCCCTGGCTGGTGTAGCTCAGTGGATTGGACACAGGCCTGCAAACCAAAAGGTTGCCAATTTGATTCCCAGTCAGGGCACATGTCTGGGTTGCAGGCCAGGTCCTCAGTTGGGGACATGTGAGGGGCAACCACACATTGATGTTTCTCTTCCTCTCTTTCTCCCTCCCTTCCCCACTCTCTCTCTAAATAAATAAAATCTTTTAAAAAGCATTACTCCTAAAAATGGTACACAAAGCCTTTTATTTAAAAAAAATACTTATTTTTTTTATTTTTAGGGAGGGGAAGGCAAGGAGAAAGAAAGGGAGCAAAACATCAATGTGTGGTTGCGTCTCATGTACCCCCTACTGGGGACCTGGCCTGCAACCCAGGCATGTGCCCTGATGGGAAATCAAAACAGTGACTCTTTGGTTCACTGGCCAGTGCTCAATCCACTGAGCCACAGCAAACAAGGCCAAAGCCTTTTATTCTTTTCTAGGTCTTACCTACCTGGCCAGTCTCATCTTCCATCACTGCCCCATTTTTGGCCATCCCATGTTTCTCCATCTATGCTCCACTCACACTGAACCACTGGCATTTCCTGAATGTTTTCTTAGACCTCTGGGACTTGGCACTTCTTTTTCCCTGTATGTAAAATGTAACTTTACTTTGAGCTTACCTTTGCATAAGAGTTAATAAAATAATTGTACTCAGCATCCAGACAAGGCAAGTCCAGTCTTTCCTTGGGCTAGATGTCCTCTGTGCCTGGGCTAGACATCTGCTTTATGACTTTCAGTAGCACTCTTTACTTTCTGTTGTTTAACTCTCCTCTAGTAGAGTGCCCAAAGAGTAAAGACTGTTTTTATTTAATTCCGTTTCCAGTAGCTAACTTGGTAACTGGCATTATCTACATGATAAATAAGAGTCAGATGTACAAGCAATATGCAAAATGCATTTAAGACAATCTCTATTTTAAATATACAGCATTGTAGAAGTACTAATATACACACAGATATCTGATGTAATAATTATAATAAATATTAAGGCAAACAACTTGAGGTCCTAAAAGCTCTAGGAGTGATATCCATTTGAAGTTAGTAAAAAAAAAAAAAAAAAAAAAAAACAGGACAAGAACCACATGATTTGACTCATATGTAGGAGAGAAAACTTAAAATAACCAACGAGCATACTCATAGACACAGGAACACAGGAAACAACACAGCGGTTACAGGGGGAAAAAGGCTGTGGGGGCTGAGGGAGGAGGTCAAGGGAGTCAAGGGAGTCAACTACATGGTTATGGAAGGAGACTAGGCTTCGGGTGCTGATCCCCCCCACACAGACAAAGCAGTTATGGAATGGTGAACCTGAAACATATACAATGTTATTAACCAATGTTGACTCAATTAATTTAATTTAAAAATGAATATATTACATTAAATAAAAAAATGAGCTGATACTTTCATTCTGGTCCAAATCAGGAAAATTTTGCTGCATAGCCATTCACAATATATTTAATATTTGTTCCTGGGTGAAAAATGAACAAGGGAATACCGCTATAAACAGAAACATTCTCCAGAAACAATTTATTGCTAAAAATACAGTTTAAGTTTTTAATCTCTTGGTAAAATATATGGGGTATTTTAAGTCATATACTACCTGAAAACAGATTTTAGGAAATGCAGAATCTTTAAAGAAAATTAAAACAAGCCAACTTATTTAATCCATCTTTATTGAGAGCTGGGGAGCTATTGATGGGGGACTCAAGAGTTGGAAAATTTTAGTTTAAGGCAAACAGTTAATAACCTAGTAGGTCATGCATGTGTCAAAGCTGTTGTTTCAGGAACTGTGGGCAGCCCACCCTGGCTCCCGGGAGAAACAGCCAACCTCCTGGGGCACTGCCTAAAGATTACCACCTGGGGCACAGTAACTGACAACTGCTAACAGCTCAGGGCGAGAATGCTGCCATTTCTTTAATCTAATTTTCCCTGAATTCTAAACCCCTTACCGCACTTTGTTCTCTGTTGTACAAAGGGTGGCTTAAAAGGAAATGTAAGACAGTCTGTTAAGGTGTGAACCCGCGGTCTTCTCAGATCACTAGCCATCTGAATAAAGTGCCCATAATGATTCAATCCTTGTCTCTGCTTATTGGGTCTTATACATGACAGACAGCATGAATGCCAGCTTTTCTGGTTTTACTAGCTGATTGAAACAGTTATCAGATATTTCCCACTTACCTCTGTCTTTGTAATATCTCCTGGCCATATTCCTATCATACACAGCAACCCTGGTAAGCAAGGAAGCTTCATACAAACTCCTAACATCAGTGCTATAAGGACAAAGAAAAAAAATACGTGAATTTGCCTGCTCTAAATACCAAATAAGATCATTTTATTAACTTTTATATGGAGGTAAGCTCAAAGTTAAGATATACTGACCAAGCCCTGGCTGGTGTAGTTCAGTGGATTGAGCACCAGCCTGTGAACCAAAAGGTCACTGGCTCGATTCCCAGTCAGTGCACATGCTGGGGTCTCGGGCCTGGTCCCCAGTAAGGGGCATGAGAGAGGCAAGCACACATTGATGTTTCTCTCCCTCTCTCCCTCCCTTCCCTTCTCTATAAAAATAAAGAAATAAAATTTTTAGCAAGTAATAAAACAAATGATATACTAACTGGTCCTTAGGACCTAGGGCATTTATGATGAAAAAAACATAGGTCATGTAGGGAATAATCAGGCAAGAAACAGGATGGTAAGTAGGAAATTAACTGGAACAATTAGGAGATGAGTCATCCAAAAACAGAGTCTGCACCTTTGACATATAGTAGCTGATTGCTCTGACAATTGTTCTGAGAACTTGAAATTGTAGAAGTCACTAATGCCAGAAAACTAGCACTGTTTTTATATCCATTGCTTTAAAAAAAACCAAAAGCTGTCCTAATTCATACTTTTAATACTATATATTGCATTTTGGTTCCTTTACTTTTGCACCTGTCATGTCCAAGCCATCTTCTTCTTTTGTAGTATGTGTTGACAGTTACTTCGATGTTAATGAAACAATAAATGACAAATTATGTAATGTGGAATTGTATTTATTTTTATGATTTTATTTATTTATTTTTAGAGAGAGGAGAAAGGAGGGAGAGAGACAGCAATGTCTGTGGTTGATTCTCATACACCCTCTACTGGGGACTTGGCCTGCAACCCCAGGCATGTGCCCTGACTGGGAATCGAACCAGAGACATTTCAGTTTACAGGACAATTTGCAACCCACTGAGCCACATCAGTCAGGGCTAAAATAGTATTCAGGTGTCATGTTTCTTCTTTATCATTAAATCTAATAAGTAGGAATCTTTTATGTAATGTAATGTTACACAAGCATGGAATAACCAAGGCATAAAAAACAATGTTATTAATAAAAAATCTAATTTTGTTGGGTTTACTCAAAGGCAATCAAATTAATAAAGCTCCCCTAACTTCTATTAAAATATGCAAGCCTTTCTATTTGACTGGAATATTTTTGCTATTCAGTATCTTTGTTACTCCTAGAATAGCATAGCATTCTGTAAGAAATAACTCAGTTTTAGTAACTTTATTAGTAAAAAGTGCTTTTAAGAATTATATATTTTTTGCTCTCTCTGGCGTGGCTCAGCGGATTGAGCTCGGGCTGTGAACCAAGGTTTCGCTGGTTCAGTTCCCGGTCGGGGAGCATGCCTGGGTTACAGGCCAGGTCCCCACTTGGGGGCTCACGGGAGGCAACCATACATTGATATTTCTCTCCTTCCCTTCTCTCTCTAAATAAAAAAAAATTAAATTAAAAAAGAATTATTTTTTGGCATTGCAATTGTGAAGCCTTAATGTTTTTGTTCAAAAATTTAAACAACAAAGTACAAATTTCAGGTACAAAATAGAAGTAACAGAATGGCCTGGCTGGTGAGGCTCAGGAGATTGAGTGCCAGCCTGTGAACTAAAAGGTCAGGGCACAGGATTGGGTTGCGGGCCACATCCCCAGTTGGGGGCGCACAAGAGGCAATCAACTGATGCATCTCTCATACGCTAATGTTTCTCTTTCTCCCTCCCTTCCTGTCCCTCTGAAAATAAACAAATAAAATCTTTAAAAAAATTTAAGGCAGAATAAAGAGCTCTGAAAATGCACTCCTCTATAAAAACAATGAGAACACTGGCAGGATAAATGTGTTTGCTACACTGGTAACTATATAAAGGCTAACAATAATCTGAATAATATACGTTAAAGAAAAGAAGCTAGATCTTGGTAAGACAGGGGTTTTATTGCAGGTTAACTTGCTCTAACCCCATTATTCCTTGCCAGCTACAGAGTACCCTTAAACACAAACAACTTATATTAACAGTAAATTGCAGCAGCCTGACAGCCATTGAAGGGGCCAGAATAGAGCTAGAATTCCTAGAGCCCTGTTCCCAGAGAATTATCATTATTTGGAATGGCTGAATAACCCTGTAAGACTTTATTGCCTGGGCTTCCTTTATTTGACCCACTAAGAACTTGATCAGTACGAATAGCCTTTTCCCTGGGACCATATCAAAAGAGAAAAAACAATTGTAGAACACCGTTAGTAACTGAGATGATGGTTAAAAGTTGAGACAAACAATGGCTATCCAAATGCCTTAAAATGAAAGCTGATAAATGAGAGGAACATAAGGAGTTAGGAAGTGCTCAGACATACTCCTAAAAAGCCAAATGTTTATGTGCTTTCCTAGAGCTGTGCAGAATGTTTAGGAAAGACTTGAGGTAATACTAAGTCTCATTGGTGGCTAACCCTGAAGCTTTGAACTAGCAAAAAGTGAAGGCTAACATAGAGTGATAAAATGCCTTACTGTTGAAAGTGTGCCAGCATAAAATCACAGTTCTAGTAGCAAAGACAGGGAGACATATTTGTTACACACATTTAAGAAAATCTCTATTAAGTCATTAGGTGACCACTAAACTAATTGAAGAGAGACTTTAGTGATCATATGTGACAAAGAATATAGACTTTAAAGAATTAGTTAAAAAAATTGACCAAACTAACAAATGGCAAGGAAATCAACAAAAATAACCAAACATGGGGTAAGGAGAAAATGTAATTTTCAGAGTTGCTGTATTATATCATTTAAAATACCTGGTTTGTAACAAAAACAATGCTAGACATGTAAATAAATTAAAAAGTATAATAATACATATAGAAGAAAAAAGCAAGCAATAGAAACGGTCCATGAGAATGCACAAACATGGGACTTCCTAAACAAAGATTTTAATCAGTCATTTTAAGAATGATCAAAAAAGTAAAATAAACCATGCCTGAAGAGATCAAAGTAAGTAGGATAACAATGTGTCGGTGGAGACCATTAATAAAGAGAGAGAAACATTTAGAGAATCCAACATGGCAGGGGAGTTGAGGGAAGCTACACTCACCTCCTCTGTGGACCAGACTGGAAATATTCAATTACAACAAGAGGACCTATACAAGTTACACAAGGGACAATCTTAGAAGAACAACTTCAGGTGATTAAGGCATGGGTACCACTGGACCCCACAGGATACCTTTAACCAGGCTCATCAAGAAAAAAAAGAGAGAACCCAAATAAGCAAAATCAAAAGTAAAAGGGGAGAAGTAACAACTGACACCAAAGAAATACAAAGGACTATAAGCAGATATTACAAACAACTATATGCCAACAAATTGGGCAATCTGGACAAAATGAATAAATTCCCAGAATCATATAATCTTCCAAAATTTAATCAGGAAGAATCAAAGAACTTGAAAAGATTGCAACTAGTAAAATTGAAGCAGCATGGATACATGGAACAGACTAATACCTGTAAGATGGGAAACTGGGGGGTGGGGATAATAGAAGAAGGGGAAGGGATCAGCTAAAGAACATATATGAAGGACCCATGGACATAGACAACAGCATGGTGATGACCAGAGGAAAGGGACATGGGGACTGAAAGAAGGTGAGCAAAGGGGAGCAAAATAGAGACATGTGTAATAGTATCAATAATAAAAACAAAGTCGAACAAACAAAAGCCTTAGACCAGTTGGTTATACAGGTGAATTTTACCAAACATTCAAAGAATCATTAATACCTATACTCTCAAACTATTGCAAAGAATTCAAGAGGTGGGAAAACTGCCAAGTTCATTGTATGTGGCCAACATTATCCTGATCATAAAACAAGTTAAAAACACTACAAAGAAATAAAATAACAGACCAGGCCCTGGCTGGTGTAGCTCAGTGGATTGAGTGTGGGCTGAGAACTGAAGTGTCCTGGGTTCAATTCCCAGTCAGGGTACATGCCTGAGTTAGGAACCAGGTCCCCAGTGGAAGCCACGTGAGAGGCAACCACACGTGGTTGATATTTCTCCCTCCCCTCCCCCTCTCTAAAAATAAATAAAATCTTTTAAAAAACGATAAAACTTAAAAAAATAATAGACCAATATCCCTCATGAACATAGATGCTAAAATCCTCAACAAAATATTAACAAACTGGATCCAACAATACATTAAAAATATCATACACCATGATCAAGTGAGATTTATTCTGGGGATTCAAGATTGGTACAATAACCCAAAATCAATAAAAATGAAGTACCACACAAACAAAATAAAGGATAAAAGCCAAATGATCATATCAATAGATGGCAGGAAAAGCATTTGATAAAATCCAACACCCACTTATGATAAAAACTCTCAACAAAGTCAAATAGAGGAAAAATACTTCAATGTAATAAAGGCCATATATGTCAACCCCACAGCTAACATCATACTCACTGGGCAAAATCTACAGATGTTTCTCTTAAGATCAGTAACAAGAGAAGGATATCTGCTTTCACCACTCTTACTCAACATAGTCCTAGAAGTCCTAGCCACAGCAATCAGAGAAGAAAAATAAATAAAAGGCATCCAAATTAGAAAGAAAGAAGTAAAACTTTTATTATTTGCAGATGACATGATACTGAATACAGAGAACCCTAAAGATTCCACCAAAAGCTACTATATTTGATCAATGAATTTAGCAGAGTAGGAATATAAAAATTAATACTTAAAGTTGGCTGGTGTGGTTCAGTGGATTGAGTGCTGACCTGCGAACCAAAGGGTTTCCAGTTTGATTCCAGTCAAGGCACATGCCTGGGTTGAGGGCCTGTATCCAGTAGGAGACATGTGAATGGCAACCACACATTAATATTTCTCTTCCTCTCTCCCTCCTTTCCCCTCTCTCTAAAAATAAATAAATACAATCTTTAAAAAATTTTAAAAAATAATGCTAGCACTGGCTGGTGTAGCTCAATGGATTGAGCACGGGCCTGCGAACAACACGATCGCGGTTCGATTCCCAGTCAGGGCACATGCCTGGGTTGCAGGCCAGTTCCCAGTAGGGGACTCACGAGAGGCAACCATACATTGATGTTTCTCTCCCTCTCTCCTTCTCTCCCCCTCTAAAGATAAATAAATAAAATCTTTTAAAAAAATCTCTCTCTCTCTCTCTCTCTCTCTCTCTCTCTATATATATATATATATATATATATATATATATATATATATATTTCATGTATATATATACCTTCAAATAACAGGATCAGTAATATCAACTTAGATTCTTAACAGAGTATTATTTATAGCTCTGGCACTTTGCCCCAAAGTAGGTATCTCCATAATGCCTGATAGGTAAAACCATTATAACCAGTCCTCCAGCCACTTCAGAAACTCGATACCACAGGGATGCAGTCAGGCTGTAAGTACAGAACTCTCATTTTGTATTAGATGAGGATGTCAAGCCTGGCCTTCCCCATCCCAATGTGTTAAATGTCATAGCTTTAAATGCGAAAAATAAAGAAGACTTCTTGGAACTTTTAGTCTGAGAAACTTCTTCTAGCAAACATTTGATAGTTGTATAGAGCTCCATAGGGCAATTTCATTAAGGACTTAGAGTTTTATACCTTCACAAATAATGTGAATATCATTATATTCACAAATATCAAAAAGGGCAATTGGGGAAAGAAACAGGAGCCATGACCCCAAATTACATACTTTTCTGATATAAATAAGCATTTTGGAATTGATGCTTTCTTTTGAAAAAAACATTTATCAATAATTATTCAGAGCTAAACAGGAGATGACCTTGTAAAATTAAAGGCAAGTTTTGGAACAGATGACATGCCTTTCCTACTGTATCACCCTGCTCCAAGCTAGTAAACAAATCATTAGTATTTGTACATACATTTTTCTTGAGGGAAAGGCAAAGTTGTGGTGATAGGCAGGTTTCATCTTAAAGTTGGAAAACTTGCATGCTCTTGAGATATTTTGACATTTCAGGGAAAATAAGTACTTTCAGATAAGCCATGCGTCATAATTGCCTCATTGGAGGCTCACTGACCCTGCTGCGTTCAGGCCTTCATTTACTCAAAGAGCAGGAAAAAACTGAGATGCTTCCTCCTCTCGATGCCAAGAAATCTGTTAACAATGTCAATTTCAAACAAACCCATTGCCAGGCATTCTCATAAATTGTAAAATGATAAATTCCCAGAATAAAATCTAAGAAATATGGAGCATTTTTAAGGAATTTAAAGCACACGATCAGTGGAAAAGTCTCAAAAGTATTTATTTCTTCATCTGGCTCATTGGATCCCCATGCCTTTATTAAATGAGGTCTGCCATTTTCTGGTAATTTAAGAGTGTTCTTTTTTCCGGAAATGTTTGGGGAGAAGGTAGGGAAGTTCCATTTCAGAATACAAAAGAGTAGCAGCTGCTTAGTTTCTCTGTAACACTGTGTGGGTCACAGTACGCCTGCTGTTTCTCATTTAACTAAATGGAGAAACTGAAGTAAACTGCTAATCATTCTCTAATAATGGAGGTAATAATTTGATACAACAGAAGATAGAAAAAAATCTTTTCTTCATCTGGTTCCAATGACCCAAAAGTGTACTCTAGGGGAAAGACTGTTGACTCAAGGTAAATTCCACCTTGATTGAAGTCCACACCATGGCTGTGACTGTTGGCCTAACATATACTCACCTATTCTGCTGTCTCACTTCAGCATTTGAGGATAAGCATATACACATAGATTGCTAGTCCTTCTTGAGACCCACAACACAGCAATTCATTAATTTACTAAGAATTCCTCCAACAAGAAAGAACAAAAATAAAAATGAATTTTCTGCAATAGCCATTATTAAAATATTATAATTTCCATATAACTGAAGAATGGGACAAAGAATATCTTTCAAAGATGATTAATTAGCAAGATGATTTAAACATACACTAGCTCCTTAATTTGCTAGAAAGCCCACCTCTCGGTCAATTTTAAAATGGTAAGAAACAATTTCTGCTTCTATCTATTCCTTACAGGTTGCCAAATGCACCATTTTTCCCCCACTAACTTCCATTGTCTCCCTTTCTCAAGAAGTGCAGCTTCAGGCCTGGACAGGTAGCTCAGTTGGTTGTAGTACTGTGATATGCTAAGGTTGCGGGTTCCATCCCCGGTCAGGGCACATACAAGAATCAACCAATGAATGAAATGAATGAATGCACAAGTAAGTGGAATAAATCTCTCTCTCTCTCTTTCTCTCGATTCAATAAATTAAGAAAATAAAATTAAATTTTTTTTAGCTCCAGATTGGATCTTTGAAGGCTTTCATTCTTCATAACAATAAATTTATCAAAATGTTCAGAAAAGTTATAAGCAATATGTTATGTCAGATCAAAGTTACAGCACTTTGACCTGCCATTGAGGATTTGTCAAAGGAGCATTAATACAACATATTCCCACTATATAGCTCCTTCTTTTTATTGTGTGTAATACCTTGTATCACATAATGTTTCTAACCCAAATTTTTGGTGAGGAAAGAAACAAGAATGAACGAGAGTGATCACCTCTTTAAATCAATCGCAGTGATTGCATGCCACTTGCCCTTTCGGGAATGCCTGCACTCACCCAGTGACAGGCCAACCCTCTCGTCAAAGAGCTGCCAGACTGGTCATGTCAACAAACACATGTACAGGCAAAGCCAACAGAGTATGATACATGCTGTACTGTAGGCACACAAATGATCACATGAAGCAAAATAGACTTAAGTGGAATTTTCCCTGCGGACTGCCAAATCAGACAGCCCTGAACTTCGGAATTCACTCTGCAGGTGGACAGGCTGTGAAAACTACGTTAGGGACTGATTTGTGCTTCAGTGAGATCATTCTACATGGCCGTGCTGAAGATGGATTTGAGGGGTAACACGAGCAGCGCACACACTCATTGAAGTGTATTATCGTAGTCTTGTGACAAACAATTCTACCCTGAATTCGAGCCGCTGAACCAGGAACAAAGAGCAGATGTGGGAAGTATTTTCCACAGGCTCTGGTCTCAGAAAGGTTGGGGAGTCATCGCCACCCTTTTCTCCCAAAGAGAAAGGACACAGGATGACATGTCCTGACACCCAACCCAATCTAAAAGATCCGTCTGTGTTCATGGACTCACAAAATAAGTTTCAGGTCTCACCCCTGTGAAAAAAGAGAATTTCAAAAGCTTCCATCAATATTGTGCCATGTTGTCTATGCTTCCTATGGAAAGAATTGGCCTTGGTTTTCTTTCCTGGTTTTCTTACAAATGTTCCGTTATTCTAGACAAAGATTTTACAATTTGATACTCACCGCAGTAACAAGGGCAGTTTCACTGTTCACAAGCCTACACATCAGTCCTTGTTTGCTACTGTGTAACGCAAGAGATGTGGGCACGTTTCTTTCCATGAATGAACATTTTATGACACACTACTGCAAGACCCATTCAGCCATCTAGTTGCCCCCCTTTAAAGTCCTGGCAGACAGGGACCTTGCCTCCCCACCTGGGCTGACAGGGGTGTTAGATAACTAGCTTGATAGTAGGGAATTTCCATCCTTGAAGAATGTCTGGTATATCATAAATGAAACTGTGGCCTACTTCCTCTAATGTGATTTCTTGCCAGAATTTAAGAAGGCCTTATTAAATTATTGCTTATTTCCTGCAAAAGAATTGGTATGGGTTACAGCCCAAGCTATGTCAATGGTGCTTGTTTGGCTGTCCATGGCCACCCATACAAGCCAGCGAAGAGGGCTGCATGTGAATGAGTGCCTTTATCAGACGTCCTCGTGAGTGAAAGACATGATTCTGCAGTTGCGCTTGTTACGGGGACCACTACTTGCCCAAATGATTGTGGTTATGAAGAAACATACCCACAGTGCCCAGATATCCTCCGGGGTGACTGGTTTTCTTCCTCCCTTTCTCCTGCTTCCCCTGTCAGTTACTGAAAAATGAAACTAGTTCTAGCTGCAGGCTGGCTCTTTGAAGGCTTTCATTCTTCGTAAAAAGTAAACTTACCAAAATGTTATGAAAAGCTATGTTAGAAGGTGGGAAAGTATGGTATCGCTGTTACATGGACTGAAGTTGAGTATGTAGGAGATTTTCTCTCTCAGGAAGCGCACAGGCCCCACCAGGGAGTAAAGGGTGCAAACGTGTGAAGCTCACTCTCCAGGGCATCTGTGTCCATAGAAAGAGAAGGAGAGTGAGCTCAGGAGCGAGAATGGCAGGGAGAGAGATTAGCACAAAGCTGGGGGGCAAAGCGTTCACAGAAGTGAGTCTGGGTGAGTGAGGGGTATGGGAATTCATGGAACCAACGGCTTCTCTACATTTGGGTGACTCTCAGTGGGGGGGGCGCTGAGACCCAACTAACCATGGCAGGTTGCCCATGGTGGGCAATCCAGGGAGCCTGGGCTCCTTCCACCCCTGCCCCCTTCACCTTCCCCAGGCCTCTCACCCTACCTCCCCATTATTCCCCTCCTTGGTCCCACCCCCCATTCCCCTTGGTGGTCCCTCCTGCCCTCCACCATCTCCATTTCCCTACATTCCCCTCCATGGACCCTCCCACCCTCCACCCCCCATTTCCTTCCATGGACTCTTCTACCCTCCACCCCCATTCCCCTCCATGGTCTCTCCCTCCCTCCACCCCTTTTCATTTAGAACCCCTAGCTCCTCTGGCCCCGGCCCCCACTGATTTGCTGGCTTCACCAGCAGGCCCTCGTGACGTCACAGAGCATATCCCTCCCTGTTTCCAGATACCCAGCATGCATGGTACGGCCAACGGCAGAGGCAGGTGGCCTGGCAATAGCGGTTGGTCGTGTTTCGGGGTGGCAGTGTGTCTCGGCAGTACAGCCTCCGGGCTCAGGGTCTGAGCAGCAGAACCAGCGATGGAGGACACAGAGATGGAGGAGCCAGGGATGAAAGAGGCAGAAATGGAGGAGGGAGAGGTAGCGGAGGCAGAGATAGAAGAGGCAGGCATGGAAGAGACAGACATGGAGGTGCCAGGGACCAGCGGGATACAGGTGAGCGGTAGCCCCTCAGGTCCAGCCGAGTCCCCAACTCTCCCTTCCTCACTCCCAACCATCCCTGCCCCCCCAACACACACACCCTCACAACCCTCAGCCCGGCTCCAGCCTTCTCACCCACCAACCGGGGGGTGGCTGCCCCTCTAACCCTGGCGCCCCTAAGCCACATCCACCCTAACCTGTGGTCCCCCCTTGTCTCTACCAGAATGCCCAGACATGGATGGTTCCCATGGACTCGTCTATGGCTGTAAAGCGCCTGAAGAAGGAACTGATGGATATCACTAAGGACCCCCCTCTCACATGCTCTGCGGGGCCGGTGGAGAATGACTTATTCACATGGAGCGGGGTCATTGTGGGCCCCCCTAACAGCCCCTATGAGGGAGGAATCTTCTCACTCAACATACACTTCCCATGTGAGTACCCCTTTCACCCTCCATGGGTTTACTTCACCACCCGGATATACCATCCCAATATTGACAGAAGAGGAAATATCCATATAGGTATTCTCAAGTCCCAGTGGTCTCCCACACTGACCACATCCAAAGTATTGTTGTCCATAAGCTCCATGCTATGCAATCCCAACCTTGATGATGCCTTCATTCCATCCATTGCGAGAATGTACTTAAAGGATAGGGACAAGTATAATACTATGGTGCAAGCTTGGACAAGAAAATATGCCATGTGAGTGAGGAGTAAGCAATAACCCACCACCTCAATAAAACACCTAGCTATTGAATAGGCTGTCTTTTGACTGCTTTCTGGGAGGCGTGGTTTCCCCATCTTGGTGGGAACGGTGAACACCTGCCACATCTGGGAGTGTGGAGGGGATGGGGAAGCAGGGGGTGAGGCAACATAGGGGGATGGAGAGGCATGGAGGTTGGACACCTGCCACATCAGTGTGTGTGGAATGTGGGGAGGCATGGGGGTTGGACACCTGTGACATCAGGGTGTGTGAAGGAGGTAAGGGAGGTCTGAGGGTTGTACACCTACCACATGAGGGTTTGTGGAGGGAGGCACAGTGGTGGGGCAAGGTCAGCAGATGGGGGAGTGGGAGAGAGGCAAATTTTCATGAGCATTTTACTGAAAGCCTTCTTTCCTGCTTCAGGATGAGAAAGCAAGAACAAGGGGGTGATGGGCTTAGGGTGAGGCCTTTAGAACTGACAATGGGGAGGAAAAGGTGGATGAAGATTAGAAAGCTCATTGGGTATCTATTTTATTCTGAAGAACCTGTGTCTTCAGGTGTGTTGCTTTGGCCAAGATGAATAGTAACCCATATCCTCTACTTTGAGGCCTGCATCGAACTGAACAAACATCAAATGGATGAGGAGTAACATAAAAAAATGTGTGTTGTTCCCAGAATTCTCCACCCCAACCCTTCAATGCCCACCTTTTGGACCAATCTGCCTCCTCCACACTCTGGGTTGCACCCCACTTCTCAGGACATGCCTCTTTACAATAGCTAGTATGTACAAGCAGCCCAAGTGCCCATCAGTAGATGAGTAGATAAAACAACTTAGTACATGTACACATGGTATAGTATATGCCTGTAAAAAAGGAAGGAAATCTTACCTTTTGGGACAGTGTGGATGGACCTGGAGAACATTATGCTCAGTGAAATGAGCCAGTGAGTGAAAGACAAGTACCATCTGATTTCACTCCTATGTGGAATGTAATGAACCAACTGAGCTAACAAATTAGAAACAGACTCATAGTAAAGAGACTGACAACTGTCAGAGGGGAGGAGGTTTGGGAGGTAGAAGAGGGTAAAGGGGGGATAAGTGGAGATGGAAGGAGACCTGATTTGGGGTGGTGAACACACAATATGCAGATGATGTGTTGTAGAACTGTACACGTGACACCTGTATACATGTATTAACCAGTGTCACCCCAAAACATTCAAGCTTCTATCAGTGCAATATTCCTAACCCCTTCTAATCTGGGGCTACCTGATTCAAATCCAGTTTTGCTCATATAAACTCTTAAAATTAAATAAATAAATAATATGTAAAGTATTTAAAAAATAAAACTTTCAGATGAAAAACTACCGTATCGAGACAACATTTATAAATAGTATACCACATGAACCTTTCCCCTCTGCTCCTGAAGTCTGCCTAGCTCAAAATTCCATTCACTATAGTGAAGGAAAAAATATTCTTACTCTAGTGTGGAAATCCCTGCTTTGTTTGGAATGTTTACTATAAGCATTAAATGTTTGTGAAGCTTCATTCACACAGTTAACGCATAATAAATGTCTACACAGCCTCAGTTGCCTGAGACAATAAACATTTATGAACCTTAGGAATGTGTGGGGTTTGGCTGAATTAGGCTGAGCATGGCATTTATTGGCAGCGCTTCCTTATAGGCCTGCAGTCAGCAGTTGGTCATGTCTGCAACCGTGCTGATTTGGGCCAAGCTTGATCACATGTCTGGGCATTAGGTGGATGTTGGTCAACTAAGCCTGGCCTTGGGTAAACTGACTGTGATGACCAGCAATTGTGCCATTTGGCTCCAATCTTCCATCAATTTAGACCAGGCAAGTTCTCATGGCAATCATGGAAGAGGAAAAGGGAGCGAGATAAATTTTGCAAGTGTTTTTTAAATCTAGGGTTACATCCAATAAGCCAGCATTCTACTGGCATGTCCTGTGGTAATGTCCAGAGTCAGAATGAAAGGGCACTACAATGTTACTTGGCAAGGGACATGGACACAGTACATAGGAAAACTGGAACCAGTATTTCTGTAAATCTACCAGAGAGTTCATTGTCCTCAGTAAAACAGGAAAAAGAAAAAGTACACTTCAGAGTGTTCTATGACTTGCATAAAATAATGTGATATGAACACACTACTAATTATTTATCGTGTAAATGTAACAGTAATTAAACCATATCATGTGCACGCACACATACACACACACACACACACACACACAAAGCAGACATACTTGACCAGGCTTCCAGCTAAGATGGAGGCTTAAGTAGATATGCTTCACCTCCTCGCACAACCAAAAGAAGGATAACAACCAATCTAAAAATAAAACAAAAAAAAAAAACCAGAACTGCCAGAAAATCTAACTGTATGGAAGTCCGACAACCAATGAGTTAAAGAAGAAATATTCATCCAGACTGGTAGGAGGGGCAGACATGGGAAGCAGGGGTGGAAAGCACATGTGGCAATGTGACAGCTGGTGGACCAAGTGGTCCCACATTCACATGCAGATAAAAACCTTGAGGAATAAGTGAGGAGTGACTAATCCCATCTCAGGACAGACTGCTCAACCCAGGGTTCCAGCACCAGGTAAATAAAGTCTCAGAACCTCTAGCTGTAAAAATCTGTGGGGGATGCAGCAACAGAGGAAACTGCTGTTCTCTCAGGTGTGTCTGTTGGAGGGGACCACGGGGTTCTAGAATGTACACAAGCTCAACCGCCAAAGAATCAGCACCAGGGCAGCACCTGGGAGGGCACCATTCACTTGCAGGAAGAGAGGGAAGTGGCTGAAAGTGGGGTGAGAGCTGAGCAAGCAGCACTGCTCCTTCTCTGACCCCTCCCTGACATACAGTGCCACAAATAGCTACGCAGGTTGCACCAACCTGGTGAACACTTAAAGCTCTACCCTCACACCATAACAAGTATGCTGACAAATTGAGGAGATGGAGAAATATGGCCCAATGAAAGAACAGATCAAAACTCCAGAAAAAGAACTAAGCTACAGGGAGAGAGCAAACTTATCAGGTGCACAGTTCAAAACAGGATGTAATCAGGATGCTCAGAGAAATGATTGAGTACAGGCAAAATAAAGGAAGAAGTGAAGGCTATACAAAGAGAAATAAAGAAAAATATACAGGAAACCAACTGTGATTGGAAGGAAGCCAGGACTCAAGTCAACAATTTGAAACAAAAGAAAAAATTAAACATTCAACTGGAACGGAAAGAGGAAACAAGAATTCAAAAAAAAATGAGGGAGGCTTAGGAACCCCTGGGATAATTTTAAATATTCCAAAATCCAAATCATAGTGGTACCAGAAAGAGAAAAGGAAGAACAAGAAACAAAAATGTATTTGAAAAAATAATGAAAGAAAACTCTTCCAATTTGGCAAAAGAAATAGATATATAAGTCTAGGAAGCTCAGACAATCCCAGACAAGTTGGACCCAAAGAGCCATATCAAGACACACCATAGTTAAAATGCCAAAGGTTAAAGATAAAGAGAGAATCTTAAAAGCAGCAAGAAAAAAGAAGAGTTACCTACAAAGGAGTTCATTTAAGACTATCAGCTGATTTCTCGAAAGAAACCTTTAAGGCAAGAAGGGGCTGGAAAGAAGTATTCCAAATCATGAAAGGCAAGGACCTATATCTAAGATAACTCTATCCAGCAAAGCTTTCATTTAGAATGGAGGGACAGATAAAGTACTTCCCAGATAAGGTCAAGTTAAAGGAGTTTGTCATCACCAAGCCTTTATTATATGAAATGTTAAGGGGACTTATCTAAGAAAATAAAGATCATAACTATGAACAGTAAAATGACAACAAACTCACTACTATTAACAACTGAACCTAAAAAAAATAAAAAATAAAACCAACTAAACAAACATCTAAAACAGGAACAGAATCACAGAAATGGAGATCACATGGAGAGTTATCAGCAGTGAGCAGGGGGAGGAAGAATGGGGGGAAAGGTACAGGGACTTAAGAAGCATAATTGGTAGGTACAAAATGGACAGGGAAAGGTTAAGAACAGTGTAAGAAATGGAGAAGCCAAAGAACTTAGGTGCGTGACCCATGGACATGAACTAAGGGGGGAAGGGAGTACTGGAGGGAATGGGGGTACTGGATGCAGGGGAATAGAGGGAAAAATGGGACAACTGTAATAGCATAATCAATAAAATATACTTGAGAAGATGGAAAGGTTAGCCTTAGCTGCAATGAAGAATTCTGACATTATTTTGGATTGGTAAGAATCACTCTTATCAGAGGGGGGAAATGATTGATTTTGCTAAAGCAACTAGACTTTTGCATACCTTAACTCACTTGAAATTCAAATAAAAACCAGTCAGGTATCATTGCTTAAGATCAAACAAGAGTAAGTAAAGGGTGAAAATAGTATTCTGATTTCAGAATTCATGCATTTTCTAACACACAAAAAATGCCTACAATGAAGAAATATAAAGAGAAGATATATTCTTTTAGGGTAATACAACTGGGATTGTGCCCATCGGGTATATAGTACGTGCCATAGAAGCATTGTAGACATCTAAGAAAAAGAACATTCTTTTTCTATTCCTTATTAGCCCACATATTTTTGTACATGTCATGTACTAATAAATATTAAACATTTATTCAGCACTTCAGGCATTATTTCAAGTGCAGTGCATGGATTCATTTATTGAATCCTCACAGCATCATTTTGAAGTGTATGTTATTATTATTCTTCCCTTCTTATAGGTAATGCAACTAAGACACATCTCATAGGTGCAGTATCAGGTTCAAAGTCATCCATCCTGGCTCCATCCCTAATACAGGACACTGCCTGATGGAAGGTACATGTCTCTATTGCTCTGGAACTACCTACATTCTCTCCTGCCTCAAGTTCCAGTCTGTGAAAGAGTTTTGCTTCTCTGAGGGATATAACTGGCAGTGATGTTTTTTTATTGTTGCTTTGTTGACCTTCTTGAAAATAACAAACCAAAAAAATGATCATGTAACATGTGGACATTTTACATTTGAGCATCTTTATAGTGCATATTAACCATGCAATAAAGTCACTTCTAAGAGAGCTGATTCTCCAGTATGAAGTGGGAAACATTCTACACCAACTAATGTTGTTCTGGGTATGTTTTTAATTAGTATTTCCTATCAGCCTTCATTCACAAAAGCTTACTGAAGAGGCTGATATGAGAATATCTTGCAAAGCACAAAGCTGATTTGGCTGTCACTTCATAATTAATGTAATTATTGGGAACTAATTAGGTGCTAATGAATATGGGCATTCTACCAAAAGCTCTTCCCTGATAAATTTATACATCAGATATTCTAATGTCCACATTAGGGATTCATACCAACTCTGAAATGCATGTGGGTATGGATGTTCGCGTGTTCCCGATCTCACTCCCCTTTACTGTAATTTGTCTGCAGCTGCACTTTTATTTTCTAAAGCAAAATGATGTTTCACTTATGCTTTTAGCTGTTGTCTTTTACATTTAAAAGATTGTCAGTGAAGATTATTAGCTTTCTGGAAACGATGTCTTTTCTATGGGTGCACTACTCACTGTTGGGACAATTGCTTGCTCGTGTGTGTGTGCACATGTGTGATTTTTCCCTAACCCTTGACCATTTCTTTAATTGCTGTTCAACTAATAAAATTGACATAAGTTGTTATAGAACTGTTTTTTGTGTTTTATAGTCTGCTTCTAACCGTGTTTTTATTGCTTGTTTTGAGAGTAGTGGTGGGTATAGAGCATAATCTGCTAAGCTTAGGAAAAGAAATGGAGTTAAAAATATTCAAGGCTAATTCCAGGTCTGTCTGTGACTTGCTTGGTGGCTTTGAAAAAGTTAACTAGCCTTACCATCTTTTAGGTTTTGGACACAGCACGCTTTTTCCCCTCCATCTGAAGTACGGCTTAGTCTCTTGCCATGCCAGGAGGAAATTGAGAATTGATGAGAATAGACATGATAGCAATATTTGTGTGGTGGAGAGCTGGCGTGCTTCACACTGATTGCTTTGTATTCATTTGGTTTTCATACCAACTCAATACACCGGCAGAACAGGGATTGTGAGTCCTATGTTGTTGTTGAGAAAACTCAAGTAAAAGGCAGCTAAGTGGCTGTTCATGAGAGAGTGAGAGCACATGAATTGGGTCTCTTTATCGCTCGTATCCTGCATGTTTCTCTTTACATATAGAACACTAAGACTAAATCTCTATGATATTCCATTGTGGGTTTGAGTACCACTGATGGAAGAAAGGCACAAATAAAATATAATTTTTCTTGCTATCAAATTCTCAAATAGTGAAAAACATAACTGAGGTTTGGTGAAGGCATGAAGGAAGCCACACATATATTGTTGGTGGTTTTCCAAATAAATACAACCGTTTTTGAGAACATATGACCAATGTGTATCAAGAGCCCTTCAAATGTGTATACACTTAATTATAGCGATGCAAGTGTGTGTGTGTAATCTTGTCATACATAAGTAATCTTGTCAGTGGTTATGCCATCCTGGTGCAATTATAAAATTGTGAGTGATCTTTGTTCATTTTCATGCTCTATATTTTACAACACATATAAACACATATTACATGATAATAATTAAAACAAAAATACTTAAATATTCTCAAATTTCAAAAGGGCCGATTTTTGCTGCAAGGGAACTTCATTTTTTGTGTGTTTATTATCTAAAGAGTAAGCTATACAAAGTTTTAATTATCAAATGTTGCACCTCATCCTTAAGAGAGCTCTTTGTCATCTTCATACAGTTTGTTGCTAGAAATAGAAGCAATACATTGCTCCGAACAAATAGAAGATATAAAAACGCACGCCTACACATACTGTTAGTAGTGTGACTGGGTGTTATTGTCTTTAACGTACTGATAAAGTCAGGATTCTCTTACACGAACACATGCCTGTTTCTTGTCCCTGAATACCTCAGATAATTTTTGTTTTATATCAATGCTAAATGCTTAGAACTCAATGTCAGTTTATAATTTGCATTTGCTAAATGTGGGGTGTCAAACTCATTTTCATCGGGGGCCACATCAGCCTCATGGTTGCCTTCAAAGGGCCAAATGTAATTTTAGGACTAGATAAATGTAACTGCTCCTTAACAGTTAAGTGAGAGCTTGGCACTGCCACTGGGTACAAATAAGGTGCTGGGCCAGATAAAACAAGGTGGAGGGCTGGGTTCGGCCTGTTGGCCTTGTGTTTGCCACCTGTATACTGGATGGCATTTTAAAAATATGTTTTGAAACTACTTTGGAGACTTTCAAATGAACATGGAAAAAAGATTCCTAATCACCTCCAGTGCCTATGGGCACCACCATCTCCTGTCTTGCTGGGTCAAGTGATGACAAATGTACATATCCCGCAAGTGTGCAATTTTCTTGACCATCTTGTTAATTAATCTATAAAAAATTAACAATTAAAAGGAAAAGTAAACCATGTTTGAAGAATTGCTTATTCAATACAACTGATCCTCATAAACTATCGCTGGTCAGGAGGCAGGATAGGAAGAAGCCAGGAAAAATCCGGGGCAAGTGGAAGGAGGAAATGGAGATAAGAAAGTCCAAGTAGGCCAATCAGGCTGAACAACTCACAGGCAGCTGGTGAAGGCCAGAGCTCTTCTCCCCAAAACAAGGACACTTGAGAGCCAGTGCCTTACACCTCTCCTCCGAGACCAGAGAATAAATGGCTTACATCACTCTGGTCCAAAACATAGATAACAGAGACCCAGTGAGGGTCGTCTGTGCCAGCCACACCCAAGGTCATGTGAAGTCAGGAGGAGACAGAAAACAGAAACCCCATTAGAGCTACAGAACATAGAACAGGAATTATAGAAAGCATATATTCCAGTTCTTTATAGCTTTTTTATCTTATGGTATTTGTAATGACCCAGTCAAAATAAAGTTCTTTAAAGGTAGGTATTATTTTGATGACGTTGGAAATTGTGACAAAGAAATGTATAAAAATATTTTTACTTTTATTTTGACTCATCGTCTCCTATTTTCTCTTAACCCAGTTTTTTTTGCCTCTGGTGTACCTTCACCCAACTCTTGACCAAAACCCCTACATTTGCCACTTTTTAATACCTACCTTCTTCTCAAACCTGATCACAGCCATAGCAATTCTTTTTCTAAAAAAGATTTTATTTATATATTTATTTTTAGACAGAGTGGAATGGAGGGAGAAAGAGAGGGAGAGAAACATTAATGTGCGGTTGCCTCTCACTCACCCCCTCCTGAGGACCTAGCCCACAACCCAGGCATGTGCCCTCACTGGGAATCAAACCTGCAACCCTCTCGTTTGCAGGCCAGCACCCAATCCACTGAGCCACAGTGCAACTCTTTAGTATTGTAGCCATATACCCAGTAAGAGAAAAATGTGTCACTTTATTAACACAGAAATTCATTCAAAATAATAGTTAAACTGTTGTCATATAACATATGCAGTGTAACTTGATTTTTCAGAGTCGGCATCTAAATTTGATGGCAAAACTTTCAAAATTTAGGCCAGTTACATGAAGAGGTTTACAGATGACCTTATATTGTCTAACTACTTGTAGACTTTAAGAATGTAACTTGAGCCCTTACCTGATATGATTCAGTTGGTTGGGCATTGTCCTGCAAAAGGAATGGTTGCTGGTTCGATTCCCAGTTAGGGCACATGCCTGGGTGTTGGGTTTGATCCCCCAACGACCGGTGTGTCCTCTCTCACATGGATGTTTCCCCCTCTCTTTCTCCTCCCCTTCCTCCCTCTCTAAAAATAAATAAATAAATAAAATCTTTTAAAAATGTATAAAAAGGATGTAACTTGAATGTGGATGAGCATTTTTCTCTAGGGAAGACCTACATGTCAGCTCTGTTTGATAAACTACTGCAATCAATGATGGTGGCCTAAGAAGCACCTGCTAGAAATTTCATGCCCAACTTTAACAAAACAGAATTCTTCTCATGGAAGAGACTTCCTTAGTGCAATGTTCATATTCTAAAGTTAATGCTACCCTAACTGAAGACCTAGGCTATGAATCTTGAGGCCAGATTTCTTCTGTGTAGCAAGGGATCAAACAAAGCAATTACGAATGGGCCAGTAGGAGGGGAAACTATGAAATGCCAGCTCTCACCAAACAAAAGTCTGATAAGTGCAAGGTAACCCTCATTATCTACCATAATCTGAAAAATAACTCTAACATGAAAATTACTATTTTTCTGGGTTAGAAATGAAAACAGTGGGATTCTTCAAGTTCCTGCAAATTTCCCAAGTACACGCAGCTAAGATATGCCTGAGCAAGAATATAACCCAGATTTCCTGGATCATGAGGCAGTGGTTTTTAAAAATTTATTGCTTTTAGAGAGAGAAAGGAAGCGGCAGGGAAGGGGTGGGGGAGAGAGAGAGAGACAGACAAAAACACTGATTCGCTGTCCACTTGCTGACGCTTTTAGTGCCCTGACTGGGGATGGACCCAGAAACCTCAGTTACTGGGTGATTCTCCAGTCAACTGAGGTACCTGGCCAGGAAGAGGCCACGTTCTTTGAACTGTGCCTTACTTATTGCAACTTCCCAAACATAAGAGTGGTGAGACTCAGGTTAGGGTAAATGATATTTGTAAAAACTGTTTTATGAAAAGGTTGAAAAGAGCTTTATGGAATAGTTAAAAAGAGCCCTAGAAAGTCAAATGACATTGGCTCTTTTTCCCTTGTTTCCTTATGTAGAATGAAAATGTCTGAATTGATTGTACATATAAGTTCTTGGAGTCTTCTGTATCCTATACCATCTTTTATCTCTCCCCATCTATTTTATGCCTACTAATTAGGCTTCTTCTTCCCTGTACTTCCCCCCCATTCCTTCCTTCCCCCTCCCCACTGAACTCCCTCCACAGGATGTCCATTTCTCTAAGGGGGGTAGGAATGCTGGAGGGTTTGGGGCAGGGCACAGGGAGGGGGTTGGGGGGAAAACTGTAATAGCATAATCAATAAAAAATACTTTAAAGAAGAATGAAAAAAAGAGAAACTGTTTGAATTGTCGCTTGCTGTTTATGGTCTTTCCCAATCCCAGCATTCTGGGTCTTTTTCATTTACCATTTTCAGTGACATTCTCTCTTTGCAGTGCCTGTCCATTTTTTCTTAGCTTTATAAATTTCTTCTCCAAATTGATCTTCAGTGATGAGGTTATTGACCCAACTCGTTATTTGCTCTTAGCACCAGAGACATTCTGAAAATACTTAGAAACTAAAAGGCACCTGTGATAATTTGCCCTTTTCATATTAGGAATTTTTTTTTCCACCAGAGGTTTCTAGTACATCTATTCTGAAGTGACCTGTGAAGAAGGTACAAGGGCAGACAGAGTATTTTGCAGGGGGTCTTGAATTTCATGATATAGTCCCATCTTTTCTACACTTTCAAATAAGGAAGTGGGAAGGGAGTTAATCCTTTTTTATATTTTCTCTGTACAAAGAGCTTTACATATGTGATCTCTCACAACAACCTTGAGGTCGTTGTTGTTATCCAAATGGAAGTTGTATTAGATTTCTATTGGTTTATAACAAACTAATGGGGGACTCAAGTGTTGGGAAAATCAGTTTTGGTAATAGCTAATTAGCTTAGCAATCAATGCATTTAAAAAGCTATTGTTTCAGTAATATTCCCAAAGAGGGAAAACATGTTTTGTTCAGAAAGAAAACATTTGTTTTTAATCAGCTCATGGGCCTACACTAGTACAATGAAATCTGCCAGGTTATTGGCCCAGCAAAAAGGAGTGGATATCATCAAATCCTTCTCAACCACAGGGGTGATCTGTGTTTGGGAGTGAACACACTACTCTGTAAAATCCCCTGTTGTCCCGGGTGGTAGAAGGACCTGCACAAAGAACCTAAGACATTTGAAATCAATCCTGATAGATTTGCCACTGCTTGGGATGGGATTATGTTGGAGTTATTCCTAAAAGAGCAGCTCTTATGGAGTACTGAAGAAGTTTGGTATAATGCCCATTTAAGAAATGTGAATTATTTATTTATTCCCAGAGAATGGTTGAAACACGGGAATAATGACAGCTTAAACTATGAGACTATATATTTTTATTTATTTTTAAGCATTTTTTACTACATGTTATTATTTTTTAATGCTGTTCAATTCCAGTTGTCCCACTTTGTTCCCTGTTGCTCTTCCCACCCCACCCCCACAATCAGTCCCCACCCCATTGTTCGTGACCATAGAAACTATATATTGTTGAATTGAATTTACTATTTTTTCCTGTCACATGAGAGGAAAATATTTTCTCATTTAAACAAGAGTTGACCCATCATCAGTTCCTTTGGTCTAAGCTGTACTGTGTAAGTTACCATGGATGAAATCCTAGCAACACATTTTTAATGCAGCCTAACCACCAAGGAAATACACAATTTTTTCAGTTCCTTTTCTGTTTGTTCCATTTGTTAAGAGTAACATTTGCTGAAGGCCATTCATTATTAGGCTTGTTTTTTTTTATTAGATTATAAATCTAAGTTATCAAATATTTCATTTCTTTAAATTTGTTTAAAGCATTTCCTTATAAAAATACTAAAATTTAATCTTTTATAGAGAGCAGTAATTTTTACTACAAATTGTTACAATGAAATCTGAAACTGTTCTGTTAGCAAAAATGATGTATTTAACACTTAAAATTTTATAGATGATGTTATTATTTTTTCTGATCTTCTTTTCTTGTCTTTGGTTAATATTTTGGATTAAATATAAGATAGTAACTATAAGAAAGGGAAAAATTGCTCTTTAAGAAAACATTTACATATTCCCTGTTCTTATTCCCTTACTCTCACTCCAACCCGTTTCCTGAAAAATCTGCCTTATTTATATATTTACAAATTTATCTTTATATTTCCTGTTGTTTCCTTGTGGCATTTTCTATTTTATACTGTACTATTTTGTGAAGCTATTCATGAAATAATCTAGTATTTGTAGCTATTGGGACCTTTCATAGTTGTACCTTTATTCATTCTTTACTATGTAAGAATTTTAAATCCCAAGTTACATTTCCTTCTGGAATTGCCAAGTAATTGCACAGCACCACAGTTTTGGAGTGTAAAATACTAGTGTCATTTTACACTGTTTACAGCATAGAAGACATTAAAGGTAAAAATATTTAAATTGTTTTATTTTGTGTGTAATTTTGTCTTACTCCTACTAATATTACTGTGTGGTTATTTACCTGTTTTTATTTTCCTGCTCTTATATTTTGTACTTATTTTAAAACATTACATAATTAAGTACAAATGATGATACTTGACATTTGCTTGTTGAGGTTTAAATATATTTATTTGGTTGTAATTTTTATTATCATCATTTTCTCCATTGCTTATGCTTTTCATTGTTTGGAACATTCATTTCCACAAGCAGACATTTTATCTGACACACTATGAGTGCTATTAGTTACTTTCAGGGCAGTATCTTAAACTTGGTGGGATTGCAGATTAAGAATGGTTTCATCAGTCTTGGCACGAAGAGACTCAGGGTATTTGAGCATATGAAGAATTTCAGCATCATCCATCTCTAACAAATTTGCCAGAGATTTCTCCCGTTAGAGCTGGGTGAATGCACTGTAGCAGAGGAAATAGCTTTTCACCCAAGAGCTTCTTCTGAGTAATAGCTGATGCCAACACATATACATTTGACAAATGACCTTGCGTATAAACAGGGGCAAGCTTTGGGATGGATTTGAGCCTTCCTGCCGTAAATTGGAGAGGGCTGCCAACACAGGTAACACCCACAACATTTTTGAATCTTTGATTTGTGTGTAGTCCCGCAGCAGAAGTTTGAGGTGAGGAGTCACGGTGTTAGTTGATGTATCTGTGCCCTGATAGGCTGACTTGACTTTTGGAACCTTTGGTGATCTAAAGGTGCTGGATGATGGCTCAGGATCTGTTGGTGCTCAGTGGTTAGCATAAGGTATATTCTGCGATGGGTGAGGTTTGGCCCAGACTGCAGGCTTGCAAAGATATGCACCTCCTCCACTTCGAGGCTGAGGAAGAATCAGCAGGGAGTTACCTGATATTGTTGCTACCTTGTGGGTGTTGAGTCTATTACCACCTCTGTCTCTCACAGCCATTCTATCCATAGGGTTCTTGGTGAGGAGTGCCTGGCGTTCATTTCCTTGACAGCTTTATTAGCCTCTTCAGGAGATGTATAGCGAACGAAGTCAAAGCCTTCACTGGGGCCTGCCTCCATCACACCCCTGGGTGCTAGTGAATGTCCCAAAGTGAGAGAATTCTCTTCTCAGTCGTTTTTCATCAAAACCAACTTCAAGATGTTTCACATAAAGAATCAAGTGGATTCTCCCTGTTTTATTTGCTCAAATTGGTGTTTGAATTGTGATCATCTGTCTACTTTGTTCTGTGCTATACCAACACAAAGTTCATTTCCATTAAAGAATTTCCTGTTCATTTCTCTGATGGTTCTCTGAGCATCTTCAAAATTCTCAAAACTCCTAAATCCAAAGTTTTGGAGGTGCCACTTTCATTGGCCATAACTCTCACACTTAATACAGTGCCAAACTCACTAAAAAAAGTCTTTAAGACATTCATCATTTACATCATCACCCAAATTCTTGATGTAATGATCAGCAAGCCTATTTGCTTAAGCTCTGAGTGTTCTACTTTCCTTCCATTGCAAGGTTTAAACTGCCCAAGATTTTAGCAAGGTTTAAACTTGGCTACCTTTCAGTAAAGTACCATTCATCTTAGCAATGGCTATTCTAGTAGCTCCTGATTTCTCAAAATGCAGAAATCCGAAACCCCTTGTTCCATTTTCATCGGTTACTACTTTACAAGAAATAATTTTTCCCAAACACAGAAAATGTATCATAAAGGGACTTATTATTCATAGATTTGGCAAGATTTTATAAAGATTTTATTTATTTTTATTTATTTATTTTTTTATTTAACTCTTGTTCAAGTACAGTTTTCTTTATTTTTATAGAGACAGCAAGAGAGGGAGAAAGAGAGGGAGAAAAACATCAATGCATGATTGCCTCTTGCACACCCTTAACTGGGGACCTGTCCCGCAAACCAGGCAAGTGCCCTAACTGGGAATCGAACCAGCGACCTTTTGGTTCACATGCTGGCACTCAGTCCACTAAGCTACACCAGCCAGGGCATGATTGCTTATTTTGAAAAGGCACTTGGTGTGTCCCAAATCCAAGAAAATATAATGCCAGCTAGCAAAGAGCTTTCTCTCCTTCTCTCACCAGGTAGCATGCATTTTCCCTGTTCGTTGATGTGTTCTGTCCCTACCAGCCATATGGGACTTGTAGCCACCTGTAGCCCCAGCAGCTGCACAGACTTTGAACACTAGCCCCAGCCAATGTGCATGCTAAGCTAGCACATGGTGAGAAGGGCTGGACTGGAGTGCAAAATGTCTGGACGCTGTACCTATTTCTGAGCCTGAAGAAGGCAAGATTGGACTTTTTGTTTTTAAGATTTTATTTATTTTATTTTTAGAGAGAGGGGAAGGGAGGGAGAGAAACATCAAATGGTTGATTCTCACAGGCGCCCCCTGCTGGGGACCTGGCCCACAACCCAGGCATGGGCCCTGACTGGGACTTGAACCAGTAATCTTTTGGTTTGCAAGCTGACCCTCAATCACTGAGCCACACCAGATTGGACTTTTTTTCATGGTGAGAGTGATGAAGATGAGATATTGGAAACCCAGGAGAGGAAGTTCTTTGATTTTTGCATCTGGCACCACAAATAGATCTTATCACCACACCTCACCCTCCCTTGTGGGTCTCCTGCAGTGCTTTCCTTGTAATGCCACAAGAACCCAGCTTCCACCAACAACATAAACACATGCGTGAATAATAGTAGTAGCACTACTGTCACGTAGAAGGGAAATTTAATTCAGTGTCCTCCACCATATGACGTCATTCACACCACTCCGCACTGACCAATGTTTCAGAGTGTGGAGAGCAAAAATACATTGCAAAATTTAATGTGTTTAGGGACATTAACTTTATTGTGTAAATTTTTTAAAGTGCCAAGTAAAGATTTTACAAATAATTAGACTTTAATAGGCAGAGACAAATTTATGTCCTTTTTGCTTATATAATGCATGTAATGATAGATGTCATACAAGCTACTGTGTTTAGGCAAACGATGTCTCTTACTACCCGAAGGAACATGAAATATGGCATGTCAGTAACCGATCAGCGATTGTATAAAATACATTAGTGGCTTTTCTTCTTTTAGATACTTGTAATCAAAGCTCATTCATCATGACTTAGGAAGACTGAATGTTTTCAGGCCATTCTTATTGGAAAATGGTAGTTAACCTTTAAAGCCAAAAGTACAATAGTTCACGTTAGTAAAATTGTTTTTATAATAGGAGAGATTTATATATGCTTGGGTTCCTCATCCTCCTATCTTCTAAGTGTTTCTTACACACAAATTTGTAAAAACGGTATTTATTTATATATTTATTTTTTAGATTATTTATTTATTTATATTTTTTAGAGAGGGGAAGGGAGAAAAAGAGGGAGAGAAATATCCATGTGTGGTTGCCTCTGGCACGCCCCCAACTGGGGACCTGGCCCAAAACCCAGGCATGTTCCTTGACTAGGAATTGAACTAGCAACACTTTGGTTCACAGGCTGGCACTCAATTCACTGAGCCACACCAGCCAAAGTGAAAGTACATCTATTTTTGATATTAGGTACTTTACCTTGCATTTTTATATTATGATGTAATCAGAAATGTTGTTTGGATTTTTGTTTAGTTTTTTATAATTCTCTCCTGGACTGCTCTGTACTCTAGCCATCAACATTTACATGCAGCAAACAAATATATGTAAAAGGACATTCCACACCTGATTTGTAAGTTCTGAGGGGAGAAAGTTGGCCACACCCACATCTGCTTTTCAGGGGATATTGATTAATATAGGCTGGTTAATTTTAAGACTCAGCAAACAGGAGAGGTCCAAAAGCCCTATAGAATTTGCCCTTTCTAAAGGGCATTTGCATGTGGAAGAGAAGTCTCCATTTATAAAGGTATTTCCCTCACTACCAGGCCTATATTCAAGAACAGTAAAGAAGATTGGGACTTAAATCTGCAAAACAATCTTATCCCTGTTCTTTGCGCTTTTCCTAGTAAGTCTCATAGCTGACTCCTCACTGCCAATAGTCTTTAGCTGAAGGTCCCATTTAAGATTAGTTACTCAGTTTTGCTGGCTTTGTCCCACAGTATACAGGAGGTAGACCTGTTATTAAGCTTTCCTTTGATTTTCTCCTATTAATCTGTCTTATATAAATTTGATTATTAGACCGTTCAGAAGAATCTTGAAGAATAAAAAAAATGTCTGCCCTTACAGTCCCAAAATGAAGAAAATATTTGAATAACCAAGTCTCAAATGTTTATACTGAGAAAGATCACTTGATAGTTTTAAACAGAAAAAAAACCCCTAATTACTGAAATACATGTATACTTTTTATACCTAAACAAATAAAACCTAATATACTTTTTTAGAAATATAAAGACTATTTGTAAAAAACTTTGGGCTGGACTTCTGCCAAGATGGAGGCATAGGTGGAAACACTGTGCCTTCTCCCACAACCAAGTTTGGATACAACAAAAGTTTTGGAGAACTAAAACACACCCAGAGACCAGAAAACCAAATTATACGGAAGTCTGACAGCTACGAACCGTTCAACGAGGACGGTAAGAGAGGCAGAGCCAGCAGCGGAGCAGGGTCGGGAAGGACAGACCTAGGAGCGCAGGCAGCCCGGACCAAGTCGGGGTGCAGGGCAGACTGACCAAGGTTGCACATTCACGTGCAGTGAGACGGACCACGCAGGCCCCAGGGGGCAAACCCAGTGGTGGAAGGCTGACAGCGGTGGCACACTCGCGTGCAGTGGAGCGGGGCGCGTGGCCCTGGTGACGGTGGTGGCTGTGGTGCTGGTGGGGTCGCGGCGGCGGCGGGCGCCGGAGGGAAGCCATTGTCCCTCTTTGACCCCGCCCCCACATACAACTCACAACCCAGCGACTGTGTTGCCCTGCTCTGGTGAAAACCTAGGGCTCCGATCCTGCTACTTAACAGGCACGAACAGCTCAAAAGATGGTGCAAGAACTCAAAGTCCCAGAGCCAATAACTCTAAGCGACCAACAGATTGCCAGCCTCTCAGAAACCCAATTTAAAACACTATTTATCAGGATGCTCACAGAATTGGTAGAGTACAGTCACAAATTAGAGGAACTTAGTCACAAATTAGAGGAACATATGAAGGCTAAACTAATTGAAATGAAGGGAGATGCACAGGAAACCAATAGCGATGGAAAGGAAAATGGGACTCAAATCAAGGGAGTGGACCAGAAGGAAGAACGAAACATCCAACCAGAAAGTAGTAAAGAAACAAGAATTCAAAAAAATGAGGAGAGGCTTAGGAACCTCCAGGACATCTTTAAACGTTCCAACATCCGGATTATAGGGGTACCAGAAGGGGGAAAGAAACAGCCACAAGTGGAAAATGTATTTGAACAAATAATAAAGGAGAACTTCCCCAGTCTGGCAAAGGAAATAGACTTCCAGGAAATCCAGGAAGCTCAGAGAGTCCCAAAGAAGTTGGACCCAAGAAGGAACACACCAAGGCACATCATAATTACATTAGCCAAGACTAAAATGAAGGAGAGAATCCTAGAAGCAGCAAGGGATAAGGGGACAGTCACCTACAAAGGAGTACCCATCAGACTGTCAGCGGATTTCTCAAAAGAGACCTTACAGGCAAGAAGGGGCTGGAAAGAAGTATTCCAAGTCATGAAATCCAAAGACCTACAGCCAAGATTGCTTTATCCAGCAAAACTTTCATTTAGAATGGAAGGACAGATAAAGTGCTTCTCAGATAAGGTCAAGTTCAAGGAGTTCATCATCACCAAGCCCTTATTATATGAAATGCTAAAGGGACTTATATAAGAAAAAGAAGATGAAAAATATGAACAGTGAAAGGACAGCAAACACACAGTTATTAACAACCACACCTAAAACAAAAGCAAACCAAGAGGACAGCTAGATCAGGAGTGGAACCATAGAAATGAAGAACACATGGAGGGTTAGAAACAGGGGAGTGGGAGGAGGAGAAGGGGGGAGAAGGCACAGAAAATAGCATAGATGGTAGGTAGAAAATAGATAGGGGGGAGGGCAAGAATAGTGGGGGAAATATAGAATCTAAAGAACTTGAGACACGTGGTTATAAACTAAGGGGGGAGAAGGGTGGGGGAGGGAGTGTGTGGGTGGAGGGGAATGAAGGGGGGAATAGAACAACTGTAATGGTATAATCAATAAACTATATTTAAAAAAAGAATCTATTTGACACAGAAAAATAAAAAGTTCAAAATCATTTAAAAAAAACTTTGGGCTGTGTTAATGAATAATAATACTCTCGTTGTTTATAATATCTGGGCCCTTGGAAGTCCATCTCAGCAGATAAATTTCTACATCAAATGTATCTTCTTGGAGATAATATTTTTCCCCTTTTGATTGAAACCTGTTAGCAAACAAGCTTGACAATTATTAGAATTGTTTGTCTTAGGTGAGATTCATCTCATTTCATTGCCAGAGTCATTTGAATTGAATTCTACATGCCGTGGAATCATCTAGATCCTTGGTGTGACTCTCCCGGTTGTGCTGTAGCCAACTGAGCAACTAGGGCCATAAACCTTTGAGGCGTTTCTTAGGTACCTGTTAAACCTGGAAGGTTTTGGAGGTAGATTTTGACACGAGGAGTTGAATTAGCAAGGCTTCAGAAAGCCTCTCAGCACTGTCCCATAAATGGCTGGTATAAACAATATGAAGGAGTAGAAAAGTGGGCAGAGGCATGATGTCTGCCAACATCTTATAAGACAAGATTGACTGGAAAAGACAATCAGACTCATGAACTTGTTGGCAGCGGCGAGAGGGGCACCAGGTGCTAGATTTGCTGGAATGAGACGGGACATAGGTTTGACAACCTCTGTTCTTGAGTTCTGGTTGGGAAAGAACTCAGAGCCACGACTCAAACTGTAAAAGAAAGTTTATTTAGAAACACACAGCCTTAGAAGAGATTGGCTCAGGAGAGCAGTTGCAGAGGGAAAAGTGTTAGGTCAGAGTCGCTCAAGAAACCAGATAGATGCAGCGAGCTAAGGAGCAGGGTTTATGAGGGGAATAAGAGGGAAAGTGGAGCCAAGCCAGGGAGGTTAAGACTCACTCGGTTGCTCTTAGGGCAGGGATTTTAAGCTCAAAACTCCGCAAAGGGTAACTGGCTGGAGTGTCCGAGTCTGATTGGCTAGAGCTGGTTGCTGGGTGCCCTTTCTCTGACCATTGTCCTTGATACATCTTGTCAGGCTCAAGTTAGAGCTGCATCCTGTTATGCCAGGTAGGCCAACCTCAGACCCCAATCTTAGCCAGGCATCTGTTTGTGCTGGGCAGAGTCGGCAGGCAGTGTCCCAGGCAGGCATCTTCCCAGGCTACAGTTTCCCACTATACAGTTTTCCTGCCTGGTGATTTTCCATTCCTCCTAGGCCTGCCTAGGTCTGTCAAAAAGAAGGGCCCCTGAACTTAGCAGAGAGGAAGGTAAAGGTAAGGGGGGTTGGCGGGGGACGGAAAAAGTGGGATGTGGGGCCCAGGAGGAGAGCTGCCCTGGATCCTCTGCCTCAAAGGTGTTTACGTGGAAGTCTCAGGGGAGCATCCCAATAGAATATTCATCAGCCTTCCTAGTGTGGCTTCCAGGGTCCTGGTCTCTACTGATGGGTCGGCACCAGGTCAAGGGGTCATTAGTCGGTGTAGCTGGTCCTGATGTCAGCCATGGAGTCACTTGTCTGGTTTTGCTGCTTTTCTGGGCCTGGAGCTGAAATGCAACTGAGGTCTAGATGCATTTGATGTGGGGTCAGAACCTCATTGTCCTGGGGGCTTCACACTTAAGTGTTATTCTCTGACCCCCTGTCTGTTCGCCCTCTAAGGTGTCTAACCTGCATGGCTAGCAACATGCCAGGGAGGAAGGGTTGGGGGAGGGTCCAAGCTGCCTGACCAGCCATATAAAAAGTCAGGGAATCCAAACCATGTGACCAGCGATATGCTAGGGGAGGAATGGTGCCCTGGGGTCAGCGTCCTTGTTTTCCCTGCTTTGCCTGTTGTTAGGCACCCAAGGTGTTCCACCCTGGGGACATTCCACCCTGGGGACGTTCCACCCTGGGGACAGTCTGTACCTCGCCCATTGTCCTTGCTCTACTCTTGTCTGTCTAACAGCCTATCACAGGCCTAGTTAGTGTATATCTAGTTGCATGTATTTTCAAACAATTCATGTATAGCAGGAAATTCATTCAACTCATTTTATATTAAAAGATGCAGTGAGTTCATGTCTCATTTGTATTCTTCACATCACTCTGGTCTTTATAGGGAGATTTAAGTACCTATGTATAGAACACCAACAACTTGAGAATGACTTACTTTGAACAAATCAGAACAATTGTGATGTTACCAGCAGTGTTGACAGCAAAATTGGACCTCGGTTCTTTTGTTTTAAGATTTTATTTATTTATTTTTAGAGATAAAAATATCTCCAGCAGGGAGGGCAAAGGAGAGGAAGAGAGACATTGATGTGAGAGACAAGCATCCATTGGTTGCCTCTTGCACACCCCCAGCTGGGGACCTAGCCTGCAACCCAGGTCCCTTTCACTTTGCAAAACGACGCCTAACCCACTGAGCCACACCAGCCAGGGCTGGACCTCAGTTCTTGAATTTGGCAAAGAATCCAAAGCCAAGAACTAAAATTAGAAGAGAAAGTTGATTCGTAAAGTTACAGAGGTAGTAGAAGTGAGCCTGCTAGGCTGTGGAGGCTCAGGAAACAAGGTTACAGAAGGGCCCTTGGGGTTTAGGAGAAAGAAAGGCAAAGGTAGGAAGTGTGGAGAGAAGAGGGGGAAGGGAAGGGAGCAGGTGTACTCCCAAGACGGAGAGCAGACACTGGGTCCTTTCACTTAAAGATTTTAAAGGCTGGGAGTATAGGGGAGGGTCTCGAAAGAATAGTCACCAGCTTTATGCTGATGCACCACAGTGAGATTTACTTCTCTGGCTTCATCTATCCTTGGGTGTGGCTGGGGCAAATGGCACTAATTGCGATTTTGTTATCCATCTCCCTGAGTGGGATGATTTAAGCTATTTACCCTGTGGTGGGGAAAAGTGTAAATGATTTCCTCCTAAGTGTCCTCGGTTAGGGAACCTAGACGTTCTTGATTTACAGCATTACTGTAAACTATTTGGCCATTTATCTGTCTCACTTTCCCTGTTCCACTTATCCTGGCTTAGCAGCCTGTCTCAGGGAGTACAACAATTTGTAATCCAGAATTTAAATAGCCCTGAGCCCAGTTGAAAGCCAGCTGAAAAATATCAGAAAATATTTAAAAGCCTAACCAGCTAATGGTACTCGTGGCAAAAGTGGAATGCGCCTTAAGAGATTTTGTGAGTTTCAAAACTGTGGTTGTTTTCTAATTATACCCGGAAAAGGTATTTAAGCAGGGATAGAAAAAGGTGTTACTGCACCAACTCCTCCTTGGACAACAAGAAAATAATCGAAAGCAACTCTATCGTTTGAGGACTATTTGACACAGGATATAAAGATTTTTTGTTGAGTTTTGATGGCTCCAGTGGCTGAGCAGGCAATTCTTTTAACTGTTCTGTTAGATTTTGCATTATTATATTTAATTGAGCAGTGTGTCAAGGACTAGGCCAGTCCATGAGCCTACAGTTCTAGGGAAGGGATTTCTTTTGTATCACTCTCAAAATTTGACCTGCCACTTTCTTGGAATGATCAAGAATCAGCTACCGCAGAGAAGAGTTCATCAGATAGAATTCAGGAGCTAAGAAAAATAAAATGTAATCTTATATGCTTTTTATTGATGGTATTTAAAATCACACAACTGGGTTTATTTGCTATATCTATAAAGTAGTGTTGGAATTTGAAAAGTACTACTTATGTGCACAGAAACAATACAATAATACTCAAATTTACAAAGGGATATAATAATCCATTTAACATGCAAATAGCTGTTTGTGAAATTGTAACAGTTAATATAACAAAAGTTTCATGAACACAGTACTAATGCATAGCAAAGTACAGCAATTAATTAAGCATTTCAAATTTATAAAGGTAAAGCCTTAATATCTGTAAATTTCTAAACATTTATCTCAGTGTTAACATGGTTTTACTTCAATGTTACCCTATTAGAAGATAGATTTTAAATGCTTCTCCTTCTTCAATACAGCATCATACCGTGAGAGGTGAAATGGGAACAACTAAATTTCTGTGCCATTTTTGCCCATTCTCATGAATCTGATGTAGCATTATTGCAGTGTCTAAGGTAGGCAGGTACTCTAAAGGATCTGCTGAATTGAATTCTTAGCTTCCAAAGAGCTGGTGTCATGTAAACAGCCTGTCTGCCAGAAAGCCATGTCTCTGGTTGAAAAACATTCCTGGACCAATAATTGAGAAATTAAGACTAGCTGCCAATGAAAACAGACTCCTCTGTAATTGACAGATGACAGTGTGACCTTTTGTATCAAGTCAAAATTTCTCAGGGAATAAGACCAGGTGTCATTATTTTCCTTTATCATTTCTAGCAAATACTAAAGTATTTTGGGTGTGAGTATCATTTGGTAGACCATATCCGCAAGAAGTTTTTGTTTGTTTGTTTGTTTTGTTTTGATCCTTCAAGGGGAAGCTTTAACTCCAATAATCCTAAAGCAGAGAGATCTGATCAGATCAGTGGGCAGGAGTAGGAGGGGCCACAGGAGGAGGATGCCTGAGACAATGGTAAACAGCCTGGGATGGAATTAGCTGAGAAGCCTGACGTGCCCAGAGCACATGGAGTTACGGGCCAGAAGATTTATGATGAAAGAGGGCAGAGACTGGCTCTCAGACTGTCTTCCTCCAGGATGTCTGGTGATCCTGCTACAGCTGCCTGCGTTTCCCAAAGCTCTGTGTGTTGGATGGGAGAAGAAACTCCGGGTGCAGTCTAGGGTCGGGCCAGTCTGGCAGAGGGTGGCAGGGTTGTTCTCCTTTGGGTGTTCTAGAGCGGACGGGCTCTGAGGCCTGCCCTTCTTCCCACATTCTGTAGCCTTATGTATCTTACCTTGTTGTAGTTTGTACGCTAACCCTATAGAAAAAAGATAATTAAAAACTAACAGGGGGAATGATGGGGAACTCAGGAGTTAAAGAGGTTAGCCTTCATTGATAGGCTTAAGTGATTAAAGCTGGAACTTGAGAGTGAAAGACGGTAGTCTTAATTGATAAGCCTAAGTGATGAATGCATGTGGAAAGCTTTTATTCCAAAATTGTATAGCTTTTGAGTAATGACTTCTTTCTTTTGTTGCCAAACCTTTGCCTCCGGAATTGCGACTAGAGGGTGGCCTCGGGCAGCAGGACGTACTTGCTGTTCGTAACAGTAGAACCTCCAGAGTCATTAACATCTAAATGATGAAATTATGTTAAAAATTACTTTTACTAGTAGGTTTTTAACATATTAGGCTTATTCTTTCTGACACCACTAAAATGCATGTCAGTTTTAAACACTGGCATGAGTTACCAGACAAGTAACTCCCAAGGGCAGTAATCTTCCAAATACTGAACTTTACTGAATGTAAATATCCCTGAGAGTGAAGTAAGAAAAGGAAAAGCCTTAAACTGGCAGGTCAACTACTCTCAAGATACTACACTTCTCAGAAGGAAATTTTCTTATGTTTGGAATTACCCCCTTTTTTCAGTTTCAGGTATTGGGAAAGGGACAATACACATTCTTTTAAAACATTTTTAATGTATTTTTTAAGATTTTACTTATTTATTTTAGACAGAGGGGAAGGAAGGGAGAAAGAGAGGGAGAGAAACATCAGTGTGTGGTGGCTTCTCACTCGCTCCCTACTGGAGACCTGGCCCACAACCCAGGCATGTGCCCTGGCTGGGAATTGAACCAGCGACCCTTTGGTTTGCAGGTCAGCACTCAATCCACTAAGGGGGCATGCAGGAGACAACCACACACTGATGTTTCCCTCTCTTTCTTCCTTCCTTCCCCTCTGTCTAAAAAATAAATACATAAAGACACACATATATAAGCCTTGACTGTGTTCCTCTCTAATATTTCATTTGGTACCTGCCTATGTTTTTCTGCTCATCAGAGAAACATTTTTTATAATCATTTTCTCTTGTAAACAAAGTTTATAAGATTTGTTTTATACTCAAGGAAGTTACTAGTATGTAAAGAGCTAAGTATGTACAAAGGCACATAAAAATCCTAAGTTTCTGATTTTGGATAATATTTTTTATCTCAGAAAAGTTTTGGGTCAGTATGAGAACATGAAAAGTCAGTCAGCAGCATGTCTTCTGCTTACCTACAATTAGTGCTTAATCGTATTATTTTTATTGATCCAAATCTTAGCTATATTTCAAGATATGGAATGATTCTTGCTTTTAAACATAAATATTTTTCATTTCAAGAAGCATGTGTTCAATGGTGTTTTAAATAAGTTTATATATTCCTAGCATTCTGTGTGATTTCCAAGTAGGCGTATAAATATCTTATGCAATGTTCCTGCTTGAGAGTGTACCGTCTACTTTACTGTGAATTCAGCTTCCTAGGATTTGAACATTCCACCTTCCTCCAAACAGAACAAAAAAACAAAACAGTTCTCCTCCCTTTAGTCTTTGTTTAGTTAATTTCACCCTTCAGGTATCCCTGCCCTACGTGATGAGATAAGTCCCCGCCCCACCACCCACTCTTCTATGTCTCTTCTTAACAGTACTGCTCCTAGGACTTCCGCCAAGATGGAGGCATAGGTGGAAACACTGTGCCTTCTCCCACAACCAAGTTTGAATACAACAAAGATTTGGAGAAACAAAGACATAACCAAAGGACAGAAAATTGAATTATACGGAAGTCCGACTACATCTAACTGTTCAATGGGGAAGGTAAGAGGGGCGGAGCCAGCAGTGAGCAGGGTCGGGCAGGACAGGGCCCCCGACCCAGGCGCGCAGGCAGATGGGAACCAGTTGGGGTGCGGGGCAGACCGCGGGCGCATATTCGCGCACAGTGAGACAGACCATGCAGGCCCCAGGGGGCGAGGGCTGACGGCGGTGGCACACTCGCGTGCAGTGGGACGAAATGCCTGGGCCCAGTGACGGCAGCAACTGCGGCACCGGTTAGGGCCGTGGCGGCAGGCGGCGGACAGGACGCCATAGTCCCTCTTTGACCCCGCCCCACATACAACGTCACAACCCAGCGACTTAGTTGCCCTGTTTTAGTGAACAATTTAGGGCTCTGATCCTGCTATGGGACAGGCATGAACAACCCGAGAGATGGCGCGAGAAGAACTCAAAGTCCCAGAGCCAATAACTCTAAGCGACCAACAGATTGCCAGCCTCTCAGAAGCACAATTCAGGACATTATTTATCAGGATGCTCACAGAACTGGTAGATTATAGTCACAAATTAGAGGAACAAAGTCACAAATTAGAGGAACATATGAAGGCTAAACTAATTGAAATGAAGGGAGATGCACAGGAAACCAATAGTGATGGAAAGGAAACGGGGACTCAAATCAAGGGAGTGGACCAGAAGGAAGAACAAAACATCCCACCAGAAAGGAATGAAGAAATGAGAATTCAAAAAAATGAGGAGAGGCTTAGGAACCTCCAGGACATCTTTAAACGTTCCAACATCCGAATTATAGGGGTACCAGAAGGGGGAAAGAAACAGCCACGAGTGGAAAACATATTTGAACAAATAATAAAGGAGAACTTCCCCAGTCTGGCAAAGGAAATAGACTTCCAGGAAATCCAGGAAGCTCAGAGAGTGCCAAAGAAGTTGGACCCAAGAAGGAACACACCAAGGCACATCATAATTACATTAGCCAAGACCAAAATGAAGGAGAGAATCCTAGAAGCATCAAGGGATAAGGGGACAGTCACCTACAAAGGAGTACCCATCAGACTGTCAGCGGATTTCTCAAAAGAGACCTTACAGGCAAGAAGGGGCTGGAAAGAAGTATTCCAAGTCATGAAATCCAAAGACCTACAGCCAAGATTGCTTTATCCAGCAAAACTTTCATTTAGAATGGAAGGACAGATAAAGTGCTTCTCAGATAAGGTCAAGTTCAAGGAGTTCATCATCACCAAGCCCTTATTATATGAAATGCTAAAGGGACTTATATAAGAAAAAGAAGATGAAAAATATTAACAGTGAAAAGACAGCAAACACACAGTTATTAACAACCACACCTAAAACAAAAGCAAACCAAGAGGACAGCTAGATCAGGAGTGGAACAATAGAAATGAAGAACACATGGAGGGTTAGAAACAGGGGGGTGGGAGGGGGAGAAGGGGGGAGAAGGCACAGAAAATAGCATAGATGGTAGGTAGAAAATAGATAGGGGGGAGGGCGAGAATAGTGGGGGAAATATAGAATCCAAAGAACTTGAGACACGTGGTTATAAACTAAGGGGGGGAGAATGGTGGGGGAGGGAGGGTGCGGGTGGAGGGGAATGAAGGGGGGGAATAGAACAACTGTAATGGTATAATCAATAAAATATATTTAAAAAAAAAGAGTACTGCTCCTAGTTGTAAGGTTCTGTTTGCAGATATTGGCTCCATGCCTATTCTCCCTTTGCACCAGAAGACATGCTAGAAAAGTGACATGCCGATTTTGTGTTTGTTTGTTTGCTCACCTAGTGGCTTCCAGAATGACTACCATAGAATAAGTGCAAATATGCCTGTTTTTGGAATGCATAGATGGATAGATAGACAAATAAAGCAGCTTCATGTGTGCAGTTTGTTTATTTTTTTAAATAATAATTATTTTTTAAAGATTTTATTTATTTATCTTTAGAGGGGAAGGGAAGGAGAGAGGGAGAGAAATATCGATGTATGGTTGCCTCCCCTCGAGGGTCCCCTGCTGGGAACTGGCCTGCAAGCCAGGCATGTGCCCTGACTGTGAATCGAACCATAATCTTCTGCTTCACAAGCCCATGCTCAAAGTTGAATCTGTAGCAAACCTGTGGGTGAGCCTTTTTTTGTGTGTGTGTGTGACTGAATGGATTTATTTATTTATTTATTTATTTATTTATTTTTCAAGTGCAGTTTTCTGTCTATTATTCCCATCCCACCCCACCCCCCCGTGCTCCCCCGTCCCTCCCATTTCCACCCTTCTCAGTTGTTGTCCATGTATCCTTTCTATATATTTCTCTAAATCCCTCCACTATTTCCCCTGAAATTCCCTCCCCTCTTCCCTCTGGTCACCATCAGCCTGTTCTCTATTTCAGTGTCTTTGGTTATATTTTGCTTGATTGTTTGTTTCGTTGTTTAGCTTCCTGTTAAAGGTGAGATCATATGGTATTTGTCCTTCAACACCTGGCTTATTTCACTCAGCATAATGCTTTCCAGTTCCATCCATGTTGTTGCAAAAGGTAGGAGCTCCTTCTTTCTTTCTGCGGCATAGAATTCCATTGTGTATATGTGCCGTAGTTTTTTGATCCATTCATTTACTGAAGGGCACCAAGGTTGCTTCCAACTCTTGGCTATTGTAAATTGTGCTGCTATGAACATTGGGGTGCATATGTTCTTTGGGATTGGTGTTTTAGGGTTCTTAGGATACAATCTTAGCAGTGGAATTGCTGGGTCAAAAGACAGGTGCAATTTTAGTTTTCTTAGAAAATTCCATACTGTTTTCCATAATGGTTGCACCAATCCGAAATCCCACCAACAGTGGACCAGAGTCCCCTCTTCCCCACACCCTCTCCAACATTTGTTGTTTATTGCTTTGTTTATGATAGCCATTCTCACCGGTGTAAAGTGGTATCTCATTGTAGTTTTAATTTGCATCTCTCTGATAGCTAGCGATATTGAGCATCTCTTCATGTGTCTCTGGATCCTCTGTATGTCCTCCTTGGAGAAGTATCTGTTCAAGTCCTTTCTCCATTTTTTAATTGGGTTAGTTGTCTTCTTAGAGTGGAGTTGTGGGAGTTCTTTGTATATTTTGGAGATTCAACCTGTGTCTGAGGTATCATTGGCAAATGTTTTCCCATACAGTTGGTTGTCTTTTTATTTTAATGTTGTTTTCTTTAGCCATGCAGCAGCTTTTTATTTTGATGAGATCACATTTGCTTATTCTTTCCTTTATGTCCCTTGTTCTAGGAAACATATCAGTAAAAATGTTGCTGCATGAAATATTTGATATTTTCCTACAAATGTTCTCCTCTAGGACTTTAATGGTGTCACGGCTTATATTTAAGTCTTTTATCCACCTTCAATTTATTTTGGTGTATGGTATAAGTTGGTGCTCGAGTTTCATTTTTTAAAAGTTTTTTTTAAGATTTTTATTTATTTATCTTTAGAGGGGAAGGGAAGGAGAGAGGGAGAGAAATATCAATTTACGGTTGCCTCTGGTGAGTCCCCGGCTGGGAACTGGCCTGCAACCCAGGCATGTGCCTTGACCGGGAAGTGAACCACGATCGTGTGGTTCGCAGGCCCGTGCTCAGTCCACTGAGCAACACCAGCCAGGGCTCGAGTTTCATTTTTTTTGCAGGTATCTGTCCAGTTCTCCCAACACCATTTGTTGAAGAGGCTATCTTTACCCCATTTTATGTTACTGCCCCCTTTGTTGAATATTAATTGACTGTAGAGAGTTGGGTTTATTTCTGGGTTCTCTGTTCTGTTCCATTGGTCTATGTGCCTGTTTTTATGCCAGTACCAGGCTGTTTTGATTACAGTGGCCTTGTAATACAGTTTGATATCAGGTATTGTGATCCCTCCTACTTTGTTCTTCTTTCTCAACATTGCAGCTGCTATTCGGGGTCTTTTATGGTTCCATATAAATTTTTGAAGTGATTGTTCTATGTCTGTGAAATATGCCATTGGTACTTTAATAGGTATTGCATTGAATCTGTAAATTGCTTTGGGTAGCATGGACTTTTTGATGATGTTAATTTTTCCAATCCATGAACACGGCATATGTTTCCATTTGTTTGTGTCTTCCTTGATTTCTTTCTTCAGTGTTGTGCAGTTTTCTGCATACAGGTCTTTAACCTACTTGGTTAGGTTTATTCCCAGATATTTTATTTTTCTTTTTGCTATATTGAATGGGATTTTTTCTTGATTTCTGCTTCTGCTGATTCATTGTTAGTATACAAAAATGCCTTTGATTTATGGATATTGACTTTGTAACCGACTGTTTTGCCAAATTCACTTATTAGTTCAAGCAGTTTTTTGGTAGAGTCTATAGGATTTGCCATGTACACTATCATGTCATCTGCAAACAATGCCAGTTTTGTTTCTTCCTTTCCAATTTAAATGCCTTTTATTTCCTTTTCTTGCCTGATCACTGAGGCTAAAACTTCCAGTACTATATTAAATAGAAGTGGTGAAAATGGACAACCTTGTTTTGTTCCTGATCTTAGTGGAAAAGCTTTTAGTTTTTGCCCATTGAGTATGATGTTGGCTGTAGGTTTTTCATATATGGCCTTTATTATATTGAGGAATGCTCCCTCTATTCCCACTTTGCTGAGTACCTTTATCATAAATGGGTGTTGTACATTATCAAAAGCTTTTTCTGAATCTATTTATATGACCATGTGGTTTTGTCTTTGCTTTTGTTTATGTGGTGTATTACATTTACTGATTTGTGGATATTGAACTATCCTTGCATCCCTGGGATGAATCCCACTTGGTCGCGGTGTATGATCTTTTTGATGTATTGTTGGATAGATTTGCCAATATTTTGTTGAGGATTTTAGCGTCTATGTTCATCAGCAATATTGGCCTGAAGTTTTCTTTCTTTGTTGTGTCTCTATGTGGTATTCGAATTAGGATGATGCTGGCTTCATAAAAAGAGTTTGGGAGTTTCCCGTCATTTTGGATTTTTTGGAATAGTCTGTGAAGAATAGGGGTTAGCTTTTATTTAAAAGAATTGTAGTATTCTCCTGTGAAACCTTCTGGTCCAGGGCTTTTGTTTGATGGGAGTTTTTTAATTACTTCTTCAATTTCACCTGCTGTTATTAACCTGTTCAGGTTTTCTGATTCTTTTTCATTGTGTTTTGGAAGCTTATATTTTTCTAGAAATTTGTCCATTTCACCTAGGTTTTCAAATTTCTTGGCATACAGTTCTTCATAGTAATTTCTCACTATCCCTTCTATTTCTGTGGTATGAGTTGTAATCTCTCCTCTTTCATTTCTGATTGTGTTTATTTGTGCCCTCTCTCTTCTTTTCTTAATGAGCCTACTTGGTATGATTGGTATGATTTCAATTTTCCTGAATTTGTTGAGGCTCGTTTTGTGTCCTATCATGTAGTCTATCTTGTAAAATGTCCCATGTGAATTTGAAAAGAATGTGTATTTCTCTTCTTTGGAATGAAGGGCTCTATATATATATATCAGTCAAGTCCATTTCAGCTAGGGAGTTGTTTAGTGCAGCTATATCTTTGTTGATATTTTGTTTCGAAGATCTGTCCATTTTTGACAGTGGGGTTTTAAAGTCCCCTACTATAATTGTGTTGCTGTCAATATCTTTCTTGAGGTCCTCTAAGATTTTCTTTATATATTTGGGTGCTCCCATGTTGAGTACATATATATTTATAATGTTAATGTCTTCTTGGTGGATTCTTCCCTTGAGTATTATGAAGTGACCTTCTGGGCCTCTCTTTATGGCCCTTTTTTTGAAATCTATTTTGTCTGATATTAGAATTGCTACCCTGGCTTTTTTTTCTTGATCATTTGCTTGGAAAATTTGTTTCCAGCCTTTCACTTTTATTCTGTGATGATCTTTTGTCCTGAGGTGGGTCTCCTGTAGGCAGCATATGTGTGGGTCATGCTTTCTTATCCATTCAGCTATTCTATGTCTTTTGATTGGAGCATTTAATCCATTTACATTTAAGGTTATTATTGATAGGTGCTTATTCATTGCCATTTTTGTACCAGAGTTCCTCTCCGTATCTCTCTTTTCCTTCCTTTCCTTAAAGCAGCCCTTTTAGTAATTCTTGTAGAGCTGGTTCGGTAGAAACATATTCCTTTCTACTTCTTTTGTCTTGGAAGCTCTTTATTTGGCCTTCTATCTTGATTGAGAGCCTTGCTGGGTACAGTAGCCTTGGTTGTAGGCCTCTGGTTTTCATTACTTGGAATATTTCTTGCCATTCTCTTCTTGTTTGTAGTGTTTCCATGGAGAAGTTGGTAGCCAACCTTATTGGGGCTCCCTTGTATGTTACTTCCTTTTTCTCCCTTGCTGCCTTTAAGATTCTCTCTTTGTCTTGGAATTTTGCCATTTTAATCATGATGTGTCTTGAAGTGGGCCTCTTTGGGTTCCTCTTGAATGGGACTCTGTGATTCCTGGATTTGTGTAACTTTTTTCTCACCAAATTAGGAACATTTTCCATCATTACTCTTTCAAGTAGGATTTCCATCCGTTGTTCTTCTTCTTCTCCTTCTGGTATTTCTATTATTCAGATATTATTACGTTTCATATTGTCTTGCATTTCTCTTAATTCCTCTTTATTCTTTTTGATCCTCTTTTCACTTTCTTGCTCTTTCTGGGGGATTCTTTCTACTGTGTCCTCCAACTCGCTGATCCGATCTTCCCCCTCATTGATCCTGCTTATCATTCCTTCTGCTGTGTTCTTCAGTTCCGAAACTGTATTCTTCATTTCCTCTTGGCCTTTGCTGATAGTTTCTATTTCCATTTTCATGTTGATATAGTTTGTGGAGAGTTCATTGTAGCTCCCCTCTAGTTTCTGGTAGCTCCCCTCTAGTTTCTGGTAGCTCATTGTGAGCTCATTGAATTTCCTTATAACTAGTGCTTTGAATTCAATATCTGATAGCTGACTTGCCTCTCTTTCATCTAATATTATTTCTGAGACTTCCACCTTTTCTTTCATTTGGGCACTGTTTCTTTGTCTTCTCATTGTTTATGAGGCTCTTCTTGTTAGCCTCTGTTTCTTAAATTGATCTGTTCTGACTCCCTGGGTTTATAGTGTGGAATGCTTCACAAATTTGTGTGTCATCCTTGCACAGGGGCCATGCTAATCTTCTCTGTATCGTTCCAATTTTAGTATATGTGCTGCCGAAGCGAGCACTGGGTGAGCCTTTTGAAGGCAGAACTGTAGTGTTAGTCATCCGTGTATGCTAAAAGCCTAGTTCACTTGCAGAAACAGAGTGGAAAGTTTTCCTGAATTGAAATGAAAGATAAATAACAACAAATTGATAACTTCTCTTACTCATGCAGTTCCTTTCTTTTCCTTTCACTCACTATTTTAACAAATATTTATTGATCACCTACCAGGATGCAGTAATTATGCTAAGTGGTGGAGATTAACTGAGTTAATATCTGTGAAGTGCTCAGAATAGTGCCTGACACAGAAGAAAGCCTGTTGAATGAAATAGAATTAAAGTAAACAATGCTGTCACACACACTCTGGTACTGTATTATTTCACTGTGGCTGACTCATGGAGCAATGATGAAATAAACTTGGCCTCTGTCCTCACAAAGTGAAGGCCACACAGCTTACACTCTAATAGGAAGAAAGTTACAAGGAGATTTTTAAAAATTTAGTTTAGCATGATTGCTTTTATGAAAGAGGTAAGTGCAAGGAATAATGGTGGCGCAAAGGACAGTGATCAATTAAGCCTAGGCAAAGAAACTTCCCAGAAAATGAGCCACTTAATTTGGACCTTGAATGATGGGGATTCTCTAGGCAGACAAATTGAGGGGGTGCAAGAAGAAAGAATAAAATAGATGTTTTCTTCTACTAACTAATGAAATCTAGCCGAGTATGGGCAGTTGCTTCACTGTCATTTTAGAATCCTCTGGGTATTGCTGATGAAGCTGGATATTAAGGACGCTGTAAATCTTAAATGTCCAGGATTCCTTCTCAGGTCTGACCCCTAGTGTCTTAAATGGTAAATACATGGCCAAGTTGTAATAGAACACCAATTCAGAAGAGTTTTATTGGAGACTGTTCTCTAAAGCAGCAATTTTCAACCTGTTTTGTGGTGGACTCCGGCCAGCAGAGTCCGCCTGTTTTGGCTGATGATGATAATGAATGCACAGGTGACAGCAATCCTGTGGAGAAGAAGGGAGCAGCACAGCCACTCTCCCAAGGGGAGAGTGCCTATGGGTGCCTTGGTCACTCCCTTAAGGGGAGAGTACCCCAAACCTTGCCTGGACAGGCTTTTATTGTTTTCTTGGGATTTTACATTAGAGAAAGATTTATTATCTATTACATATACTATTACTGTCTACATTTTAGGTACGATCAAGAAAATGAAAATAACATGCAGAGGGAAATGGCCATGAGCTGATCAGCTCTGTCCTTGGGAAAATTCAAGCAGGCTTTGGGTATTACGTTGAAGATAGACAATACACATTTGTTGTTTTAGACCAGGGTGATGGGGCTTTAGCAAGAGCAAGCCATAACAGTCTGTATGCATTTTCTAGGCCTGATTCCCATGGGAAAACTCGGTTTGAAGGTCTGGCTCCTGCCCACTTCATTTCTGTAGGGTTTTCATACAGAGCTGAGTCACATTTGCCAGACTTAAACTGGTCCCCTACACTGTTTCATCTCATAGCACATATAAACTAATTACTAAAATTCTCTGGCACACCAACAAGATATATCTTTTGCCAATCTGACCAAAAATAGATATAATTTTGATTCATTCACACTGGATGGTTATTTCTTGCTGTGGACCCTGCCTCACAGTGTCCACAACATTATGGATGAGATAAGATACATTCACATGGACTACTGAGTCCTGTGGAGGAAAAGGGACAGCATGGCTACTCCCTCAAGGGGGGAGAACCTCAGAGTGGCCTGGCCACTCTCTGAAGGGGAAAGAGAGCTGACCCTTGCCCTGACAGGTTTTTATTGAATTTCAATTAGCACAGGAGTACAGGTAAACTTCATTAATCACTGACAGGCAGTAAGAATCAAACAATAGAATACAAAGAACTCTGAAGGCCTATTCTGAGTCAGAGTCTGTTAGCTAAAGGGCTATAAAACTTTGGGAAACAAATTCATTTTCTGCCCGGGACTTTATCATTTAATTTAGAGTATTCTTAGCAAAGCAGATTTCACAGGATTTTATATATTCTTTCTTAGGCCTGATCACCTGGGGAACCCACCCTTTCCAGCACAGGGCTGCACTGCCCTCTGTCATTGTTTCAGGCTTAAGTCAGGCAGGGAAGTAAGGCAGCCAAGAGATTAGGAGACTTCTCACAGACAGAATGAGGACTCAGGCTATGTCAAAGTCAACGGACAAGGGTCCATCACCCCCTTTTGCTGTAGCCCCCCAAGTTCTTCCCTGGAGTCTCCCCATGATCATGCCTGTCTCAGGTCATCCCTCCCTTGAGGAATCTTACCTGTCATTGGCTAACACATCAAACATTGGGGGCCAGTTGTGGAAGAAATAGAAGTAAAAGGAGCAGAAGCAGTGCTTCTGCCAGGGAGATAAACTTTGTCTCCTTAGTGGCTTATGGTACCAAGGTCACTCACTCAGCCTTAGCCATGGCCGGGGGGTGGGGGGTGGAGGGGGTTACAGCTTCTGAAACCTTGAAGGGGCAGTTCTCAATAATTGGTTTGTTGACTGTCATTTTTTATTTGACAGTCTAAGGGAAAAGAGGTCAGTGCTCCTGACAGTAGTTTTAAAAGTCCTTGTGGCACACTGAGTGAAGACCATGGCTCTAAAACCTTTTTAAGAAATAATAGGCCCTGGCTGGCGTAGCTCAGTGGATTGAGTGTGGGCCTGCAAACCAGACGATTGGGGTTCGATTCCCATCCAGGGCACATGCCTGGGTTGCAGGCCGGTTCCTTGCAGGCTAACTCCCAGCAGGGGATGCACAAAAGGCAACCATACATTGATGTTTCTCTCCCTCTCTCCTTCCCCTCTAAAGATATATAAATAAATAAATAATTTTTTTAAAAAGTTGACTTTAAAAAAAAAGAAATAATAAAACTTATTCTTATTAATACTAATATTTCAGGGCCATTTTCACTGTAAGTTCAGTTGGTAATTAGAAACATCTCCCCATACTGCCTTGCCCTGTTGCTATTTGGTATCAGTAACTATTCATCTGAATTTTGTCTACTCTACGCCAAAGTAATTTGTTGAGTTTTAAAAATTCTGTCAGAAACAATTGTTTTGTTATATGAATAATGTAAGTTTCCCCCAAAGTGACTTCTTACAGTTATAAATTATAACTTTTATAAAAGTGACTTATTATAGTTAAGAACTATATAGTTCACTGTTTCTACCTTCACATGGCATGAAAATGCCTGTCTTGAAAACTGATAATTTAGATAAGAAATAACTTAGATAAGAAAGGGCACAAGGAAATAGCTCAAAAACATTGCCTTCTGACACACAGCTCAGTGAAAACAATTGAATTCACTCTTCTTTTTTCTTTACTCCCAAACTGACCACTTTCTTTATAGTTGGGATGGGAGGTGCAGAAATAGACTTTAAACCTGAACTTTGGGGGTTAATGAGTGCATTCTAGTGAAAGAGCTGCGTAATGTTTTTGTTGTTGGTTAATTTATTCATTTATTTTTATTGTTCACACTATTACAAATATTCCCCATTTTTCTCCCCTTTGCCTTGCTCCAAGCAGCCCTTGCCTCTACCCACTGTCCCCCACCTCCACCCCCACCCCTCGCCTCCACCCACCACATTGTTGTCTATGTCCATGGGCCATGCATATCTGCATACATGTTCTTTTTTAATGTTATTTTAATTGTTTGCATATATGTTCTTGAGCTAATCTCTTCCATCGCCTCTTGCCCTCCACTGTGACAGCTGTTGGTCTGTCCCATGTATCATTGCCTCTGGTTTTATTTTGTTCATCCATTTATTTTGTCCATTAGATTCCACATGGGTGAAATCATATGGTATTTGTCTCTCTCTGACTGGCTTAATTAACTTAGCATAATGTTCTCCAGGTCCATCCATGCTGTCACAAAGGGTAACCCTTTTTTCTTTTATATGTCCACATAGAATTTCACTGTGTAAATATACCACAGCTTTTTTATCTATGCATCTACAGATGGTTTCCACCAGTAGAATTACAGTCTTACCAAATCTGCCCTGATTTCAACAGCTTTGCTAAACAACTGTGGATATACTCAGAATTATCTCTCATGTTTCACAATATATGTGTGTGTGTTTTCTCCCCAAGCTCCACAGGAAGAAAACAACTGTTTGTTCTCTATCTTCTGAGTTTACTTTATGAGTAAGTCAGATGAGTCCATTGAAATCATAAGCATTTATTGAGTACCTACTATGTGCTGGGAATGTTGTTTCATACTGGACATACAGAGATGTATAGGACAGTTTCTGACCTGAAGGAGCCCATAGACTACTTGGGGACACTAAATATGAAGCAAAAATCTGGAGCAATACAACTTGCAACTACTTTAAGAGGGGCATAAAGTGCCATGAATACAATTTTCTTTTCCAGTGGGAGTCTACACAGAAAATAATTTAAGTGACTATTTATGGCCACTTATAGAGGCCATACAGATTTACTATGTATCTAGAATAGTACTAGTTGCATACTATTCTTATTTTTCATTTTCTTTTTATGTTTTTAATTTTTTTATCCTCACCCAGTAGCATTTTTCATTGCTTTTAGAGAGAGGGGAAGGGAGAGAGAGAAACATCAATGTGAGAGAGAAACATTGATTTATTGCCTCCTGAATGCACCCCAACCAGGGATTGAACCCGTAACCTTTTGTTTGCAGCATGACACTCCAACCAACTAAGCCACACCAGCCAGGGTGGTGTGCTCTTTCAAGAATACAGACTATTCTTGAAAGAATTGATGGAATAGTCACTTAAATTATTTTCTGTTTTCTTGATTAAGAGGAATACTGGTGTACTTAAACAAAATACTTATTGTTTTGCCTTTTTGTGTACCTGTCAGTATATGATAATCTCTACTAAACTAATTTATAGCTCTGGCCTAATCTACTGATTTTGGTCATATATGTTACCATACTGGCTTTTATATATTACTGCAGCATGTCTCAAAGAATCCTACATAAAACTCATTTCCTTAAGATGTTGTAATGTTACAGAAAAATGAAGCGACCAGACACCGAGGGTTCAGGAGCACAATCTTTATTTACGTGCACGGGCCCAGAGGGTGATCTCCAAATTCTGAGCCCCGAACAAAGGGCTCCTGGGGTTTTTATAACCTGTAGGACCTTCCTGTCTACATAGAGGAAGCAGGTTACAGAAGTGGAATGTGGAAGTTATGTCTATTTCCTTATTTGGGGATATCTGAGGTGCTATGCCTCTCATTGGCTGCACAGCAGAAGCAGGTTACAGAAGCAGAATGAGGAAGTTAAGACTCTCCTACGGGGCATTCTTAGGCTAGTGGAAAAGGGATTTTTCTTTATCAGTAAGGTAAGAGGGTTTGCTGCATGCACAATTACATTTTTAGGTAAATGAAAAAGCATATATAGCATATGTATTTCTTTTCAGAGATTAGCAGTTGATATTAGCATATTAAAACTTTGAGAAATCTTGTTTAACACATCATTTCCCAAACATAATTGATATCTGATTATATATAAACTCCCATGCTTCGTGGTAGATCTATTAACTTCACATGGGAATGTTCACAGATACTTTGAGAAATTCTGTGTTTTAACATGTTTTGAAGGTGCTAATTTTCATTATAATCACACTAATCACACATATTTTAGTTAAGATAATTAAATGTTTACTCACAACCATCTCTAAGTTAAGGAGTCATTTTTCAGACAATATTATCTGTAAAAGTCTCATGTAATTGAAGGCTTTACACGATTCTTCATAATACACTTTAATATCTATTATCACATGCTCACTTTTTTATAGATTGTAGTATTTAGAGAATGTCATAATGAGAAAAATATAACAGTTTGGAGGTTTGAAACTTAGTTTTACCATATGTACATATACTTACATTTATAAAGATACACAAATATACACATAAACCAATGTTCTGTATTTCAATTCTTATTTCCTACACTATAAATTCATTTGAAGATGCTTTTATATAATATAATTATGTGAATTGGTATCAGATTATTAAAAGTAAATGATAAGCATTGTCACTGTGATTTTAAAATCACTATGCCTAAAAAGAAAATGGAGCTAGGTGACTCATTGTATGTGAAGTTTTAGAACTCCTCACAGCAGGCAATTTATGCAAAACAAATTGACATATTTAAACATTCAAAATATTATTTAAAAGTCACAAAGATTTCCTCAATATTATATTGTTACTTGTTACAATTCCCAATTTATTAGCCAGTAGACACTGAAATAGATTATTTTCATGTTCAAATGGTGAATTATAAAGGAGTTTCATTAGTAAGGAAAACAGACTTGCATTGTAATTTGACTTAAACTGAAAATGAAGCAAAACAAAAACAGCTCAGGTGGATTTAACATAGAGAAGTTAGTCAGATGACTCTACTAACTTGCAATTAGTTCTGCTATGTACTAACTTTAGAAACATTTTAAATCTCTAACCCACACACATTTCCCTGAAAAAGAATGTTTTGTACCCAGAAAAATATACAAAGAATTAAAACTTAGTAAAACTACCAAATTAGTGTTTTATTTTTATAAAATGTATTTTATATACTTCCTACTCATCTCTACCCTAATATATAAATATCTTCTCTACCCTACAAAGGTTCTTTTGACTAGTCTAACAATGAAATTAAAATGTCACATAGTAAAAGGAGAAAAACATATTTAATGTGTGTGTCTGGGAACCCTACATACAGGGGAGGTTGGAAGACAGAAAAGCAGAATGAGGTATATATATGCCCCGTTTAGCCAAGGAATGGAATGGGAGCTTCGGTGGGCATAAGAGCAATTCACGAAAGGATAAGAAGAGCAGATGTTCAGTAGTTGGATGCTTGCCCTGCCCTATGCATAGCCCATAAAACTTTATTTCTGATAATTACTCCTATTATGGGCAAGGCCCCCAATTTAAATTCTTTAAGGAAGAGGTTTGAGTTTCTGTTGAGCCTGCAGGGTTTCAATTGCCTTTGGCTCAAAATAATCCTCACACCAAAGTGGCACCTCTTGGTGAGGACTGTTCTAAATCCCTCCACTGCATACGTTTTGTCCAGCTAATGTGAAGACAAATGCAGAGTTAACGATTTGTCTGTGGTGTGATATCTCTTCCCTGGAATTCTTCATTCAGAAATGTTATAATATATATACTCATATATATTATCTATCTACCTGTCTATATCTGTTGCATTCACCAACCTCGAGAACAAATGTCGGAGACTTTCGGGGTTCCAAAGATGTTACTTTATTGGCCAAGTTTAACCTGCGCAGGGGCGAACTCTCCAAAGTGTCCGGAGACACAGTGCCCGCAAGGGCTGCAAATGAGAGTCGCGCCAAACGCTTACAGGCTTAGGGTTTTAAGGAGGCGCGCAAGCAAGCTGGATACAGAAGCAGATGTGGTGGTTAGCGGTTGGCTCAGGGGCACAATAGGGTTACTGATCATTGGTGAGTTAACTCGTGCACTGGCTCGTGCTCCTTTACCTGATTGGTCAGTTGAGCTCGTGCACAGGGGCAAAATTTCCCTCCCTAGTGACTGACAAGATGGCTATCTGCCTGACTAACCTTTACTCTTAAACCACATCCTGGAACACACCCTGCTCTTCGGGCGTGTCCCGGAGCCTCTTTGCGTTAGTTAGTAAAACACCTTTTGCTTCCTTACAGCTATGTTCTGGCTAGTTCCCCTTGCCCTCAACAATATCTATTCTGAATCTTAACAGTATGTTGAAATCCAAATTCAAATAATCTATCATTCATTTTTAGCTTTAATCCACCACACCAAAATATGTCTCTTTTCTGAGGGACTGATCTAGTGAAAATGTGTAAAACACTTTGACTACATATACAATTCAAGGGCAGAATACAAGAAATAAAACTGACTCACCTGTCCAGAGTGCTAGAATATAATCATTTGAAACACAGAACAGTGTACATTCGTGTTACCTATAGTTAGGGCGTGTACAATATTTTCTCTAGGTATGCAAAAATGCCCTGTTAAATGAGGTTTGTGTAAAATTGGACAAACAAGTCCAGCAGAGGCTAACCAGAAAATGCACTTGTGTGTAAATGCCAGTTACTAGCCAACGCATGGAAGGTACTCTCTTGCTACCCTCCTAGGTTCTTGGCTGACACCCTTTAGTAATAATAGTTTAATAGGAGAAAAACAAGTGCAAATGTGCATAGTAGGTATCCAAAAAAAAAAAAAACAATTGCTCCCTCATCTGGCCCAAGCCATTACCTTAAATAACATCTCCAGCTAAAGACGAAAGAAAGATGGTGGGAGGGGGTGGTGGTGATTATTTGAGGTTTCTGGGAAAAGAACAGTAAACAAGGTTAAGGTTGTTATGCAAATAATGTAACCCACCCACCACTCTAGTAATGCTGCTGTAAGTGCTGACTCTGACTAATGAGGAGCTTGTAGATGAGCAGCATATTTGCATTAGAATCCTAGGAACTAACTTCAAAAGACACAGACCTCAACCCTCAGGCATCACAGCTCCAGGAGATTTGCTGACCTTCAGCCACGAAACCAGGATGCTGTGAATCCAGGATGATTAAACCAGGATGACGCATGTGGGACTGTTACCATACAAGGGTTGGGGGGGGGGGAGGTCGGGTAGTACTTGGCCCACCTAGGGATACCAAAAACTGCTTCAGAAAACAGAGGCCCCTCCCAAGGATGGTATACTAATATCTATTGGGCTCTTCTGTCCGCCGCCAATTGGAAAGACATCTCTCAATGCCAGAGATTTGTGAAAAGGAAACAAAATGTTTATTTAATGCTATTCAGACCTAATGCCTTCCTTAATATATTAAAGTTTTTAAGGGTATACACCTACACACACACACACACAGCGCTCCCTTCTCCCACTGTCCCAACTCCAGGTACCGTAAATCAGGAAAAGAGCACACGTCCTGTCGTGTGCTGGCACATGAGCTGTGTCGCCTGCCTGTCCAGGCAGGATCTCCAACTAATTCAAAGTGGTGCAGCACCTTCCACTGGTAAGAGTTCTTTGTACCAAGTTCCAGTCAAAGTCTGTCCTGCTTTCCAGGCCACTCTGCCAAAGGGAGCACCCCAAAGCCACGTGGGCCTCTTCTACCCAAGCCGCACTCCACCAAAAGCGCGTCTTTCTTCTTCACCTGGCTGCAGGGATCTCCATTCTGGCAAAGCTGCGTGGTCTTCCCTTTCACCTGGCCAAGAGGGGAGTCTGCACTCTGCTGAAACCGCGTGGCTCTCCCTCCTAATGGCTACAGGGGTCTACATCTTTCCAAAACAGCGTGGCTCTCCCCCTCACCTGGCCAAGAGGGGTTCCTCACTCTGCTAAAGCCACATGCCTCTCCCGCAGGAACTCTTTCAGAGAAGCAGCCCCCAATTCCATCCTGGGTAGCAGCCACTCACTTCTCCCTGGCCCAAAACTTGGCCACAGCTATTTAACATATCTATTAAACCAGTTAAAGGTTATAGATATGTTAAATGACCATTCCAGAGGTTAGCTGCAAAACTGTTGCTATGCAAAATGTTTGATCCACCAACCTCGAGAACAAATGTCTGAGACTTTCAGGGATTCAAAGATGTTAATTTATTGGCCAAGTTTAACCTGCGCAGGGGCGATCCCTCCAAGTGTCCGGAGACACTGTGCCCACTGGGGGCTCATCCGGGATTCGCACCTAGCGCTTACAGCTAAGTCCTTATATATAGGTCATCAAGCAAGTGTTTTGCACAGAAGCAGATTACTGGCTTACAGGGCCCACACGTGAGAAAAAGGGTGGGGTCTGACTCATCTGAAAGGGAAATTTTGAAACTAAACAGATGGCAATCAACTTACAGGGTGTCTGCTAGGGTTTCAGGCTCCTTGGGGCTGAGGCCATTTTTCTTGTTCCCAACAAAAAACAGCTCTCAATGGCCCTGCTCCATTCGTCCCTTCCCCCAACTGACACCTGGGTGGGGTGAGGACATCTTAATAATATTTCTTCCAATATTCCTATACACTTTGAGTTCTGGACACCATTCCAAATCTTTTCTGCCCCACCCCCACCCCCACTGGCTGCACCCTGTATCAGGACCATTGCTTGATAAGCTACAAGGTTATTATCAGAATAGACTGCTTGTTGCAGGTAGAAAACTTTTCAACCCCCTCCCCTTAATCTCTTTGTTCTGCTTTCCCTCTTCTTCTGGATAAAAACCTCTGCCTATGCTGAGACATGTAGATGGGCTTTGGGATAAGAGTCCTCCATTGCTTTGGGCTGCTGGCCCTTGAATAAACCATTTCTCCTTGCAGTAGCACCTGAGTCTGGCTTTTGTTCTGGCAGGCAGTCAAACCCACGTTTGGTTTAAATAGTATTCATATGAGTTTATAGAGATTTAATCATCTTTCTCTTCCTGCTACACGGAGAGAGACACATATACTCATGGAGTTTTCTCTTCTAAATGTAAATGTCTCTTACAAAGGGGTAATTTCTACTGGTTTTCAGAGATTCTCAGGGGTCTGCTCTGTTTAAAAAAAAAGAGCTTAAGGTAATCCTTATGCTAAAAGGCATATTTTGGGGTGTGTCCTTATGCATCTGCCTTTGCTGACAACCTGTCTCTTACGTCTTGCCCTTGCCCAGGAAATAAGAATGAAAAGCTGTGTTTTCCTAATTTTTTTATCATGTTATTGGTCCTAATCTTGGCCTACTGTAGAGAAATACAAGTAATTTTATATATTTGAATGTTTATTAATTCAAATAGTCCTTTAGTATATTTCTTAAGATTTCTTAGGTATAGAGTTACATCCTTTGCAAACATGAATAATTTACATCTTCCTGTCTGGTCTGTATGTCTTTTATTTTCTTACCTACTTGCCCTACCTAGAACCTCCAGCAAAATGCTGAACAGAAGTGGCAGGAGCAGATAGATGTCTCACCTTAGACATTTACCATTAACTATTCAATTAGTTTTGTTTATTTTGTAGATTTCCTTTATCAAGTTTGACACATTTTCTTTTATTTATTATTTTTAATTATAGGTTAAAAATTAATAAATCTTATATTATTTTCACATATACATTGTTGTGCTTGAACATTTATATATTTTGCAAAGTGATCAACCCCATAATTTGAGTAACCATTTGTCATTGGACATAGTTACTGAAAGGTTTTTTCAGGCTCCACCGAGGAAAAAATGCCAATCAGCCACAAAGGTAGGCAAAGTATAGAGCTTTATTGGGGTATGTGCGCCTGGGTGAGGTTCTCTGTTCCACAAAGTGGATCAAACAAGTTCGCCACCTGAATATGGAAAATGGCGGGGTTTTACTTCCATTGGCTCCCCGTGGGAGCTAGGGATTGGTCCCCTCTGAACGAAGCGGCAATACAGCATTGGTAGTTTTTTCCTGACTCAGGTTGCTATGCAGATGCCCCACCCTTCTGGCTCTGATTGGACGTCAGCCGTATTCTCTGGGTGCCATTTTGACTGCACCATCTTAATTGTAGTCCGGCCAAGGTTTTGTCCTACCCTGCCTATCCTAACATTCCAACATTTTTGATAGGATAATGGACGCCATGTTCCATCCAGCTACTTCCTGCTGTCAGGGAGGCATAGAGGGGAGGGGCTACAGGTCATCTGTTTCTAGTTCATCAGGGAGGGGCCAGGAGGTTTGGGTCTGAAGAAATATCTGATTAAAAGTAACCTGGGAAGCTTCGCGAATTCTTTCCTGGAGGAACCTCAGGAAAGAGGAGCCAAGCATTAATAGTATGCAGTTTATTATGACTGGTCCTAGGACCAGGGCCAGGGTGGTAAAGAGTAGGGAATGCCACCACAGGGTTGTTTTGAGAATGGTGGGGTCTCAGCATAATTTGTCGCTGAGGTTCTGTAGGGTATTAACATTCTCTTCTACTATGCTGCTCTCATTCACATAGAAGCAGCACTATTCCTGCAGGAAGAGATATGTTCCCCCTCTTTCTGCTGTTAGCAGGTCTAGAGCTCTGCGGTTCTGGAGGGCAACCTGGGCTTCCGAGGTTATCTGTCTCTGCAAAGGTGCTAGAGAGGTGGCTGAGGCATCAAAGGCCTGCTCCAACTCAGTCCGTAACTGGAGAGTGGCTTGGAGACTGTGTATTAGCCCAGCACCGCCTACCCCAGCTGCTGCCAGGATTGTGGTAAAGGTTAGACCTACTAGTATGGGCAGGAAGATGGCTTGTTTTCTTTATGCCTGGTTAGTTTGTCCCTGGGCTCTCCTTCTCCATAATGCATAAGCTGTGGGGTCAGCACGGTTGGGAAGCAAGGAAAGGCCGAGGAGTTAATGGTCCGCAGCAGCATTTCATTGCACCAGAAAAACGTACCTGGGGGGCTGGTGGTGGTTTCCGATATCTGCTCGGTCTAGTTACATGAGGAAGTGCCTGCAGTAGTGTAACATACTTTGGGAGTGTTCATTATGTTTTGAAAGAGAGGTACATCCTTTAGAAAAGAAAGTGTTGAGGAGTTTGTGACCTTGAGAGGAGTGGGTATGGGAACTGCCGCAATAGGGGAGCGGTCAAGAAAAGCACATAGAAAACAGTCGGTGACGTTTCCTATGTCAGTGATATTGAAGAGTTGAATTCCTTGGCATATGAGGCTTAGCCAAGAGAAAAGGGCACTCTCCTATTTTCCTTGTTGGATCTGTGTTTGCAAGGATTGTTCATGTGTTAATATGGTATTAGTCAACAGGGTTTTATTCCATGGTCCTGGAACAAGAGTTCAGTATATTTCAATGGAACTCTGGGGATATGAATATGAGAGGCTTTGGTATAGTTTTTCCTTCACTCCCTGCTCCCATTTGGAGTCCCATGGGTCATAAATGGTAAAGCGCCACGGCTGAAGAGTACTCCATTCATGGTACTTGCAATAGTAATAGGGGCAGCCTCCATACATGTCTGGCCAGAGTTTACAATTACCATCCATCTGATCATAGAGGAAGCAGAGAGCATGCCATCTGTACTGGGCAGTCCAGCCATCTGGCCCTCTAAAGCTACTTTTGGGAGCAGAAAGAAGGATGGTTGTAGAGCAACTAGTGGGAGGGCAGTCCACAAAAGTGACAGGGTGAGAATTTACCTGTCTGTTTTTGCTATATATTTCACATACAAAGAACCTCCAAACGTATTTACTTTGTAGGTTAGGAGGGTTTTTTGACAGGCATGGGTAAGCAAGGAGGAGGAGAAGGAGGATTTGTAGAGACTTCATTGGGAGAACCTGGTGTTTTAGTAAAGCAGACTCAGGTATCTCCTATGGGCTGCGCTGACCACTTTGTTGAGGCAGGGGCCGGGTTAAGGTGGGAGAGGTGGACCCACACTGGCTGACCCACCAGTTTTGCTGCTGTGGAGGTGGTTAGAATAGCAGTATGGTGCCCCATCCACTTGGGCTGGAGTGGTCCAGGTTGGAGCTCTTTGAGTAATATCTGGACTCCAGGCTATGGAGAGTGACTGGGCCTGTCTCCACAACCGCCCCCCCCCCCCCCGCACCCCCAGCACTGGAGGAAGAACTCTGTCAGCATGTTCATGGAGAAGATGCTGGAGGAGAGAGAGATAGGGCAGATAGCAGGCCAGAGGGGGAGTATATACTGGCAGGTTATGGTTAATAAGGAAAGGGCGGCAGTACAGTAGTTCGAAAGGGCTGAGTCCTATTGGTTCCCGTGGGGCTGCCTGTATTCGAGTGAGGGCCAGAGGGAGCAGAAAGGGCCACGAATTTCTGGTTTCTATGGCAAGTTTGGTCAGGTGGGCGTTCAAGATAACTTTAGCCTGTTCTACTTTACCAGAAGACTGGGGATGATAAGGGATGTGCAGCTTCAAGGTGATGCCAAGAGAGGTGGAGACCTGCTGGACGATTGGGGAGATGAAGGCTGGGCCGTTGTCTGACTGGATAGAGGAGGGCAGCCCAGATTGTGGGATAAACTGGTTGAGGAGGAAGTCGGCTACCATATCTGCTGTTTCTCTTGTCATGGGATAGGCCTCAATTCCACCTGAAAATGTGTCAACAAAGGTTAAAAGGTAGCGGAATTTCTTATGGGGAGGCATGTGTGTTAAGTCAACCTGCCAATCCTGTCCCAGGAGGTGTCCACGTAGTTGATGGCCTGGGATCTGAGGCTTCATTCCTCCCTGGGCAGATGTCTTGGAGCAAATGGCACATTTAGAGTGGACTTTCTTGATGGCCTGGAAAAGAGTGGGATGAATAAACAAGGGGTCTAGAAACTTCATCAGGGCTTTTGGACCAATGTGTAAAGATTGGTGAATTTCAGAGAGAAGTCCAGTGGCTTGTTCTTGTGGTAGGGCTATTTTTCCATTGAGGAAGACCTATCCCTCATTTCCTGGGTGCCACCCTGCTGGAGGAGGATGGAGTACTCTCAGGGGGTATAGGCAGGGTGAATATTAGTGGTTAGAAAGAGGATGGGGTGTGGTGGGGCTTGTGCAGTGAGTTCTGGAGCTGCAGCATCTGCCCAGGCATTGCCATGGGAAACAGGGTCCTATGAGGCCTGGTGACCCTTACAGTGGACCACCGCTATGGCAGTGGGCAGGTGTGTGGCCTGGAGGAGTTTGCAAATGAGGGAGGCATTAACAACAGGTGAACCTTTAGTAGTGAGCAAGTCCCTTTCCTTCCACAAAGCTGAGTGGCTATGAACAATCAGGAAAGCATATTTGGAGTCTGTGAGGATAGTAACCTTCTTACCCCGGGCCAGGGTTAAGTGCCCAGGTGAGGGCTATGAGATTAGCCTTCTGAGAGGTGGTACCTTCAGGAAGCTCATTGGCTTCAAGGGTTTCAGTCAAAGTTACTACTTCATAGGCCGCTCATCTTCGGCCATCAGCTCCGAGCATTGAACTTCCATCTACAAACAGAGTGAGATGTGCCTCGGGGAGGGGCTTGTCAGATATACAGTCTAGAGGCTGACCCAGGAAGTCTAGTACTTCTGGGGAAGAATGGGCCAGCTCTATGTCTGTAGTGGGGGTTGGAAGGAGGGTAGCTGGATTGAGTCACGGTGAGAGCTGGAGAGACAGGGCCGTCCCCTTGACAAACAGAAGGTGAAATTCCTGTAGACAGAAAGGGCTCAAAAGAGACAGAGCTCGGTGGGATAGCAGGTCTGTAAGGCGATGAGAGGAAAATACAGTAACAGGTTGACATAGAGTTTGAGGGCTTCCTTCCCAAGTTCTGCCGCACTCCCTAATGCCCGGAGGCACGGCTGCCATCCACGTAGGGTAGGGTGAAGCTGTTTTGATAAGTAGGCAACTGGGTGGTATGTTGGGCCTACTGGTTGAGCCAAGACTCCAACTGAAATTCCCTGTGTCTCGTCTATAAACAGATGGAAAGGACGGGAGGGATTGGGAAAGCTCAGGGAGGGGGCCTATAACAACGTGTCCCACAGGATGGTAAAGGCTTTTTGCACTAGCTTCGGGGATGTGAGGGGGCCATTAGGAGTGTCTTTGGCCGCTTCCTACAGTGGCTTAGTGAGTAGGAAAAAGTTTGGGGCCCCAATGTCTGAAAAATCCAACTAGCCCCAGGAAAGATAGAATTTGATCTCCTGTCGTAGGTGGTTGGTGATTGCAGAGGAATTGAGTGTGGTCCACTGTAAGGGTGTGCGAGGTAGGAGAGAGAGATCTGAATATGTGACTTACTGGCTTGACGACTGAGCCTTGTCAGGAGAGACCTAGTATCCTTTTTGGACAAAGAAGTTAAGGAGATCTGCAGTATGTTGTCTGGAATCTTGTAAAGTGGGGCTGCAGAGAAGGAGGTCATCTACATATTGGAGGACTTTGCTGGAGCCTAGGTCACAGGAGGCTAAGTCCTGAGTTAAAGCCTGACCAAATAATTGGGTGCTATCTCTAAACCCTTGTGGCAGGACTGTCCACGTGAGCTGTTGTGACAGAGCAGTGTCAGGGTCTGTCCATGTGAAGGCGAAAAGAACCTGGGACTCTGGGTGTAGTGGGATAGTGAAGAAGGCATCTTTGAGGTCTAGAACTGAGAAGTGGGTTGTATTAGGAGGAATGTGAGAGAGTAGTATAGGGGTTAGGAACTACCAGGTGAGTAGGGATGACTGCTTTGTTGATGAGTCTAAGGTCCTGGACCAGGCGGTAGGCTCCAGACAGTTTTTTGACTGGGAGGATGGGAGTGTTGCAGGGAGAATTAACAGGAACAAGAAGTTTCTGGTCTAGGGGGCGGTTGATGATAGCCTGTAATCCTTTTAAGTTTGTGTGGTCAATAGGAAATCGGGGTTGAGATGGGAAAACGTCGGGTTGTTTCAGGTGAATGACGACCGGGGGGTGATGAGAAGACACAGTTGGGATAGAAGTGTCCCATACTTGTGGGTTGACCAGGGAGGGGGAAATGGGTGAAGCCGGAGGAGGAGTTGGGTTTTCCAACAGCCGGAGGATAAGGGGGGAGGAAGGGGTTTTGCATGATCTGAAGAGTGGTGCCTAATAATTGGAGAACATCCCGCCCTAGGAGTGGAATAGGGCAGGATGGTATGACAAGGAATGAATGGGAAAAGGGAAAGACATCCAGACTGCAGTTAAGCTGGGGGTGGGGAGGTGGCAGATTGCCATGGGCGAGACAGGGTCCTGTCAACCCCCATGACTAAGATCTGGGAAGGAGTAAGAGGTCCTGAAAAAGATGGTAAAACAGAGTAGGTAGCCCCCGTGTCCACTAGGAAAGAGATGGACTTACTTGCTACCTGCAGCATTACCCTGGGCTCAGTGAGGGTGATGGGGGTCTTGGAGTTCAGGCTACTTCAATCACCTAGGAGTCTGAGAAGTTCCGGCGCAATAAGCTAAGAATACGCACCTTGATTGGCTGGTACCCCACGTGGAGACACTGGGGACGAGCCTCTAAGGGGACAGGAATCCCTCCAGTGGCCAAGCTGTCGGCAGTTGGGGCAAGGTTTCATTGGTGGCCAAGGTTGAGGACACTGGCAAGCCAAGTACCCTTCTTTGCCACACTTGAAACAGGCCCCTGGTGGTGTGTTCTTTGGCCCAGACTTAGGCTTTGCCCCTGTGCTGGTGTTTGCTGCTGGCCGCAGGGCTGCTACTATGGCCTGGGTTTGCAGGGCTATCTTTTGCTGTAGGCGAGCCTGGAAGGCAGCCTCAGCCTCTGCTTCCTGGTTATTGAAAACCTTAAATGCCATATTTACCAGATCTCAGATGGGGGTTTGGGGGTCATCCTTGGCCTTTTTTAGTTTTCTCCTAATGTCTGGGGCTGACTGGGAGATAAAGTGAGTACCTAAGACAGTGGCCCCAGCGTTAGAAGCCAGATCAAGGAGGCCATGAAGCATCATTGTCTTGGTAGCCCCTACCCGGTTCTGCCTCTGGCCCGGCTTCAGCCTACTGGCAGAAGAGGATTGGTGGTGTGGGTTTGGTCTGCATGAGCCCTAGCTGCAGTCCGGATGTGGTCACACTCGTCTGGGGTCATGGTGTAAGTTAAAATGATGTGCAGGTCATACCATGTGAAGTCATAAGCCTGAGCTAGGTACTGGAATTCCCTGATAAAACTGGCAGGGTTAGTGGAGAATGAGCCTAGGCATTTTTTTCAATTGAAGAGAGGTCAGTTAGTGAAAAAGGGACATGGACTGAAATGACACCTTCTGCTCCCACCACTTCCTGGAGGAGGCAAATGCGGGAGTCTAGGGGCTCTAGATTCAGGCGGGAGCGAGTATGTGAGCTAACCAGGGAAGAAAGGTCTTCAGAGGGAGGGGGAGAATCTGGTTGAGAGGGGAGGGCCAGGGCTGGAGTAGCCATTGGCGGGACCTGATAAGGAGGGAGAGAAGGAGGGGAAGCAAGGTCTTCAGGAGAATCAGAAAAGGAGGAGGGAGGTTCTGGGGCAGTAAGCTTAGGAAGCCAGATGGGTTCAGGGTTCCGTTGCGCAAGGAGAACTTGGGCTGTGGAACACTGAGTGTACAGATCCAGGTGAGAATCTAAGCCCCAAAAACCCTGAATGTAGGGGACCTCAGACCATTTGCCAGTCCATTTGCAAAAATTATCTAGGTCAGTAAGCATAACGGAATCTAAAGTGCCTCCAGGAGGACAGGTTTCACGATTGTCAAGCTGATGTAACAGCCAGGCCATAGTGGATAGAAAAATCAGTCGTTTCCGCTTGAGGCCAGGATCAATTACTTTCAGATTTTTCAGAAGGCACCCTAGAGGTGACTTAGGATCTGGCTTGGACTCCTGCCGCCCCCCCCCCCCCATTCCTGGTCCCACGAGGATCAGCAGATGGAAATTGGCGTCCCTCAACCCAATCTGCTGATCCAGTCTGGTAAAAATGGGGGTCTGGGTCCAGGAACATCTCCTCCAGTGCCCAGAACCTCTCAGTGGGGGAGAGCAGCCTCTTCCAGAAGGGTCACCCCGACGCAGCACTGTGATTTGGTGGAGAGCAGTCTCTCCAGAAGACGGGGGTCCCGGAATCAGTGTTCAGGGACCAGAAACTTAAGGGCAGCGGCACTTACCCTGGTTCTTTGTCTGGACTGGTGGGGTGGCTGCGAGGCCTCCTCGGGGAGTGGGGAGAGGAGCGGTCTTCAGCAGACAACAACTCCTCCCACATTTTGGCACCAAATGAAAGGTTTTCTCAGACTCCACTGAGGAAAAAATGCCAATCAGCCACAAAGGTAGACAAAGTATATAGCTTCATTGGGGTATTTGCACCTGGGCAAAGTTCTCTGATCCACAGAGTGGATCTGGGAAGTCAACACAGAATAGGGAAAATGGTGGGGCTTTATTTTTATTGGCTCCCTGTGGGAGCTGGGGATTGGTCCCCTCTGAACAAAGCAGCAGTACCGCATTGGTGGTTTCTGCCTAGGACTCAGGTTGCTATGCAGATGTCTCACCCTTCTGACTCTCTGATTGGATGTCAGCCATCTTTTCCAGGTGCCATTTTGACTGTGCCATCTTGATTGTAGTCCTGCCAAGGTTTTATCCTACCCTGCCCACCCTAACAGTTACTGCAATATTAAAGACTATACCTCTCATCCTTGTGACTTAATTTATAACTGAATGTTTGTACTTCTTAACCCCCTTTCTCTTTTTCTGCCCACTGTCCCCTCTGGCAAACGTTTGTTTGTGCTCTGTATCTATGAACTTCTTTCTGTTTTATTTTCTTTGTTCATTTGCTTTGTTTTTGATTCCTCGTGTAAGTTAAATTGTACAATATTGACATTTCTCTGCGTGACATTTCTTCTTTAATTTTTAAAACATTTTTTCAATTACAGTTGACATTTAATATTATATTAGTTTCATATGTTTAGCATTGTGGTAGACATTAGTATAACATAGAAAGTGGTGCGCCTCGTAATTCCGGTTTCTACCTGACACCATGCACAGTTATGACACCATTAGTGACTACGTTGCCTGTGCTGCACTTCACACCGCCATGCCGATTTTGTCACTGCCAATTTGCACTCCTTAATCTCTTCATTTTTTTACCCATCCCCTTTCAAACCTCTCCTTTCTAGCAACCATCAGTTTGTTCTCCATATGCATGAGTTTCTTTCTGTTTTGTTTGTTTGTTTATTTTGTATTTTACAGTCCTAGCATAATTGAATTCATATGGTATTTGTCTTACTCTGTCTCACGTAATGTACTTATTATAATACCTTCTAGGTGTATCCATGTTGTTACAAATGGGAAATTTCTTTAGGGCTGAGTGATACTCCATTTTATATATATACCATTTCTTCTTTTTCCATTTGTCTACTGATGCACACTTAGGTTGTTTCCATATATTGGCTATTGTGAAGAATGCTACAATGAACATAGGGATGCATATACAAGGTCTGTCTGGACAAAGTCCAGCCATAGTTAGCATAATGAGAACAGTTTGTACAACATCAACGTAACCTGGCAGCCAAGGAGAGTGGACTGGAATGCACATGTGTGAACAATAATGACTTCACTGTACTGGTCAGTGGAGGCTATGGACACTGTTGAGTAAACACGTATTCTATGTGGCCATCCTATTCAAAATGACTGAGGGAAGAGAGCAATGCATCTGCATCCAATTTTGCATTGAACTTGAACATTCCTCCATGGAAACTATTCAGATGATTCAGGAGGCCACAACTATGGGCACCTGGTGATGGGCAGCTTCCTCATGACAATACACCCTCTCATGCATCTTATTTCATGCAGAGTTTTTTGGTGAAACATGAAATCACCCAGCTTAGCCCCCTACAGCTCAGATTTGGCACCCTGCGACATCTGGCTTTTCCCAAAAGTAAAATCACCTTTGAAAGGGAACAGATTTCAGACTGGTGATGAGATTCAGGAAAAGATGACAGGGAATCTAATGGTGATTGGGAGAACTGTGTGAGGTCCCAGGGCAGCTACTTTGAAGGGGACCGAGGTGTCAGTGTCCTGAGTACAGTGTTTCTTGTATCTTGTATCTTCTTCAATAAGTGTCTCTATTTTTCATAGTACATGGCCGGAAACCTTCTGGACAGACCTCATTTTTTTTAAAATTAGTGTTTTAAATTGCTTTGGTAGGTACCTAAAAGTGGGATTGCTGGGTCATATGGTAGTTCTATTTTTAATTTTTTAAAGGACTTCCATACTGTTTTCCACAGAGCTTGTATCAATTTGCATTTCTACCAATAGTGTACACAAGGTCCTTTTTTCCCACATCCTAGCCAATAATTGTTTGTTGATTTATTGATGGTAGCCATTCTGATATGAGGGAGATGATGTCTCATTGTGGTTTTAATTTGTATTTCTCTGATGATTAGTGACATTGTACCTTTTTTCCCCATACATCCACTGTCCATCTGTATGTCCTCTTTGGAGAAATGTGTGTTCAGGTCCTCTGCCAATTTTTTAATTGGACTGTTGAATGTTTTAGTGTTAAGTTATATGTCATAGTCATATAACTTAATGCTACCAGATGTAGCATTGGCTAATACTGTCTCTCATTCTGTAGGATGTATTTGATTTGTTGTTTTTTCTTTGGTGGTGCAAAAGTTTTTTACTTTGATGTAGTTCCATTGTGTATTTTTCTTTTGTTGTGTTTGCCTTAGAAGAGAGACATATCCAAAAAATATTACTAAGACCAAAGTAAAGAACCTATTCCTTATGTGTTCCTCTTAGAGTTTTATGGTCCAGGTCTTATATTTGTCTTTAATCCATTTGGAGTTTATTCCGGTATATGTTGTAAGAAAGTGAAGGAGTTTCATTTTTTGCGTGTATCTACCCAGTTTTCCCCAAATCATTTATTGAACAGACTGTCTTTACCCCATTGTATTTTCCCTTCTGTGAGGTGGTTAATCAAGTAGCTTGCCCATTTTTTGCCTATAGCATCATCTGCTTTTTTTTCTACTGCTTTTCAGGGTTCATTACATATTGAGAATATTAATTCTTTACAAGATAAACTTATTGGAAATTTCTTTTTCTATCATGACCTGCCTTTTCATTCTCTTTACTATTTTGTTTGTTTGTTTGTTTGTTTGTTTTGGCTGTTTCTATTTCTTTGAGTTTATCCAGTGGGACACATAAGCAAGCGTTTGGAATACGGATGGAAGATTTGTTGTTCTTTTTATCCTGTACCTTCCCTGCCTTCGTGCTTAGGTTTTGGCAGCGTTCATGTCTCCCAGTGACCACAACCCTCCCTGGGAAGCTTTCCTCAAGTTGCTTAGCTCTAGGGCTTGGGCAACTCTATTTCCTTCTCTTGCTCTTGCAGTGCTACTGACGGAAACAAATGCCCACTGTTGCTGATGTGTGGATTTCTCACTGCCCTTTGTTTCGTCCTATTTGGGGTCATGCAGTTTAGTTCTGTCTTGTTTTTTTTTTCTTCAGAAGGCATCCCTATTATTGATGCCACTGTTTATAGAGCCAGTCAGTTAAGGTTTACCCATATACTTACCATGTCACTTACTTACCATTATATACTTACCATTGCCTAGACTTTCCATCCAGGGTCACTCTCCTGCTTTGGTAATGCTTGCTGTCACAGTGGTGTCCAACCGGCGGGTGGGGGGCCGCATGCATCACAGGATGGCTGTGACTGTGGCCCAACACAAAATCATAAATTTACTTAAAACCTTTTTTCAAATTTTTGTATTGTTGTTCAATAACACTTGTCCCCATTTCCCCCCATATTTTCCCCTGCCCTACCCACCCCCACCTCTTGCATTCAGTCCTCCCCTCACCATTTGTCTTTGTCCCTGGGTCCTTTATACATGTTCTTTGACTTGACCCTTCCCCTTCTTTTGCCTGTTATCCCCCTCCCCTCTGGTCACTGTCAGTTTGCACTTACAACCTTTTTTAAGAACAGCTCATGAGTTTGTTAGTGTTTGTGTGTTTACTGTGTGGCCCAAAACAACTTTTCTTCTAGTGTGGCCCAGAGACACCAAAAGGTAGCACACTCCTGCTACAATATCCTTTCCTGTCGGTCTACTGCTAGTGGCAAATGTTCTCAGTTGTTTACTAGAGAATGTTTTTTACTCACTCTCATTATGTTCTAACAACTTTATTTGAGACATCATTTATCTACCATGAAGTTCACCCTTTTAAAGCATGCAAGTCAATGGATTTTAGTATGTTTCTAGAGTTGTCAGCCAATTGATTGTAATAAAAAATGTGGGACAAGCCCATGTGGCTTGTGACAGGCTCTGCGTGGCTTTGAGCCTTGACTCTTGCCCTCCTTGCCCCCAAGGTCCTCTATAGTCTCCTGTTTAGACAAATTCTCTCAGAGCAAAAGCACCTTTGTTTCACCTGTGCTCTGCTTTTATCTCTAAATTCCAGATTTTCCTCAAATCTGGCAGATTCTTTCTTCTGTTGATAGCACTGTTATTATTTAAATATTTTTTTGAAAAAAATTTCATCTAGCAGTTTTCATTGCTCACGGTGGGAGGATCAGTTCTAGAAAACCAAGACTTTATTTACAGAAGTGCCCCTTTCTCTCTTGAAGCCTCTTAGGTCAGTCTTATGCCTGTTTGCACTGTTACTTTTCACCCTCTCCCCACTCTGATGTAGACTGCAAGGGTCCTGACATTGTGGGACATGTCCCATGCCCCTCTCAGCTTCCCCCTCACCAGGGTGAGACAATGACAGACAGTACAGGTAGACCGGAGAATAAGAAGACTGGACATATATATTCCCCAGCACTCTTCCCTCTCTGGGACAGCCTCTTCAGTATCAGCTGCGTTTCCACCATGGCTGCAGGTCCCACCACACCATGCTCCCACCTTTAGCCTCCTGGGAGAATTCTAGTGTGGTTCCCCTGCCTGCTGGACTGGACTGGACTGGGCCTCATTTTCTGAATGTCCAAGATCTGCAATTAAAGTGGTACCATAGCCTCTCCTGTTCTTTTCAATACAAAGCTTCCCAACCCTTCTGCAACCTTTCAATGTCTCCAAATGCAGAGATGGTAGCTGACCTGCTTGATATTGAAAGCTCTGAATACAGAGCCTCTGTTAGTTGTCGTTCGGGTGGTCTTCATTTATTTATTTACTTACTCTTTTCAAAGTGGCCGGTGTCATCCACATTGTCAAATTCAGCCATCGTTTTCCAGTTGTCATGCGTTTGACCCATCAGCATGTGACACAGTTGAACATTTGACTACCCAACTGTCTATTTGGTACTGTTGTAGGATGTCACCCTCTCTTGTGGTTTTTGTTAATTTTTTTTTTTTTGCTACCTGTTAGTTAACCCTTCTCGATCGTGTTTGCATGTCTGCCCTAGTTTCCTTGACTTCTAAGCTTTGGATTATCCCCATTTGCCCTTCTGGCTCCTCTCTCAACTTTTCTCCTCCTGTTCTGTGGCCCATAAACCTCATCTGTTTGGATCCTATGACTCAGCTTCCTTGCAGTTGTGTTTCTAGTGGGTCCAGTCATCGGGAGGCTTAGCAGACTGTTGAGAAGGTGGAAAAAAATATTTATGCCTCTAACTGCTTCTGGCAGGTTCTCGTGGGTTGGCTGTGGCTCCAGATAAAAGGTCACTACTCCTGTCAGGATGACCTATGCACATGGTTATTTGGATTCTGTGAACTGTTTCCTGCAGGCCTGAATACCTGCCGCCAGTCTCTCCCAAGGAAGACTACTGATCAGCATAAGAAGTAAAGACAGCCCAATGGTTATCTGTGGAACAGATCATTTAGATTTTTCTCTCATGTTTCACATTTTGTAAGTAATGGTTGAGGACTGCTGAGCAGAGAGGAAGAAAAGAAAATGAGAATATCAGTATAAATCCTTGCATTTTTGCATACAGGGTCTGATGGAAGCTAGGCCTGCTTGAGTGTGGTTGGTAGGGTAATAATACGGGTGTACTAATTTACAGTTTTAATTTGAACATTTTACCTGAAATGTCAGATGTTGTGCTTGAGTGGGATATGTTACAGAAATACGGGCTTATGACTTTGTGATAAAAGAGAGGTGTTAGGTATGCCACACCCTGTATAATCCAAAGTTGATTCATAGAGAAAGAAAACACAGCTAAGGAAGAAAACAGCTAGATTACAGGGGCATTATCTCAGCTTCGTTCTCGCTGAGACTTTCACAAAACAGTGATGCAGCCAGAATCCAAGGGCGATGCCCACAGCATCCCCCTGTTGTCTGAAGCTTTTGTAAACAAGGTGGCCTATTATGACAGTTTCTCTGTTTCTTCTCATTTGCTTTGAGTCTGTCTTCTCATGAATAATTTACATTTTTCGAGTACTGGATAAAAACAAGATGAGGATACTACCTGAGGAACTAATCATAATTGAAATACCACCATACATTTTGGGATTCAGTAAATAAGGAAAGACTGATTTTATGGCTTGTACTGAATAGTGTATGGGAAGTCTCTCATGGAAGGTGGTATTTTATGCACTCTTTGGGGCTCTAGGGTTTTCTGTGTGCACTCTCTAGAGATTCTTCTATAAAAAGGAAATCGAAGCCCTTCTCATTATTGATATTGGAGGATTGAGCCTTTATTATTTACAGGGCTTTTCTTGTATGGTTATGTTTGAGGAATGTGAATTTTAGTCACAGTTGTAGCTAAATAGCAAAAAAAAATATGTTAGGATGTGTGAAGAAGGAACCTTACCACAGAGTGTCTTAGTGTGACTTATGAAAGGAGATTTGGGCCACACAGTCTTAGTTTGGAAACTTTAGAGAAGCTGTGGACTTAAGGTGTTTGTCCAAACTCCAGAGGGCCTGGAGAACACCAGTCAGCTACATGAGCAGTCTGCAATGGAGCCACAGGAAAAACTGAACATCAGTCCTGGCTGGTGTGGCCCAGTGGATTGAGTGCCGGCCTGCAAACCAAAGGGTTGCTGGTTCAATGCCCAGTCAGGACACATGCCTGGGTTGCGGGCCAGGTGCCCAGGATGAGGTGCATGAGAAGCAACCACACACTGATGCTTCTGTCCCTCCTTTTATCCCTCCCTTCCCTTCTGTCTAAAAATAAATAAAGTCTTTAAAAAAAAAACAAAAAAGTAAACATTAAAAACTTGTGTGCACTTCCCTGATATTGTCTCACATCACTGACTGGAAGGAGGTGACACCTGGAAGCCAGTCATCTGAACTTTTCCCGGATTCTGCCCTGTGCACCCCTTCACTTGGGTAATTGAACCTGTATCTGTTTCCTATAATAACAGCATAATAACTTCCATTGGCTGCTAGTCCTCTTTCCAGTGAATGCTCAGACATCGGGGTGGTTCTGGGAACTCCCTGAGCCTGCAGAAGTGAGGGTGGCCTTGTGGACAGCTCTGCCCCTTTTAAGTGTGTACTAGGCTGCACTCATTGCATATTGTAACCAGGGACTGGGTTTTATTTCATCACATCTTTCCAGTATCATTATGGTACCTAAAAGAATAAAAATGTGACAAAGGGAAATCTTCTGGTTAACCACGTCATCTCTCAAACTTGGAAATTATTTGGTCAATTGAGGAACCTAAAAAGAAAAATAACTTTATTCCTTTATTCCTAGTCTCATATTTCCCTTATTCTCTTAGGTCATCATTCCTTGACTGTGAGTACTTGAATTCATTAATTTATGTGAAAAGAAGCAAAGATCCAAAATGGAACAAATTTTTTAACATTTGTATACATTGTTAAAATCCTAAGATTTCAAAGCACATGTAGTGTGGTAGACTGCTTCAGAGTGTATTTTTTCCTTTTTTCTGTTTTTAGGGACATTTTGGTGAAACAGTTACAGAAGCATTAGAGCAAGCCTTGCAGTAGACCTAGATCTTTAATAGCCTCTGAGATCATGGGTTAGCCTATGGCCCCATGCTGCTCCTACTATAGAGCAGCAGCAAACATGCCTTCACTGGGCATCAGGGGCAGAATAGCTCCCTAATTTCTTTCTTTCTTAAAGATTTTATTTATTGTTAGAGAAAGGAAGGGAGAGATGGGGAGAAACATTAATGTGTGGTTGCCTCTTGGGGGCCCCTTACTGGGGACCTGGCCCGCAACCCGGGTGTGTGCCCTGACTGGGAATTGAACCAGCGACCCTTTGGTTTGGAGGCCAGTGCTCAATCCACTGAGCCACACCATCCAGGGCAGCCCCCTAATTTCTGTCATCAATGACCAAAGTTGTCCCGAGAGGGAGCCTGACCAGGAAAGAAGAAATCTGGTGATGGCCACAAGCAAACCAAGGAGACATATCACATATGAGACACACTCTGTGGTGCCCCAGGTTGATTTGGTTAATGGGCTACAGTGCCCTTGGAGGGAAGGGAAGGATAGCTCAAGATGGAGATCCAGAGGAATACTCATTTTTTGGTAAATGTTACCATTTTTATATTGCATAAATTCTGTTATTTTGTCTCCTGTGGCCTGCTTTGGCCTGGGTTTTATTAAAATAGTCCCTGTCTAATAAAGAATGGATAGAAATATTGTCAGTGAGAGATTTTTTTCACTTCCTATTTTCATGAAAATATTTATCTTCCATGTAAGTGACAGGTTGAAGCTAGAAAAAAATCTTGCCTGGAAACTTTAATTTTGAAATGGCTATGGAAATGTGTTTTCTCCCACCTGAAATGGTTTTCACAAGCCTTGTCATTGACTTAAATCTCTTTCCCTGTGAGTTGGGAAGATGAAAAGTGCTGGCATACTACTAAACAATATCTATATTTGTGTCTTAACCAATTTCGTACATTTGCTTGCTTGACAGTTGTGATTTCCTATGACTGAATGTCATTTTCCTAATAAAGATTCACTTACCTTCTCTGACAGATGTCAACTCCATGTACGTTCATGATTTTTAACCAAACTCTCAAACAAGTTTTTCACTGATCTAAAATAGACTGCAATGGGAAGCCAAGTTAGTTGTAAACTTCAATATTGTGTGATACATATTTGGAGATATTTTCATGGTTTGAACAAAAACTTTGCCTATTAAAGTGATAATGACATGACTATTAGACAGTCATACTGAGCTCTATTTTAGTGTCCAAATGCTACTTTTTCTTTAATATTTTGACTTTAAACTATTTTGTTTTCCTAGAAGAATTTCATATGATAGAATTTTAAGGTGGGGTCTTTGATCATGTTTGAGAAAAATATAACAGCCTTAGCTAATTTGGTAGAGTGGGGACTTTTTAAAGCTATTGAAGAAAGCTGAAGGAACCTGGGACAATTCTATTCAGCACTGTCACGTAAGGATCATTCCTGTGCCCTAGAGTTTTGAAGTGATGACTACCCATTCAAACAATGGTGACTGTTGGGTTTCTAGTGTTGTCAAAACACATTATCACAGTTCTGTAAGTTAGTGGTCTGACGTACATCTACCAGGCAAAAAATCCAGATATTGGCAGGTTTTTTTCTTTTCTTTTCCTTTTTCCTTTTCCTTTCTGGAGGTTCTAGCAGAGAATCTGTCTCCTTGCTCAGTCAGGTTGTGGATAATTTTGCTTCCTTGCACTAATACAACCATGGTCTTCCTTCCCTGTAGGCTTTCGGCCAACGGTCATTCCCAGCATTCTTTGGCTCATCTTTAAAGCCAGCAATGACACCTCAAAATTGTCTTGTCTCTTCTCCCACCACATCTCTCTTGGACTCTTCGGTCTTTCTCTTCCACTGTCACATTTTTTTAAATATAATTTGCATTGTTTTTTCCATTACCATCTATTCCCCTTATACCCCCTTCCCCAGCAATCAACACACTGTTGTCCATGTCCATGAGTCCTTCTTCCATTTTGCTCGATCCCAGGATTATCCAGTATAATCTCATCTCCCTACATTTAAGATCTAAAGCCTTAATTATATCTGCAAACCTCTTTTTGTCAAACAATGCAATGTATCCTCAGATTCCAGAGATTAGGGTGTAGACCTCTTTTGGAGGAGGGCATTGCTTTGCCTACCACGTGACCAATCCACTGTGGGCTCCTGAGCTGCAGGCAGATTAAGGCAATAGAATAAGCTCACATCTCATTTTAGGGTTCCAGAGCCCTCTATGAGTTCATATCACCTATGTTAAAAAAAAAAAAACTATAACTCCATTCTCTGCATCAAAACCCAAAAGCTAAAATAAGCTTCATCTCAAACTGTAATATTAGGAGGCATTCATAGGTGAAGGACTTTTACATGTTTAAATTGACCTTTTGAGTATGGTGTCTTTGTATGAGAAGGTGGTATTGATACAGGGTGCAGCTGGGGTGGGGGAGTGGCCCAGAAAAAGGGATTTGGAATGGGGTCCAGAACTCAAGGCATCTAGGAAATATTAGAAAGACATATAAGATGTCCTCACCCCTTCCCCCTCAGGTGTGAGTTGGGGGAAGGGACACATGGAGCAGGAACATGCAGGGCTGTTTTGTACAGCCACAGCCTTGCAGCTAATCCATGGCATGGTCATTTAACATATCTATAGCCTTTGGCTGGTCATTTGGATATGTGAAATAGCTGTGGCCAGGCTTGGAGCCAGGGGGATGAAGTTACTTCCCCCCGAGATGTAACTGGAGGGCAGGTCCCCCAAGTTACAGCAAATCACCTACATCGAATATAAATGTAAAACATCTAATCACCCAAATTTGTTTATTTGTTTTACATTTACAAGTTACATCATGTCTCTGTATGACACATGCTGTGTGAGTGGGTGTGTTGTCATGGTGAAGCTGCTGATCACCAGTTGCCCAGAGCTATGGCCTCTGAACCACCCCAATAGTTTCCAAAGAGGAATGTTCAAACTTAATACAAAAATTGGATGCAAATGAGTTGCTATACTCACTCAGTCAGTCATTTTGAATGTGACAGCCACATAGCATATGTGTTCATTCAATGGTGTCTACTGCCAGCACTAATACAGTGAAGTCATCATTGTTCACACATGAGCATTCCAGTCCACTCTCCTTGGCTGCCAAGTTACATAGATGTACAAACCGTTCTCGATATATTAACAATGGTTGGATTTTTTTCCAGACCGACCTTGTGTATTGTGAAATGATTACTATATGTCACGATACAAAGTTATAAATTTACCATAAGTCACCAAAGTATGATAAGAACTTTTAAGCTTTACTTTCTTAATAACTTTCAAATTTGCAATACAGTATTAACTATAGTCACTGTGCTGTACATCATATCCCCTGACTTATATAAGAACAAGTTTGTATCTCTTGATCCCCCTTTCACTTAATTTGCCAGCACCCCCACACCTCTCCCCTTGGCAACAGTCCTCATGTTGTCTGCATCTATAAGACTGCATTTGCTTTTTGTAGTTTCTTTTGTTTTTTTTTAAGATTCCATGTATAAGTAAAATAATATGCTATTTATCTCTCTGTCTGACATAGCATAATACCCTCAAGATCTTTTTTCATGAACAAGAAGTTTTCATTTTTCATGGCTGAGTAGTGTTCCATTGTATATATGGAACATCCTCTCTATCCAATCATCTATTTTTAAATATATTTTATTGATTATACCATTACAGTTGATCTATTCCCCCCCTTCATTCCCCTCAACCCGCACACTCCCTCCCCCACCCTTCTCCCCCCTTAGTTTATAACCACGTGTCTCAAGTTCTTTAGATTCTATATTCCCCCCACTATTCTCGCCGTCTCCCCTATCTATTTTCTACCTACCATCTATGCTATTTTCTGTGCCTTCTCCCCCCTTCTCCTCCTCCCACCCCCCTGTTTCAAACCCTCCATGTGTTCTTCATTTCTATGGTTCCACTCCTGATCTAGCTGTCCTCTTGGTTTGCTTTTGTTTTAAGTGTGGTTGTTAATAACTGCGAGTTTGCTGTCCTTTCACTGTTGATATTTTCCATCATCTCTTTCTTATATAAATCCCTTTAGCATTTCATATAATAAGGGCTTGGTGATGATGAACTCCTTGAACTTGATCTTATCTGAGAAGCACTTTATCTGTCCTTCCATTCTAAATGAAAGCTTTGCTGGATAAAGCAATCTTGGCTGTAGGTCTTTGGATTTCATGACTTGGAATACTTCTTTCCAGCCCCTTCTTGCCTGTAAGGTCTCTTTTGAGAAATCCGCTGACAGTCTGATGGGAACTCCTTTGTAGGTGACTGTCCCCTTATCCCTTGCTGCTTCTAGGATTCTCTCCTTCATTTTAGTCTTGGCTAATGTAATTATGATGTGCCTTGGTGTGTTCCTTCTTGGGTCCAACTTCTTTGGCACTCTCTGAGCTTCCTGGATTTCCTGGAAGTCTATTTCCTTTGCCAGACTGGGGAAGTTCTCCTTTATTATTTGTTCAAATACGTTTTCCACTCGTGGCTGTTTCTTTCCCCCTTCTGGTACCCCTATAATCCGGATGTTGGAATGTTTAAAGATGTCCTGGAGGTTCCTAAGCCTCTCCTCATTTTTTTGAATTCTCATTTCATCATTCCTTTCTGGTCAGGTGTTTCGTTCTTCCTTCTGGTCCATTCCCTTGATTTGAGTCCCAGTTTCCTTTCCATCGCTATTGGTTTCCTGGACATCTCCCTTCATTTCAATTAGTTTAGCCTTCATATGTTCCTCTAATTTGTGACTGTACTCTACCAATTCTGTGAGCATCCTGATAAATAGTGTCTTAAATTGGGCTTCTGAGAGGCTGGAAATCTGTTGGTCACTTAGAGTTATTGGCTCTGGGACTTTGAGTTCTTCTTGTGCCATCTTTTGGGCTGTTCGTGCCTGTTAAGTAGCAGGATCGGAGCCCTAGGTTTTCACCAGAGAAGGGCAACTCAGTGCTGGGTTGTGATGTTGTATGTGGGGGCGGGGTCAAAGAGGGACAATGGCTTCCATCTTGCTGCCGCGACCCCCACTGGCACCGCAGCCACCACTGTCACCAGGCCCACGCGCCTCGCTCCACTGCATGCGAGTGTGCCACCGCTGTCAGCCCTCCACCACTGGGTTCGCCCCCTGGGGCCTGCGTGGTCTGTCTCGCTGCGCGCGAATGTGCGACCTTGGTCAGTCTGTTCCACACCCCGACTAGTTCTGGGCTGCCTGCGCTCCTAGGTCTGTCCTGCCCAACCCAGCTCCGCTGCTGGCTCCACCTCTCTTACTGTCCTCGTTGAACGGTTCGTAGCTGTCGGACCTCCATATAATTCGGTTTTCTGGTCTCTGGGTGTGTCTTAGTTCTCCAAAACTTTTGTTGCATTCAAACTTGGTTGTGGGAGAAGGCACAGTGTTTCCACCTATGCCTCCATCTTGGCGGAAGTCCTCCAATCATCTATTGATGTACACTTGGAATGTGTCCATATTTTTGCTATCATAAATAATGCTGCAGTGAAGATAGGGGTGCATATATCTTTTTTAACTTCCTTCTTCCTTCCCTCCCTCCCTCTCTCCCCTTCTCTCTTTCTTTCCTCCCTCCCTCCCCTCTCCCTTCCTTCCTTCCTTCCTACCTCCCTACCTCCCTACCTACTTACCTACCTAGCATTGTAACTGCTGGGTCCTTTGGTAGTTCTAGTTTTCAGTTTTTGAAAAACATACTGTTTTCTATAGTGGCTGCACCAAGTTACATTCTGACTGATAGTTCTTCAGGGTTTCCTTTTCTCCACAATCTTGCCAGCACTGATTATTGCTTGTCTTTGTAATAAACCATTCTGACAGGTTTGAAGTAATATCTCATGTGGTTCTGATTTGCATTTGCCTGATAATCAGTGATACTGAGCATTTTTCAATGTGCCTATTGGCCACCTGTATGTCTTCTCTGGGAAAGTGTTTATTCAGGTCCTCTGTCCATTTTTCTCATTGGATTATTTAGTTTTGGGGGTATTGAGTCATATGAGTTCTTTATAATTTTGTATATCAACTCCTTATCAGATATATGATTTGTGAGTATTTTTTCCCAATCAGTAGGCTGCCTTTTTGTTTTGTTAATGGTTTTCTTTGCTGTGCAGAAGCTTTTTAGTTTGATGTAGTCCCATTCATTTATTTTTGCTTTTGTTGTCTTTGCCTTTGGATTTGGATCCACAAAAACATCACCAAGATCCATGTCCAGGCACTTCCTGACTGTGTTTTCTTCTAGGAGCTTTATAGTTTTGATTCTTACATTCAATTCCTTAATCAATTTTGAGTTAATTTTTGTGTTTTGTGTAAAATGGTGAATGTCCAGTGTTCTCAACTGCATTTATTGAAAATAAATCCTTTTTAATAAATTAATTCAACACATATGTGTCAGTTTATTTCAGGGTTTTCTATTCTATTTCATTGATTTATGTTTCTGTTTTTATGCCAATACCATATTATTTTGATTACTCTGCATTTGTAATATAGTTTGAAATCAGTGAGCATGATGTCTTGATTTTGTTCTTGTTTGTCAACATTGCTGTGGCTATTTGGGATCTTTTGTGGTTCTGTACAAATTGTAGGATTTTAAAATTCTATTTCTGTGAAAAATGCCATTGGAATTTGGATCGGATTTTCATTGAATGTATGGATTGCATTGGGGACTATGAACATTTTAACAGTACTTATTCTGTAATTGAATGAGCATGAAACGTCTATTTGTTTCTTTTTCAGTTTCTTTCCCCAATATCTTATAGTTTTTGTTGTATATGTCTTTCACCTCCTTGGTTAAATTTATTCTTAGGTATTTTTATGCAATTGTGAATGAAATTGTTTTCTTAATTTCTCTCTCTGATAGTTTGTTGTTATTATGTAAAAGTGCAGCTGATTTTTGTATGTTGTTTTTGTATTCTAGGTTTACTGAAATTGTTTATTAGTTCTAACATTTTTTGAACACCTTATTGGTTTCCTGTATTCTTAATCATTTATGCCACATCTTAAGTTTGATTCAGTGGTATCTACTGTCAAAATACATGAAGGTAGCCTTTTGGTGTGGCTGGGTGGATTAAGTTCCGGCCTGGAAACCAAAGTATCACCAATTCAATTCCCAGTCAGGGCATATGCCTGGGTTGTGGGCCAGGTCCTCAGTAGGGGCACACAAGAGGCAACAAATGGATGTTTCTCTCCCTCCTTGCCCCTCTCTCTAAAAATAAATACATAAAATATCTTTAAAAAATACAAGAAAGTAACAAAGTATTAGCTTGTGATAGAATCTCTATGAGTGTGTCATCTTCAGTCATTTACATTAAAGATAGAGGAAGAGAACCTGTAAACTTCATTGAATAATTAAACCATAAATTTTGAAATTTTGTGTAATGAATGTTTTCTTCTTCCTCTGCCTTGTATTTTATGTCCTCACATATAGAACAGTATTTCATATACAGTAGTTGACTAGTAAGTTTTGGCATATACCCTTAGAAGAAAAGTAATGGCAAAATATGTGGTTTGTTTGAACAATGTACTGACATATTAGAGAGTTGATTTTGAATTATGCCAATACAATATTTTTGGGAGAAGTGGTCAGAGACCATAACTTTGGAGTTAATTGAAATCATTCTGTGGCAAAGAAATTTAAGAAAATATGGAAGAAAGTTTCCTGATTGCACAAACATAGTTATTCTTGTTTTATAACAAAAAAATGAAATCATTTATACAAGAAATTATGCTCCTACAGATAAATTGTTTCAAAAGCATCAAGTATACTTCTCAATGATAGTTTTTTTGTTACAAATAATCAGTCTTTTTACATCAGAACAATAAATTAAAATGAAGCACATTAGACCTATTAAAACAACCGTTTACTAAAATACCCTTAAAATTAGTTTAAAAATTGAGTAATTAGCCCCATGCTGAGCTGACATTACATTTGCTTGCATCGCCTTCGGCTTATGTCCCATTATTATTGCTGGTATTTTCATTAGCTATTATATGTAAATTGGCTGCTGAAGAATGCTTTATGTTTTCAATTATGTTTCAGTAAAAAAAAAAGGACATTAGTGTCTGCACAGACTGTAAAAGCAGTAGTTCTAGACTAACAATGTGAATTTTCCCTAGTCCAATCACTGCGATAGGTGGAATTGTACACACAAAAGATGACCTTGTCTGAGATGATGTATCATCACATGATGCAAATGAAGCCATAACATCCATCCATGAAAATATAGGCAATAAGCTCTGGGACATCATTCTTAATGCCAGTTTTTGTATATTTGACCACAATGGTAAGGGAAACAAAAATAAATAGGACTACATCCAACTAAAAGGTTTTGGCACAGGAAAGGAAATCATCAAGAAAATGGAAATGCAATAAACCAAATGGGGAAAGACATTTGCAAATGATAATTTTTTAAGAATCCTCACTCAAAGACATTTTTTTCATTGTTTTTTAGAGAGAGAGTAAGTGGGTAAAGGAAGGGAGGAGGGAGGGAGGAAGAGAGAAACTCTGATGTGAAGGGACAACATCAATCAGTTGCCTCCCCAGGGAATCAGTTGCCTCCCAGGCACCTCACCAGGGAATCGAACCTGGAACATTTTGTTATACTGGATGACACTCCAAGCAGCCAAGCCACCTGGCCAGCCACTTACTTTATTTTCACATAAGATAACATTCTGAATTACTGGGGGTTAGGACTGCAACATATGAGTTTTTATGGGGCACACAAATCAACATATAACACTCTCCATTCATCTCCTAAATATAATGGAGGAAGACTTCATTTATTACTTTCAGTTGACACATTGGTTATTAACAGCAGTGCTGCATGGGATAGCTCCTACACACATAACAAACTATTTCAGAGTATCATATCAACATTATGAAAATACATTTAACACTATTTGTATATTAACTTAATTAGATACTTTTCACTTGATTCTTTGTGACTCAGGGACATATACATATTTATAGTATTTGTTTCTTTTTACCAACTTTATTTTGAACTATCTGTATTTACTAACATGCCACCTCCCATAATCCCTAGCTCATATACATATGCACAGGAGTATAAGTCAAGTCAGAGATACAGAGTGATTCATTAACTTGAGTATGCATTTTAAAAATAGTTTATTTATTTATTTCTAGAGATACAGGAAGGAAGGGAGAAAGAGAAGGAGAGAAACATATGTGAGAGACATTGATTGCCTGTCATACACCCCCAGCTAGGACCTGGCCTGTGACCCAGGCATATGCCCTGACTGGGAATCGAACCTACAAGCTTCTGGTTCACAGGCCTGTGCTCAAACCACTGAGCCATACCAGCCAGGTTGTAGTATACATTTTTCATGCATGGACAGTGGCATTAATCATTAGTGAAACTATATTCAGTACATACTGAGCCTGGTCCCATATGCCCTCCTAATCAAGAATTTATAATATGACACTCAAAGGAAGTATTTGAATTTATTCTTAATTAAACCATTAGCAGAAGTCAAAGCTAATTTATGCTAAATACATTTCAAGTAGAATTCCTAAATAGAATGTTGAAATACTTCTTCCCTCTGAAGTAAAAAAAAAAAAGAGTTTTAAAATTAACACACTATTATTTTGACAAAAGAAATAAGAGCAAATGCATGAAATAACAAAAACAGTCAAATAATCGAATGTCTGTGTTATAGAAAGTAAGTTTGAGTTGTGCCTGGAAGGGATGTGGACTAATATTGTAATTTCACTTTTACAAAATGTGATTGGAAGCTTTATGATTATCTATTATTTATGTAATGCCGCCATCTAGTGAGCATGCGATGCTTGGGCATATAGTTTTTCTAGGCATTACAGTGTTTATGAAAGACTTTACATTCAAAATGTCTTAAAAAGACTTATATATATTTATCTTTTAAAAAATATGTCATTTATTTTTTAGAGAGAGGGGAAGGGAGGGAGAAAGAGAGGGATAGAAGCATCAATGTGCGGTTGCCTCTCATGTGCCCTCTACTGGGTACCTGGCCTGCAACCCAGGTATGTGCTCTGACTGGGAATTGAAGCAGCGACCCTCTGATTCATAGGCCTGTGCTCAATTCACTGAACTATGCCAGCCAGGGCTGTATATATTTATCTTGAAGATTAAAGGTAAAGAAAGAATTATGAGCACAAAATATAAACAACATAACTGGATTTATTTTGAGGAAAATAACTTTTGTAACAGGTAACATTATTTTTTACTCCAGCTGTTTAATTGAATTCAATTTTAGTCAACACCATTTTAAAAATACAGCTACAGCTTCTACTTAGAAAGGGTGGTTGGTTTGATGCTGTACTAAATATGAAATTACTTTTGTATATTTCTTTAAACAGTAATTGATTCATCGAGGCTTAATAATGCTCACCCTATGTGAAATGCAAGTATTGGAGCATATGTTTGACTTTGTTGTGTCATAGCTGACTCTTACTGTGGGCTACAGAAAGCATGCTGCACTTGCTAATATTTGTAGTTAACTGCTGTTTATATTATTGTTGCACTTAATTTTATATGAGCAAATGAATTAGCTGTATTTGCTTTAGTTAATTACATTTATAATGCACTGGATCAATGACAACTGCAATTGATTGTAGCATGCAACCAAACAAGATAGTTTTAACTAATATCATCTTATATTTAGTACTTCTTGTGTAATGTACTTATAATTAAAATACAGCATTTTTATAAGTGGCATAACTATGAGCAAATTATGAGCAGGTGGTTATAGATTTGAACCCCACTTGATTGTGATATATTATTTTTTAATGTATTGCTGCATTTGATTTGCTAGTATCTTCTTTAGGATTTTTTTGCATTTGTATTCATCAGTGATATTGGTCTGTAGTTTGTGTGTGTGTGTGTGATCCTTGCCAGGTTTTGGTATCAGGGTTATGTTTGCCTCATAAAATGTGTTAAGATGTATTGTGTCTTCTTCCATTTTTTGGAAGACTTTGAGAAGGATAGGTATTAAACCTTCCTTAAATATCTAGTGTATAACATTTTAATACAACGAGAATTATAGATTAGTATTATATGAGGACTTCATTTAAAAAGTAGGTATTTGTAAAGTGTAAGAATCAGATGTTTTGAATTCATGTTATAGCTGTTGCAAAATTTGTCAGCAAGAAAAATTTTTGTAAGTAATCTAAACTTAATTGTTAGGAGCAAATAAATTAAATCAGTATAAATGAGATAAAAAGTTTCCTTAAAGTTAACTTATTAACAATAATTATATTTATTTAAATATGAAACTGGAAAAGACACTGGCATTCGGGCTGCCTGTCACTGCCAAACCCAATAAGTCATGACAGTGATTGAATTTTTATGGGTGCTTTATTCTGATGGCTGATGAGTTTGCACCCTAAAAAGAACCATCTTGTCTGTTTTTTCCAGGCCAACGTTTTTATACTAGGGAATAAATAAGGTGCAGTGAGGGGTTTTGAGATTCAGGGGAGATTAGATTAAAAAACTGCAGTGATTCTTATCCTGGGCAGTTAGGTGTTCCCAGGGGCGGTGGTGTCCATCTTTCCCTGGAACACAATGGCCCTAATACCTCTACTTGTTCCCAGGCGGTGATCTCTAGCAGTGCCTCAGGAGGTCAGCAGTTTTCCCAGGAGCCAGGATGGGCCTTATTTATCTGTAGTTTCTGAAACAAAAGCTTTAACATATACATTATTTGCTAGACTTATAACTATTTACCTTAAACTAAAATTTTCCAACTCTTCAGTCCCTTATCAAAATGGTTTACTAAATCTGTTTCATTCACTTGGAACTTCCAAGTTTTGTGACCTAAATTAAGTACTAGATATTCATTGAATGATTAGACCATTTCCAAATAGGATAAAATTTTGAAATATTAATTACCAAACATAGGTTGGGTGGAGTGACTGCTTGGGTGAGGTGGAGGGATTGAGTAAAAAAGAAAAATAAGAAATCATGGGCAGGGAAAAGAGTGTGATGATTTGGGGGTAGGGGGAAGTAGAGAAGGGTAAAGGAGGGGAAATGGGGATGGAAGGATACTTGACTAGGGGATGTGAACACACAACCCAGTGTGCAGATGATGTGTTGCGGGATTGTGTATCTGAAACCTGGCTGAGCTAATAGCCAAATTAACAGAGACAGAATTACAGGGGAAAAAATCCAAGTTGAATATATATTTGCATGAGGAATTCACACGGACATGATAAATCCATGAAAAGTCCAAAGACATGAGACAATATTGGTTATATGACATTTTAAACAAATTAGAAAAGTATGGGAAGGAGGGATGGGGCAAGGAGTGTTTTAGATTTCAAAAGAGGTATTGGGTGATTTACAGGTAGTTGAGGAAGAAAGGGGCACTCACAGCAGGCAAATACTTGCTGCTTGACTGAGGAACAATGGGACACAGTGGGATATTTAGCTAACAGACTCCTGCCTGAAGCCCTGTTGTATAGTTAATTCAAATTAGCTTGCCCTGGCTGATGTAGCTCCCTGGATCGAGTGCTGGCTTCAGAGCCAAAGGATTGCAGGTGTGAGTCCCAGTCAGGGCACATGTCTGGGTTATGGACCAGGTCTCCTAGTAGGGCATGTGCGAGAGGCAAGCACACATTCATGTTTTTCTCCCTTCCCTTCTCTCTACAAATAAAAAAATAAAATCTTCAGAAAAATTTAGGCTAAGGGGAACATCCTAAAGTCTCCTTCCTGAAACAGGTTTCTCTGTGTGAATCTCTTAGGCAGGAAAGAGGGAAGGGCCCAAGGTTCTGATTCTTTTGGTTCATGCCAAAAAAGCAGTTTTAGAGTGGCAGAATTTTGGTCTCTTTAATACCCACCCCCATCCCTCTGCGAAAAAAGTAGAAGACTTGAGACTCAAGAGAGATTAGGAGCTGAGGATCCAAAGTCAGTCAGTTTAGCACAGCGATTAGATCTGGAGTCTAATACTCATCACATTGTCTCTTCAAGCTTCCTCAACCCAATGTTCATTTCATTGTATTACTGTCATTTGGGTAGCTAATCAGGTTTTTTCTTAATTCATTTATTATGGCTTCAGATAGACCAACCACAAATCTGAGGCAGGAGGCAATTTTTAGGATATTGTGAAAAAGAATTTGCTTTTGCCTCCTTATTAGTGTATGACTCTAAGATGTTAGATTTTTATATATAATAATGTTACAGAACTCCACCTATGCTGTACTTGATTTCCTGCCACCAAGAAGCATGACTCCCAGTGCAAGAGTTCGGTTAAAAAAAAAAAAGAGGCTGTCTATTTAAAGGTTATACAGATTCAGAATGATGGCAGATTTCTGCTGTTAAATCCCACTCCCTTTAAAACACTCAAAAAACACGTAGACCAGCTCCTCATTGCCAAACCAGGCCAGTTTCAGAATCCACCAGTCAGAGGTATTGTCTTTCAGAAATGCAGAGAAGTTCATGGGGCTCAGCATTCCCCATCACAGTTCATTCAGCATTCCAGGCATCTCCCATTAATCCGTGCTTGGTTAGGCAGGCCTTCGAAATTCTATCAGCCACGCAGCTGTGTTCTCCAGGCAGGTTTCCCAGCAGGGCTCCTGTTTCTCACTCCAGCTCTTAATCCAAAATCACGTGGCACCTCCTTACTCCAAAAGGCATTGCTCTTCCTTACACACACCAGACCTCATGGTAGGCGGCTGTGGTGGGGCCCTTCAGCATCCTTTCAAACTGCATGGCTGCTGCTGTCATGGCTGCTCTCTTTAAGGCTTCCTGCGTTTATTTTAAATCCTGACCCAGGGCTACCTGACCTCCTATTTGGCACTATACCTGTGAAAGTCACATAGACCTTTTCCCCATGTCGGGGCACAGCTGTCCTTCAGGTAAGAGTATGCAAAATACCTTAAGCTGTATCCCCACTCTCCCTTTAACCACTCTCCAAGGGCTGTGGGGAATATGCTGTATTTGGGAGGGCCCTTGCTTTGCATCCACTTTCAATAGCAGTATAGTACATATCTAAAAGGGTCAGGAAGCTTGGTTTGTATAGTGTCATTGGGCTTTGTGAGCCACATAAAGTTTCTGTCACGTGTTCATCTTTGCTTTTAATTTATAATAATTAAAAAATGCAAAAAGCACTCAGTTTTCATGCCTACAAAAAACAGGCTGGGGAGGACTGGGAGGAAGGGGGAAATGGAGAAGGATGGCTTATGGGTAAGAGTTTCTGTTTGGATGATGAAAATGTTCTAAATGTGTCATGTTTGCCCAAATCTGTGAATCTGACAAAACCTATTGAATTGTGCACTTTAAGTGTGTGAATTGCATGGTATGTGAATTATATATTAATAAAGTACTTCTAAAAATAAATAGTCTTAAGCAAGTAAAACAAAAAGAAAAAAGAAAAAGCTAAGGTTAGGATTTTGGTCCAGCCCAGTGTGCCAACCCAGTAGATAGTGTTACTTAAAATAGAGTTCCCAGCAGCAGCAACAGCAAATGAGAAATGGCAAAACTCAGGCCCACCTCGGCTCCATTCACTCCTTAAGCCAACATTCAGCCAGTCCAGATGTCACAGGTGGGCACAGGTAACCAGGTTCTTGGTGATCAGGACAAAGATTTTAACCAAACACCCAGATTTATAGCAGAGAACATGGAAGCAGGCCAACTCCAAGCAGAGATTGACCTCATGGGCTGGAGGGACTCTATTCTTATAGGGTGGATCCTTCCTGGCTAGTTTTGGTGGGCTTTTACTGTGCATGTGATCTCCCATGATTTTCCCTGATTGGTCACCAGGGAAGGAGGTTCCGCAATGTTACCAAATTCCAACCCCCTTCTCCTGGGGTCCCCCTGTACTAGTTTGCCTTGCCCTTCACCAGAGAATCACAGCTCTCCATGTTAGAGATTGGTGAAAAGGAAAGGAATTATTTATTCAAGTTATACAGACTTAGAGTAATGACTTCATGTCTTCATTGCGATCCCAAAGTCCCTTAAAACACCCACAAACATACACAGTCCTTCCTTCCCCCCTTTGCCCGGTCCAGGGTACTGTATCTCAGGAAAAGGAATAGAAGTACGTGGCTCAGGTAGCCCCCAGTTCTTCCCAGCAATCCATGCTCAGCTGCCAGGCCTCTCTCAGTTCCCAGCAACATCAGCTGTGTCATCGGGATCCGCAGTTCTTATTTCAAAACCACATGGCCCCTTCTCATGGCACACCAGCAAGAGTCCTTTCACCCCTTTTCTTCCTGCAGCGTCTCTCCTGCATTCTTCCAAACTGCTAAGAGAGAGCTGCATCGCTGCTATATCTTGCTTTCTGGCTTCCTAAGCTGCATGGCAAAGGGAGACAGACCTGAACCTGCGTGGTGATTCTTGTCATGACTGCTGCACCTGGGTTTAAATCCCCATGCCAATCTTCCACTGCAGCCCATTTCTGACTCCTCCCACAATCAGTTACATCTGCCAGCACTCCCATAATTTTTCCAGCTTTTCTGGGCTGCTGTAGTGAGTCTGGGCAGGTGTGGCCCTGTGGTGTGGAGGCAATCATCTCCAAGCTCTCACGGAGGAGCTGTAACCCGGGGGAGTTGCTTCCCAGTTACCTCCTGGGTGGAAGTCACTCCCTTCTCCCTGGCTCAAAGCAGCCACAGCTATTTTACATATCTATGAAATCAATTAAAGGCAAAAGATATGTTAAATGAGCATTCTAAAGGTTATCTGAAAAACTGTTGCTATTCAAAACAACTCTCAATGGCCCTGCTCCATGTGCCCCATACCCCAGCTCAGACTTGTGGGGGTGAGGACATCCCATATTTTTAATATTTCCTGGACACCCTGAGTTCTGGACTCCATTACAAGTCTTTCTTTTGGGGGCCCCCTGGCTGCACCCTCTTATATAAGCACTGATCTGGTCAGCACTTACTTCTTACCTACCTTTTGTTGCAAACTCATCTGTTCTTCCAAGTTAGTTCTCCTGCTTGGTTCACCCACTTCCTATTAGCCTAGTTTTCCCTACCGTCTACCTCCAGTTCGAAAGGACTTTGAGCATGATATGTAGTTCAACATTAGAACTTAACTCCATTTCCATTTTCCCACTATCTTCCAGTGCACCACAACTGAAATTTGTGCCCTTTACAATGTTCTGACCCCTCACAGCAGAGGTCTTTGCAAAAGTCGCTCTCTGTTTTTGAGTGATGTTATTCTTGATCTTCAAATATGCACTGACTTTAAATTTATTTTCATAAATATTGGTTTATTTTAAATTCCTAGAGATGAACTTTTCTTGTACCATTTATTATTATATAAAAAATGACTTTTCTTCCCTTGGTGGTGTAGCTCAGTGCAGGCCTGTGAACAAAAGGGTCACTAGATCAATTCCCAGACAGGGAATTGAAACCCACATGCCTGGGTTTCGGGCCAAGTCCCCAGTAGGGGGCATGCTAGACGCATCCACACATTAATGTTTCTCTCTTTTTCCTTCCCTTCCCCTCTCTCTAGAAATAAACAAAATCGTTTTAAAAAAGACAATGACTTTTCTTAGGTGAAATGGGCAAGTAGAATTTCTGTTGTGGATTTGGTAAATCCCTTGAATAGAAAACAAATTCATGAATAATGAATCTTAAGTGAATGCATAATTCCAAAATTATATTCCCTTTCCATATTTTCAAAGTTTATGTAGAGTATCTCAAATACTTTTGTTTTATGTCCATAGTTTAGTAAGAATGAAAGAATGAACTGTTTGCACACATAATATATTTAGTAATACTATAATTTAAAAATAACCACTTATCTAGGATTGTATTTTAATGGCATGTTTTTAGGTCTCAAAACCCAGCAGCTTAGATAATGACATATAAGTTTAAGATGTAAAGCTCAAAAACGTTAGTGAATTTATTTTGAAATGACTTTAAGAATATAAGATGAGACATGAAAAGTAGGATATAAAACCACATAAGCAGTGTAACCTTAGTATACATATGCAAAAATTTCATAAGTAAATAAAATAATAATAGTCAACTTGATACAGAAAACCTTTGTTCACCCAACCCCCAAGCACCCCAGGGAAGAGCTAGCTGGGCGTTTGAGAAAGCAAATAGCAGGATGTTCCCAAGGACTAAGATAAGCCCGGTAGCCAGGACTAACTTCCGCATCCCGCTTCTGTGTCCCGCTTTGCCATGTATACAGGAAGCTGCAGACTATATAAACCCCAAGAACCCTTTGTTCAGGGCTCAGAATTTGGAGACTGACTCCTCTGGGCCCGTGCACGTAATAAACTTACCGTGTTTTCCGCTATCTCCTCTCGATGTGAGTTTCTTCCCGCAACATTTGGTTCCCTGACTGGGAAACAAGCTCACAGGAAGCAGGCATTTTCCTCCGGTGAGGACAGCGGGGTTCGGTGGGGAGACCCGGTTGCGAGGGGAGGAGCATGTGCCCCGGTGGTTTCGGGCCTCCCGGGAACAGGGGACCCTTTTGCTGCACCCTCCGCTGCTCCAAACCTGGGTGAGTCCCAGAAGCGGACCATGACCTGTCGGAGGCACCAAATTGGTAAGTGCCCCAGGGACTGGAACCGAGACCAGGGAGAGACTGATCACCTCTCATAGCCAGAAAATTTGATCAAAGTCAGGAACTTAGACTGAGTCCAATCGCCAGACCCTCACTCGGGGAGGGAAACGTTTTAAACTCTTGGATGTTTGTCTGTGTGTTTGTAGGAGTTACTGTGTTTGTGGCTTCAGGGTGAAAAACCTATGCAGCAAGACTGACCCCTGCTCCTAGCTGGAGGGACGGGAGGCAGCGGAGGCCGGCATGGCCCCTGCACCTGGTCCTGCTAAACGGGTTGCCAAGGTGACAAGTAGGGCTATCCCAGCCAAGCCCCTTTGATTGAGCCAGGGGTGAGCTGTGAAGACCTCCTGGGCCTGAGCTGGCTCCCGGCTGTGGGTCCTTCAGGAAACCAGATACCTCCCGGGAGCAGGGAGCCACCAGATTGCTTAAGCAGAGGAACCAAGAGTAAAAAAAGAATGATAGATAAATCTAGATAAGTAGAAATATCTATAAAGGATGTGAAAGTTTTAAACCTGGAGTGAAGGAAACCTCAACTACTTGTTTTCTGGTTTCGTGGGAAAAGAGCAAATTCCTCACATGTGGTTGTGCTTCTGATCAGAAACCTGTATTGTAAGACCTAGGAAAGGTTGCCTGTAGCCAGTTGGGGAGAATGCCTTTGCCACCTGGGACCCAAGAAGGGTCAATTGGGGCTGACCAGTGCTTCAGCCTGAGGCAAAGCAGCATGTCTCTGCCATGAGACTGGGCTGGAAGGAACATGTTTCTGCGAGGCACCAGTGGACGCACTGGTGCAAGAGAAGGCCTGTGTGTTGTTTCAGAACTCTGTGTTTTGGATTTTGTTCTGTATCTGCTCTGAAAAGGGAAGAGAGAAAGCCCACTGGCAGGCAACAAAGACCAGGGTTACAGGCACCTACAGTCCTCAGCCTAGCTGGCTTAGACCCAGACCAGACTGTCACAGAGCTTCAGAAACTCTCCCACTCCCCTCGGAGAGGCCCTGGCCAGAGATCTAAAATCATTCACCAAGAAGGAAACTGGACGACTTTGGACTAATTTGCTACCGCTGGCACTACTTAGAATTAGGAATGCCGCCAAAGTCTTTAGGAGACTCCCTCCCATCCCCAATAGATAAAGGGGGGAGATGTAGCAGGAGACCTGTTTAGACAAGCCCAGACAAGTCAGAGGGACTCAGTCCGTTTGCTGAGCCACTAAGATAAGGAGGGGTAAACAACTAAGTAACTAAGAAGTAAGAACAAAAGAACATTATATGACCCTATCAGCAGCCCTGCTTTCTTGCTTCTGTAAACCTGCTTAGCTGTATGCTGCTGCTGTGTGGACACTACAGCAGTCACGTTCTCTGTGTTACTGGTTCTGATAGGAATGGCTCTGGTTTTGAAGGTCATGAACTGAGGTCCAAGGCTGACCATCTGATTTATAGGGTGTTTGCAAGGTCTAAGCTTCAGAAAGGTGAAAAATGTCCCTGCGAATCTAGGGACATTTAGCTGCCAGATACTGAGTTTAAGTACAGTCCTTCCCAGTGTGGGAAAAGAACAGGGATTAAAAGAGAATTATGGATAAATCTGAATAAGTAAAAAGGCTATAGAAGGTTTGTGAATATTGCAGAAAGTCTGTGGGAAGTTAGAAAAATAAATGGAAATGTGAAAGTTTTGGAAAGAAATTATGTGGTGTTAGTAATAGAAGGTATAAGGCATGGAGATGCATCTTGATGGGCATTAGAAGGAGAAAGATTTTCCTTCAAGCTTTGTGTTTTTCTCCCTACCTGATCCCTCCAGAATTTGGCATTCTGAAGGAATGAATGATGATGCAAGGTTTCTTTGCATAAAACCAATAAGACCAGTCATTAATAGTGGTTTTGTTAACCAGGACTTCAATTGGAATGTCACGCCTGAAGGAGGCATGTATGGGTTCTGGTTGTAACCAGAAAGCTCAGAGGAACTGGGATTGACTTGCGAAGCTAGCAAAAGCCCACGAGGAAAACCTGGTACTTTGGTTGGTTGTGTGGTTCCAGCCAGCCTTTCCAGGGAAGGAACGAAGGTTGCTTTCCTGAAAGATGGCTAAAAGGAACCTGTAGGCACAATGGAGGCTCAAGGATTTGAGTGAAATGACTGGTACAGGCGAAGCCAGATGGCAGATGTGTGGCTCTGCTTCTGTGCACTGAGGGGCAGACTGAGAAGTCAATCTGAAGGTTCCCTGTGTGAGTTCCAGCAAAGCGCACTTAAAGATCATAAGCGATCCAGGCTGCTCTTAGTGTGTTTATGCAAATGAACAGTCAAAATCAAAAGTGGGACCCAAAGTAGTCCCTGTAATAACAGTAAGGGTGATCTTAAGGAGAAAAATTATAGTTCAAGGAAAATCACTATGCTCAGTATTGGATATCAGAATGGCACAGCTAACTGTCTTAAAACTGTCTTATTTTCATTTAAGAGTTGAAACCAGGTTCGTGATGTCACCAAAGATGTACAATTTACAGATGCAAAGGACCTGTCAAATTGCCACTGTTAAATGTCATTTCAGGAAGGACCTGGCAATGGAATGTCATCCCAAAAGACAGTCTCACAGGATAGCGACTGGTTTGGGGATTATCGTGTGAATTAACCTATGTGTTCTGTTTTCATAGGGTGTATGCCTATGACCTGCCTATGACTATAGATGATTAGTTGCAATATAGGCCTTACTTAAGGAGCCCATCTTCGTTATCACCCCCCTGAGACTCAACGGTTTGATTGAACTAAGTAGTTAGGTTGATAAACAGTTGGGGTGGTCTGTGGACTTCCCTTTAGAACTGATTTTCCCTTTTCTGTCTTGATAACTTGGAAAGAAAGGGCTCAGAAATCTGAAAGGAGGGAAATCTTAATGTATTCCCCTCAGTCCAAGTGAAGTATAACAGGCCACAAGAGTCTTGGATAGGTGTAGCATGCCTTGTACACCTTCCTCCAGATAAGCCATTCTTTACTGAAGTCCCTGCCTTTGTCATTTAATAGTTATAATTTAATTGTGCTTCCAATTTCTTGCCTAATCTTTCACCTCCAGAATATGACCTGACCAGAAGGCCAACAGTCCAGTAATACCAGCCTTTGGGCACCAAGCCTGCAACTTCCTGGTGACAGCCAACTGACCAGGACCCTGTAAGGTCCTTCCCCTTGCAGGAAGGACTCCCTCCGTGCTGCACCTCCCTCCTCCTCTTTCAGGGTACCTCTGACCCAAGGGTAGGTAAGACGATGTCCATGTCTAGCTGGAAGTAGTTATAAGAAGATGAGACCTTCGTCCATTGTCCTTTATGTGATTCCAGAAGGATAAAGGAATCTCAGAACCCCTCCCTAATAGTAAATCACAGGAGGAGAAAAATGATGAGGAAAGAAACCTCATTAATGCTCTGAATCCAGGAAAAGGGGGGGGACCTGTATATTCCTAGGAGAGAAATGTTGCTACTATGTAAACCAGTCAGGAATTATTGCAAAAAGGTTGGAGAAATCCAAGAGAACATAAACCGCCGTACTAAAGAAGCAGGTGGAGAGGGGTGGCAGAGCTGGGGAATAAACCCTCAAGCCTGGCTCCAGTGGTTGCTCCCCTTCCTGGGACCCCTAATCATCATTTTCTTAGGCCTGACTTTTGGCCCTTGTATACTATGGACCAGAGTCTAGAGGCCACAGTGACCTGCAGGACAACCACCAAGATCCTGTCCCTTTAGAGGCATCATTATCAGAAGATACCCCAAGATTTATAGGCCAGCCTTATACTGGCCTTATAGTGATGCTAGACCAGCTAATAGTGCTGTCAAGCATCAAAGGGAAGAATGATACGGAAAACCTTTGTTCACCCGACCCCCAAGCACCCCAGGGAAGAGCTAGCTGGGCGTTTGAGAAAGCAAATAACAGGATGTTCCCAAGGATTAAGATAAGCCCCGTAGCCAGAACTAACTTCTGCATTCCGCTTCTGTATCCTGCTTTGCCACGTAGACAGGAAGCTGCAGACTATATAAACCCCAAGAACCCTTTGTTCAGGGCTCAGAATTTGGAGACTGACTCCTCTGGGCCCGTGCACGTAATAAACTTATCGTGTTTTCTGCTATCTCCTCTCGGTGTGAGTTTCTTCCCTCAACAAACTTGGTATAGTCAGGCGGTTTTATTTTCTTACATATGGTATGCCTTTTTGTATTCTCTAATAAGATGTCATTAAACATAATTCACTGTGTTTCTGTTAACTGGAGAAATTTTTAAAAGTAATCTTTTTTATGTCAATAAAAACATAAATGAAAATAATGTTAAATATAAGTGTGTAAGAACCTAGAACAAACTTTTTTCCCATGCTCCCACACATACACTCATAGCAATATCAAAGTAGAATACTGACTTATGAACTAGCTGTAAAGAACGTCCTAGGGTTCAGAGCTATCTTAATGGGAGGAGCATTTATTTCAGAGTTTTAGTAGGTGGTAACTTAATTTCACTCCAGGGAAAAGGCCGTCAAACATAATCTTTTTGCCCAATTGCATTACATGATATATAAGTACGGTCTGAAGGAATGGAAATAATGTTCTGTCTTGTTGCTACATGATGAATTCTTGTGTCATTTTAGTGAAAGTGAATGATAGATGGAAGAATAGATTTTGTAAATTGCTGCAGCAGAAATGGCATTAGTACATCTGATTTTGGATGCAGCAGGGATCCTGAAGCAAGATTTAACAGTCTGGGAGCCCGTTGAATTGCCAGTGTTTTCCTTTGAGTTCTGTGTTATCGATCTCCCTTTCTCTCTCAAGAAGTAAAACTTAAGACAATTTTACTTCCCCACCACTCCTTCCCATCAGCAGCACCAAAGTACATATAAGGCTGTGGTCCACTCAAAATATGTCTGTTTTCAGAATTATTATTTATTTATGGAGGAGAGCTGGTTAGATTTCTGTGGTAATTATAAATTTTGCCTTTTCTTCTGTAAACTCCTTGAGGAAAAGAACTACATCTTATCTATTCTTGTTATTACTTTTTATCTACAAACATACATACACATTGATTTACACACAGCAGACAGTCAATAAATGAACAGCAAATGTGTGATTTCTAGGTTTTCTTCCTGGCTTGCGGCAGGCCTAGATACAGACAGAAGAGCCTTCAATGAGAATTGAAGTTGTGTCCTGGCTGGTGTGGCTCAGTGGATTGAATGCCAGCCTGCAAACCAAAGGATCATGGGTTCGATCCCCAGTCAGGGCATATGCCTGCGATGCAGGCCAGGTCCCCGGTAGGGTGCTCATGAGAGACAATCACACATTGATGTTTCTCTCCATCCTTCTCACTTCCTTCCCTCTGTCTAAAAACAAATAAATAAAATATTTTTTAAAAAAGAGTTGAACTTGTTTCATCAATAGCACCTTCTAACTTGGCTCATTATGACAGTACTAAAAATCCTAATTAGCTTCTTAGTTTCAGTGTATATTGAGACAGCTGGTAATGAAATATAAATTTAAAAGTGTGGTTATTTCTGTGACTTCACAAAACTCAGCATGTCTTACAGGAAAGCATTAGTTGAGCTAGTCAGATTTTTTTTGACTGCATTGTAATTTATGCCAAGCAAAAATTTGCATTAACACAGTGAGCTACTGCTAAGTTCTAAGGTCAGTTTTCACACTTCAGCTGCAATGAAAGAATTTTATTGCTTTTCATAGTCATGCTGTAGTGGAAAGGTTTCTTTATGATGCCACAGACAATTAATTGAGGTACATTGCCTAGAAATTTAAAAAGGTCATACATGGAAGATAATCGACACCTCATAACCCCTATTACTGATTACTAAAATGCAAATTAGTGCTCTTCAGTTTCCTTTGAGTAGCATAACTCTTTTGGATTTGAATTACATTTTTATTTGCTTACACTCTTAAAACTTAAATGCTTAATTTACTCTTTTTGAGTGATGTCAATCCAACTTTAAAAACTGCATCTGCATCTATAAAAGAATTCCTTTAGGTTGCAATTATATTTGTGTAATGCACAAAAATATTACAATTTGTAACAATATCTTCTTTCATGAATTTGTTCCCTTGTTTCGCTTACATGTAATCATGCATTTCAATATAGGTAGGACTCTCCTATAAAGGGAAGGAAAGTACACCAAAGGCCAAGTTTTGAAATAGGTGCAATGAGGTAAGGTCCAAGATACATATTATAAATAATGTTATTTTGAACCACAAGGTCACAGTTCGATTCCCAGTCAGGGCATATGCTTGGGTTGTGGGCCAGGTCCCCAGGCAACCACACATTGAAGTTTCTCTCCCTCTCTTTTTCCTTCCCTTACCCTCTGTCTAAAGATAAAGAAATAAAACCTGTAAAAGAAAAAATAACATTATTTGATATTGTCAACAAATCTCCTTATTGTAAATACATAATTTATAAATTTTTGAAATATCAGACCAATTATTTCACTTTCAAAATATGTGAGTTGCAGGGTGGAATTACTTATATCTCCTTTGCAAACATGCAATGGTAGCAAAGAGTGTAGAGCAACACTGTCACAGCATGTCACCTGAGAAAGGCAGAATTGCCTGATTCTGGCCCTACTCACTTTAGTAGGATTGCACACAAATGCACTTCTACCTGCATGGAATCCAAAGTGGCTCATCTGGGAATCCAAAGCTGTCGCAGTCGTGGAATACCACAATGCAGTTTGAAGAATTCTGCGAGTCTCTTTTCAAAGGTACTTAGAGGAAACTTTTGGCTGAAAAACAGAAAGTCATTTAAATGCATGCAGGAGATAAATAAGGTAGGCAGCCACCATTTAGAGATCTAGAGTTTGCATTCAGGAAGGATGGATTTTGCTTGTACAGTGAGGCATTAGGTTTGTTATCATTTCCTGGGAAACAAAGATTGACATTCTTTCTTAGTTGTAAATAGCAAAATCTTCTCAGTTTTTCAGTGTTTTCCAACATTTAAAGTGCTTATGAAACACCTGGAGTCTTGTATTTTTTTAATAACTAAATCTATTTCTACATAGTGCTTCTACAATGTTAAATTTTCTTATTTAAAAATTGATTATTTTGATTGATTTGTAACAACACTTATTTTACTGGTTTGAAATTATCTTTCAATTTTTTTTTCTTTTTTATTGAACTTATTGGGGTGACCCTGGTGAACAAAATTATACAGGTTTCAGGTGCACAATTCTACAACACACCCGCCGTACTGTGTGGTCAGCGCCCCAAGTCAAGTCTCCTTTCGACACCCTTTATCCCCTCTTTACCCTCTTTCACCTCCCCAAGTTTTTTCTTTTTCTTTTCTATTTTGCTCAATCTCCATATCCTGCCCAGCACCTCCCAACCCCAACAACATAGATGTCAGCCTGCTCTCCATCTATGAGTCTGTCCTCATTTTCCTTATTAGTTCAGTCTGTTCATTAGATTCCACATATGAGTGAGATCAGAGGGTACTGGTCTTTCTCTGAAGGACTTATTTCACTTAGTATAATGTTCTCCAGGTCCATCCATACTGTCACAAAGGGTAAGATTTCTTTGCTTTTTACAGCCAAGTAAATGTATGACATTTTTATCCACTCTTCTCCTGATGGGCACTTGGGCTGCTTGTACCTCTTGGCGATGGTAAGCACCACTGCCCTGAACATGGGGGCACTTATGTTCTTTCCGTTTAGTGTTTTGCTCTTACTGTGCCCACTTAGGTTCAGGCCTTCTTCATCCGAATTTCCACGGGCAGTGGCTGCACATCTCTATTGTAAAGAAGCTCCCCAATCAAGTTATTTTGTGGTTTCTAGGCCAGAGGTTGCCTATTATATATATTTTCATTAGAAATGTATATTAATAATTGACATATGTAATTTTATGCAACATGGCTCAACATGTATTGCTCAAAAATGACAATAATCGGAATGAAATAATCTTAGCACAATAGCCAAACTCCATGTATACCCAAGTTCTGTTCCCTTACAGATTCTGTGTACCTGTAGGGTGAGGAAGCATGGTCAGTGGAGGAGTGGGTAGTGCACATATTGAAACATTGATTCCTGCTCTAGGATATGACTGAAAAATCTTCTATAAGATGACACACTCTGAAAACAAGTAAGAGCACTTCTAAGCAATAAAGGCAACATCCCCTTTTTCTGTAAACTTGGCATTATAAAACTCTATCAAGGTTTTGAGTTGTGAGAATACCTTCCCAGTCAGAAACTCATCTTGAAGCATCAGCAAAACACTTGAAACATTTGAAATCCAATGATGAAAGGTTTGGGATGAAGAAAAGGTCATACCGCTATTTCTGAAAAGATTTTATTTGAAATGGCTAGGGACAGCGAGCAAAATATTCTGATAGCAAAGAGTGAGGTCTGTCATAAAAGCAACTGATAGCTGAGGTTGTGGTTCGGTATTATTGCTATATCAAATAAAGGTAACTCTGCACACCCAACTGCATGAGAAAAATATGAAGATGTTAAATGTGAAACAAATGACATGAAATACACATAGTCAGATGTTAACTGTTTACATTTTCAGGAAGAGTTCCAAAATATTCCTACACATGTATAAATTTATATTGAATTAGCAAATTAGATTAAAAAAAATCTACCATGTATCTGAAGGTATTTTTCAGCCTGGTACTTTGTATTTGCATTTTATATAATTTATGTGAGGTATCTGAATTGGGTTTCTGGCCAGGCTACTATTTGTCACATTCTTTATAAGTCAAAGCAAAACTGGTTCTCCTTTCAGGAATTATTGCTCCATTGCAGATCAAGACCTCAAATACATACCCTATGTTTTCCCAAATTCTCTACCACAAACACTGTTATAGTCAGTTCTACTTTGTTGCTGCACTAAAGTCTTGCTAGATTATTAGTCAACTGTTGGCTATAACAGTAGAAGGAATTGGAGTTATACATGCCTACTCCTCTTCAAATTCCAAATCACACCACGGCTGTAACTGTTACCAAACTTCTGATAAAATGCACTCAGAGGGCTAAATGCATACAAATGGCAATGTTTCATTCTTAATCCCATTTTCAGCAGTGATTGGACATCTTTAATAGCAGTGATGTCACGTGCTATCCGTAGTGCCCATCTAACTCTGTGCAGGAGCAAGCTTGCACTAGCCTCTGAGAGCTGATGGTGCACATCTCTTCCCAACTCTGCATTTAGAGACACAATCTTGATAACTTGAAATTGGCCATAGTGGGAATATTGAAGTATTTCCAAGCACAGCACCGAGCCCTCCTATGTATTAGGCACTGTGCTAGAGAATTTATTCAAATTCATTGTGTGATTTCATCTTAACAACTCTGTGAAGAGAATATTTTTTTCCATTTTACAAACATGTAAACTGAAGCTGAGAGATGTTAAATAACTTGTTCAATATCACACATAACTAGTAAGTGACAACCACGGATAGACACAAAATGCCTGCTTCCAAAACTCATCATTTTGTTCTGCTATATCACACATAGCAACTACTGTGGGTTGATCAACACTATAGTAAGCACCATGGATATTTTCACATAAGATGGTCCTTAACTAGGTCCTAGTAGCTCATAATATTTATTACAGATAAAATCCAGTTAATACTTACCAATATTTATAGTAACAAGAAAAACATCTGTCAATGTAACAGGCCATAAATTGAACAGTATTTTAAATAGCAGACTTCTCATTCATTTTTAAATGTCAGAAGATATTGTATCATATTTTATTGAGAAAACATAAGAATATACAAAACTTTCTTAACTTTTGAGGGGATAATTGAGATAATTTGTGCAAAATACCTAGTACAGTGCTTGGCATATAGTAGGCACTAGACAAATGGAATTATGGTGATTGCTCAACAGCTATTTTCCTTGACAGCATTGTTGGGTGAAAATATTCATTTGTTGAAAAAATATTCACCATGGCTGGGAAGAGGCTATAACTGTCATAGGTGGAAATTGGCCCTTCCATGGGATGACAAAAAAAGCATTTCAAGCTCCGGAGATCGTGGTGAGTCATGGTTTATTTGTATAGAGATTGAAGCTATCCCTGGGTTTCTAATGCTCCATCACACCATGGAAATGGTCCAACAGTGTCTTAAGCAAGACCAAGACAAAAGCCAGTGTCCAGAGCTTTTGTTTCATATTACAGTTCAGTCCTACGGAGGCAGCAGGTGGCTGCTCAGCGGTCTTGGTCCCCATCCATGTAGCAGAGCTTATTCCAACGATTGTTCCATCAGGCTCTTTCCTGGAGACTGTGTGTGGAGCCCACACGGCCCTGGGCCCTGCAGGTGCTAGAGCCACGTGGTCTGGTGAGTGCACCACGCCAGTGCACGTCACAAATGAGGGCGCCTCTTAGTTCTTTTGGAGCCCGTGCCATCTGTTGTGGGCTTGGTAAGTGCTAGACTGCATGTGCTTGGTCACGTGCCACCATGAATGATGCAGTGAGTGCAAGTCATCAAGGCAAGAGAGAGATCATCCCCTGGGATCACATGAGCTTGACTATGGGACAGAACAAGTGCTCTCTCAAAGTGACCAACCAACTTCCCAAACTTTTTTGTGCTTCAGGGGGGTCCAACTCCCAACCCATCCCTTCTTAACCTGACTGGACTGGCAAGCCTGTCTGGTCCAGCACCTCCCCCTGTGCCATTCTGACTTCTATGGCAGATGTGCCTGCCTCCCACCCCCCAACCCCCGTGGTGCTGGAGGAGCAGTTAATTTTGGCAGAGAAATGCTCTAATCCCCTGGAGTGTGAAGCTTGCAGCTTCCTCGGCTAGCAAACAAACTGGTTTAAGCTTCCCAGTTTATTAAGATTCATGTCTAGTTCTCTCTGCTGTCTTTCCTAGCTAAATACCATCAGCAACATTATCAATGGAATGAAATTGGGTGGACAATATCTAATGTCAGTGTAAATTTGCTGTCCATATTAAGATATACTTGCTTTATGGAATGAAATATTTTTCTTACTCCGCAAAGAGTTAAACTCAAACATTGTTTTGGGAAGCTTCTCAAGACCAAGTATAAATAACTACTGATGATTTCTTTGATAAGGGTAGAAATGCTAATTGTTTCTTTGTGATGTCTTTTAAAGAGAAACTTTTCATAGTGGATTGAAAGTGTAATTCTGAGCAAATACGAGGTAGCACTCAGTGTATAGGTAAGATGATCCTCTACTTTGCTGCTTTATTTTTTCCTAAATTGCTATAGGCTCTTGGTTATGGATCATCCATGTAATTGCCAACTTCAGCAAACTACTTCTGGCATAGTATGTTTTACAAGAAACACCTCACTTCTAAAAGGTGGGATTAGCTGATGTTAAAATATGCTAAAATGAGCATCTGTGCCTACCAATGCAATTCCTTTTACAGTGTAAGATTAACATCTTTATCAAAGAATACAAGAGGAAATTTGAAGGACTTTGGTTGGCATTTGATATTTTCAAAGATTTTATTCATTTATTTTTAGAGAGTGGAAAGGAGAAAGAGAGGGAGGAAGAGAAACATCAATGTGTGGTTGCCTTTCACAGGGCCCCCACTGGGGACCTGGCCTACAACTCAGGTGTGTGCGCTGATTGGGAGTCGAACTAGCGACCCCTTGGTTCACAGGCTGGCACTCAGTCACTGAGCCACACCAGCCAGGACAGCATTTGGTATTTTCAAATAGCATATATTGAGTCAGTGAAAATGACATTTTATTCTATTTAACATTAAAGTCATTTCTCAATGTTGGAAAAATATCTTCACCATAAACCTTCCTGCCTATACAATTGTCAGGAAACAAATCACCTAGATATATAATATTTTAATACATATTTTAAGAATTTGTTTATTCATAGAGAAAGGGGAGAGAAGGGAGAAAAAGTGGGAGAGAAATTTATATGTGCAAAAGACACGGTTGTCTCTCGTGCGCTTCAAGCCAGGGACCTGTCCCAGTACCCAGGCATGTGCCCTGACTGGGATTCAAATGGGTGACCATTTGGTTTGCAGGCTGGCGCTCCATCCAGTAAGCCACACCAGCCAGGGCTGTTTGAATATTTTTGATTCACCTTTTGCCTTTCAATTCTGAGGTTTGTTTTTCAGAAAGTATCTGGTGTAAAAAATTATGTATTTGTTAAGAACTGTCACTAGTATTTTTAAATCTAATTCTGAGTTACCATTTTGATGAAGTCCATCCAACACTAACAGAGTAGCTTAATGAACAACTTGCTCTATTTTAACTCCCTTTGCTACTTGATGATCATTAGTGCATCATCCTGACCTACTTGAGGAGTATTGCACCTAGGCTATCTATTCTATCTAGTAGAAAATTTACGATTGTGAAGTTCTGAAATGATTTGTGGATTTATGTACCTATCAAAGTAGACCTTCAAAGTCTGGGTTATTTAGAGTGTAAATCATCTTTGATTGGCCCAAACCATTCAGATACTCTATCATTCATCTTCAGGCCTGCAGCTACCCTTCCCTGAAACAGGCCAGAACAACCACAACATAGCATTTCAAATATCTAATACAATGCATGGGCTATTGATTTTTTCCTTTCTCATTCATTCTTTTGTTTACCTCACTGTTTTATTGATCAAGTGAAGAATGCTGTGTGAATTATAAAATTAACATTTTCTGTATGGAATGTAATTGATAATGGGATGGAAAATAGGTGTCTAGTGAAAAGACTAAATTACCATAATGTCATATTTTCTAATTCTATCAGTAGATGGCATAAGGAGCTAGAATTATACCTGAGAATAAATCCAATAAGATTTTGACTTGAGTCACCAAAATTAATTGCCTTGACACTAATAAAATCATATATTATTTTTGATGTACTATGCCTACTGTCTTCCAGGTAGAAATCAAGCCAAGAATGATATGTTAATGGATTTTAGAAAAAATTATAATCATATTTAATTTCCAATTATGGGATACCAAGGAGAAGACATATTTAATTTTGGTCTTAAATCATTAGGCTTGTTACCATTTAACTTGTCCCACTGATTTCAAATTAAGACTTCAAATGAAAATGAACCTTTTTTTTACCTTTAATGGAACAAAATGGAAACTTTTAATGAGGAAGGAATTAATAAATTAAAATAAGAACAAACTGACACTTGTTGTGCTAAGCAGATACAAAATTGTGTTTGCAGCCAGGACATCTAGTTATAACCTGCTATGCTGGTGAGAACTGTGATCCTGCTTGTTTTCCTGCATTAATGTGAGGAATTATCTCAGTTCCAATAAAAACTGGGATGGACATCAATTTCTAAAGTCTCTTAGAAAAGAGAAATGAAGACTCATTGGAAATATTAGATCCTCTGTAAAAGTGTAACTCCAAAAAATGGAAAACCAGATAGTGATTTTAGGTTAAAATAAACTTGAAGAAATGTCACCTTTGAAAAATCCAATTTGAACTGTGACCGTTCATTCTTTTACAAGGTCAATAACTTCATACCCTTAGCCTGATAGCCTTATTACTTGATTATCATTTTCTCTATTTTAAATCAATTTTATATATTTCAATTTTAAGAGATATGGGCATGTAATGTTTTGTACCTTGGTCAAAGTTATGTATATTGTGACACTTTTTCTCAGGTCTAACAATGTTCTTGAAGTCTATGAGACAGTCTTTATCAGAGTAATTATATATCGTAAGTAAATTTCTCTAAAAGGACCTAGTCTTTGAAAAAACAAGTGCCCGTGAAACATTTATTCTCAAAAGTACACTGAATTTACACGGTAGATTTGCTCTAAATTTTGACATTTTTCCAAAATATATGAAGTTAGATTAATTGCAAATATTTATTGAATTGTTGTTTTCAAAATAACCACAAGTTTATATCTGAATGTTTCAGAGCTTTACATAGCTATTTTTCAATTCTTTTTTATAAATCTATCTTCGTACCTGTTAGAAAAAATGACTTACTATGGTGCTGAATTTCTTATTATCCTTAGTTATTAGGTCAGATTAAAGTATCTGAGGAAGAAAGAGTTGTTTAATCTTTACAAGAGAAAGTAGCGATTTTTTTTATCACAATGCATTAACACATTCTGTTTAAAATGATATTCTGACATTTTAGTCCATCTGCTATGTCATTGTTTATCCACAGGGTATTTAGTGGGTTACTATCTTCAGTAATGCCATAGGCTTATGAGTTTGGGAGTGAATCCTAATGTTTGATGAATTTATGCGCATTTTCTAGCTTCAGTGAGAGGTATACTCTTCAGAGTGTCAATTAGCCAAAATCTATTTAATCCAACTACAAGTTTAAGAGGAGAACTATTTTCTTTATAAAAATCTTTATCAGGAAATCTGATTAAGAGTATCTACCATTTCACATGTAAGGGTCCAAAATTGCAAACTCCAGGATGATATGTTTGTTGAAGAAGGCACTTTTATAGTTCAATGGAGGAACAAAATTGAATACAGTTATGAAAGGGAATTTGATAGCTGATATAAAAAATGCCGGGACAGTAATTGGAAAATTGAATCCTTACCAGCACTCACTCTAAAGAGAGTAAAATTTGGCATGCATGAAATGAGATGCTACTTTACTCATAATTTATCACTCAAAGTTAGTCTGTTTCAGTCCATTTAATTTCACTTTATGGGGGCCTCCCCTTTCTCCTTTTCACTCACCCTAATCTTGAAGCTACAGACACACTCACTTATTTTTGCTTTATCCATTCTATTTTTCTTCAGTTTCTCGTACTTTAAATCAGTCTACTATTACCATCACTATTAACACATTTTTTTAAAGTTTGATAAAGTAAGATAGATTTGTTTCATAGCAAAAGGTAGAAAGAAAAGTTATCACCTGCCATCATTTTGCAAAGGATAACCATTGTTAATATTTTTTCATGTTTTCTTTGATGCACAAATATTTACAAAGCTGAGGTCATACTGTGTGTCTAATTCCAAGTCTTGATGGTTTCATTTCACATTATATGGCAAACATTTTCCATGCCATAGTCTTAATATTTTCATTTGAATTGCTGAATAATATTCTGCTGTATGAATGCAACCCAGTTTGTTCTATCAGTCACCTATTTAAATTATTTCCTTTTTTGTATTGTTAAAAATAACATTGCAGTGAATGTAATTATTTGCATACATCTGATTCTTTACTTAGAAATGGATTCTTTGAAGGCGATTGCTGAGCAAACATTTTGTAAAGGTTCTTGGTATTTTACTAGATTACCTTCCAGAAAAGAAGTACCAATTTACACTGTCTTCAGCAAAATGTAAGGCTTCTATTATCTTTTTGATAAATTAATTTACTTTAGGATGTTGGGTTGAACTAAATGTATAGCACCATGATATTAATGCTGGGTATGAGGAATTAATTATATGAAATATCCTTCTATCTTGTTTTTTGGTAAATATTAAATTACAGTATCTTAAAACCTTTTTTGCTTATATTTTCATTTTAATGCAAACATGAGTGTCTGCATAAACCTTAAAGAGCTCTTTCAATAAGTATAAAATTACTGTTATAAATTATAAAACGCCATGTTGTAGTTTATTTGGCAGTACTTCTTTATCAGAGGTACATAAAATCATGGTGCATCTTAAAGTCAATAGCTTCTTAGATGCCATGAAACATGGAGGCCACTTGTTTATCTGGTTAACCCACTAAATCTCAACTCTAATTAAGGTCCCTCTTTGTGTATTGCCCCAGCTGAGCTGAAAGTTTCTCCCACTGAGACTATAAGAAGGTTCCAGAATAGAAAGATGAGTATAATAGAAGAACTTCAATACTCAGCGCCCACCAGTGTTGACTTTCCCTTGAGCCCTTAGCTTGAAGCATATTCTTTTTGTCTGTTATGATGTTGCTTTTTGTGGTTAAAGTGAAATCTTGCCACATAGATATACAACCTGTACAAAACTCACTTACTTACAAGTAAGTGAGTAAGTAAGTAAGTAAGTAAGTAAGTAAGTACGTCTGTTGTTGCAAATTTCATAAATGAGCATTAATAGCTACCTAGGTAACCCAGGGTCTTTCTGCACTCTCCAAATCTGCCCTGGTTATGCTTGAAATCTGGAACCACTGCGGGGTGGTCGTCTACTCTGTTAATTTTTCAGCATTAATGAGATATAAAGGGCACATAACATAGTATAGGTTTCAGGTATACAATGAGATGACTCAATACACGTATATGTTGCATGGAATTGTTTGCCACAGCAGATTAAGTAATACATCAGTGACCTCACATAATTTTTTTGTGGTGAGATCATTTAAGATTTAATCTCTAAAGCAACTTTCAATGATATAAACACAGTATTGTTATCTATAGTCAACACACTATACTTTGAATCTCTAGAATTGATTGGTGTTATATCTGGAAGTTGTACCCTTTGAGATGTATCACCTCATTTACTCAACTTTCTAGTCTCTTTTCAACTCCACATGGAAGCGAGATCATACAGTATTTGCCTTCTGTATCTGGCTTATTTCACTCAGCATAATGCCCTCAAGATCCAACCATGTTATCACAAAGGACAAAATTTCTCTCCCCCCAAATTTCTTCCTTTCATATGGCTGAATAATATTTCATTTCATATACCTATGTACCACATTTTATTTATCCATCATCTGTTGCTGGACACTTAGGTTGGTTTTCATACCTCAGCTATTGTGAAAAAAGCTGCAGTAAACATGAGGGTGCAGATACTGCTTTTGAGATAGTGATTTTATTTGCTTCACATATATATCCATTAGCAGGATTGCTGGATCATAGCTAGTTCCATTTTTCATTTTCAGGAAACTTTATGGTGGGTATTTTTTTTATAGTGGCTGTATCACTATGCAGCACACCAGTAACACAGAAGAGTTGCCTTTTTCACAACCTCGACAATGCCTATTCTTGTCTCTTTTTTTGGTATGTTTATTTATTTATTTTACTTAATTATTGTCCAAGTACAGTTTTCTGTCTTCTACTCCCATCCCAACCATCCCACCCCCCAGGTCTACCCACCTACCTCCCATTTCCACCCCCCCACCTTAGTTATTGTCCATGTGTCCTTTATACTTGTTCCTCTGAATACTTCCCCTTTTCCTCTGTGATTCTCTCCACTCTCCCCTCTGGTCACTGTCAGCCTATACTGTATTTCAGTGTCTTTGATCATATTTTGCTTGGTTGTTTATTTTGTTGTTTAGGTTCCTGTTAAAGGTGAGATGATATGGTATTTGTCTTTCACTGCCTGGCTAATTTCACTCAGCATAATGCTTTCCAGTTCCATCCATGATGTTGCAAAGGGTAGGAGCTCCTTCTTCCTTTCTGCGGCATAGAATTCCATTGTGTAAGTGTACCATAGTGTTTTGATCCATTCATTTACCGATGGGCATCTAGGTTGCTTTCAACTCTTGGCTATCGTAAATTGTGCTGCTATGAACATTGGGGTGCATAGGTTCTTTTGCATAGGTGCTTCAGGGCTCTTAGGATATACTCCTAAGAGTGGAATTGCTGGGTCAAAAGGCACATTCACTTTTAGTTTTCATAGAAAATTCCATACTGTTTTCCATAGTGGTTGTACCAGTCTGCAATCCCACCAACAGTGAACTAGGATCCCCTTTTCCCCACAATCTCTCCAACACTTGTTGTTTGTTTCTTTGTTTATGATAGCTATTCTGACTGGTGTAAAGTGGTATCTCATTGTGGTTTTAATTTGCATCTCTCTGATAGCTACCGATACCGAAAATCTTTTCATGTGTTTCTGGATCCTCTATATGTCCTCCTTGGAGAAATGTCTGTTCAAGTCCTTTGCCCATTTTTTAATCAGGTTGCTCATCTTCTCTGAGTGGAGTCGTGTGAGTTCTTTGTATATTTTGGAGATTAAACTTTTGTCTGAGATATCATTGGCAAGTAAGTTTTCCCAAACTATTGCTTCTCTTTTTATCTTGATGCTGTTTTCCTTAGCCATGCAGAAGCTTTTAATTTTGATGAGATCCCATTTGTTTATTTTTTTCCTTTATTTTCCTTGCTCTAGGGGACGTATCAGTAAAAATCTTGCTGCATGGAATATCTGAGATTTTCCTGCCAATGCTCTTCTCTAGGGCTTTAATGGATTCACGACTTATATTTAAGTCTTTTATCCACCTTGAATTTATTTTGGTGTATGGTGCAAGTTGGTGCTCGAGTTTCATTTTTTTTGCATGTAGCTGTCCAGTTCTCCCAGCACCATTTGTTGAAGAGGCTATCTTTACTCCATTTTATGTTACTGCCACCTTTGTTGAATATTAATTGATGGTAGAGAGTTGGGTTTATTTCTGCGCTATCTGTTCTATTCCATTGGTCTATGTGCCTGTTTTTATGCCAGTACCAGGCTATTTTGATTACAGTGGCCTTGTAATACAGTTTGATATCAGGTATTGTGATCCCTCCTACTTTGTTCTTCTTTCTTAACATTGTGGCTGCTATTCAGGGTCTTTTATGATTCAATATAAATTTTTGAAGTGATTGTTCTATGTCTGTGATATATGCCATTGGTACTTTAATAGGTATTGCATTGAATCTGTAAATTGCTTTGGGTAGTATGGACATTTTAATGATGTTAATTCTTCTAATCCATGAACACGGTATATGTTTCCATTTGTTTGTGTCTTCCTTGATTTCTTTCTTCGGTGTTGTATAGTTTTCTGCATACAGGTCTTTTACCTTCTTGGTTAGGTTTATTCCCAGATACCTTATTTTTATATTTGCTATATTGAATGGGATTTTTTTCTTGATTTCTGCTTCTGCTGATTCATTGTTAGTATACAAAAATGCCTTTGATTTATGGATATCGACTTTGTAACCCGCTGTTTTGCCAGATTCATTTATTAGTTCGAGCAGTTTTTTGGTAGGATCTATAGGATTTTCCATCTACACTATCATGTCATCTGCAAACAATGCCAGTTTTGTTTCCTCCTTTCCAATTTGGATGCCTTTTATTTCCTTTTCTTGTCTGATCGCTGTGTCTAAAATTTCCAATACTATATTGAATAGAAGTGGTGAAAGTGGACAACCTTGTCTTGTTCCTGATCTTAGTGCAAAAGCTTTTAGTTTTTGCCCATTGAGTATGATGTTGGCTGTAGGTCTTTCATACATGGCCTTTATTATATTGAGGAATGTTCCCTGTATTCCCACTTTTCTGAGTGCCTTTATCATAAATGGGTATTGTACCTTATCAAAAGCTTTTTCCGCGTCTATTGATATGATCATGTGTTTTTTGTCTTTGATTTTGTTTATGAGATATATTACATTTACTGATTTGCCAATATTGAACCATTCTTGCATCCCTGGGATGAATCCCACTTGGTCATGGTGAATGATCTTTTTAATGCATTGTTGGATGCGATTTGCCAATATTTTATTGAGGATTTTAGTGTCTATGTTCATCAGCTATATTGGCCTGTAGTATTCTTTCTTTGTTTTGTCTCTATCTGGTTTTGGAATTAGGATGATGCTGGCTTCATAAAAAGAGTTTGGGAGTTTTCCCTCCTTTTGGATTTTTTGGAATAGTCTGTGAAGAACAGGGCTTAGCTCTTCCTTAAATGTTTTGTAGAATTCTCCTGAGAAACCATCTGTCCAGGGCTTTTTTGTGACGAGAGTTTTTTGATTACTGCTTCAATTTCACCTGCTGTTATTGGTCTGTTCAGGTTTTCTGGTTCTTTTTCATTGAGTTTTGGAAGATTATATTTTTCTAGAAATTTGTCCATTTCACCTAGGTTTTCAAATTTCTTGGCATACAGTTCTTCATAGTAGTTTTTCACTATCCTTTCTATTTCTGTGGTATGAGTTGTAATCTCTCCTCTTTCATTTCTGACTGTGTTTATTTGAGTCCTCTCTCTTTTTTTCTTGATGAGCCTACTTAAAGGCTTGTCTATTTTGTTTATATTTCCAAAAAACCAACTCCTGGATTCACTGATCCTTAGAATTGTGCTTTTAGTTTCTATGTCATTTAATTCTGCTCTGATCTTGGTTATTTCCTTCCTTCTACTTGCTGTGGGCTGTCTTTGTTGTTGATCCGAGAGTTATTGCAGGTGAAGGGTTAGGTTGTCTGTTTGAAATGTTTCTGTCTTCTTTAGGTAAGCCTATATTGCTATGAAGTTCCCTCTCAGGACTGCCTTTGCTGTGTCCCATAAGTTTTGGGTTATTGTAAGTTCATTTTCATTTGTTTCCAGAAAACTTTTGATTTCTTCCCTAATTTTAATCTTGACCCATTCTTTGTTTAATAGCATACCATTCAGTCTCCATGGTTTTGGGTTTTTTCCTGTGGGGTTCGCTTCCAATTTCAGTCCCTTGTTGGCAGAAAAAATGCTTGGTATGATTTCAATTTTCTTCAATTTGTTGAGACTAGTTTTGTGTCCTATCATGTGGTCTATCTTTGAAAATGTTCCATGTGCATTTGAAAAGATTGTGTATTTAGCTTCTTTGATATGAAGGGCTATATATATATATACCAGTAAGGTCTATTTCATCTACGGTGTTGTTTAGTGCCACAATATCTTTGTTGATATTTTGTTTGGAAGATCTGTCCATTTTTGACAGTGGGGTGTTAAAATGCCCTACTATAATTGTGTTGCTGTCAATATCTTTCTTTAGGTCCTCTAAGATTTTCTTTATATATTTGGGTGCTCCCATGTTGAGTATATATATATTTACAATGTTAATGTCTTCTTCGTGAATTCTTCCCTTGAGTATTATGAAGTGACCTTCTGGGTCTCTCTTTATGGCCCCTTTTTTGAAGTCTATTTTGTCTGATATTAGAATTGATACCCCGGCTTTTTTTTTTCTTGTCTGTTTGCTTGGAAAATTTGTTTTCATCCTTTCACTTTTAGTCTGTGATGGTTTTTTGACCTGAGGTGGGTCTTCTGTAGGCAGCATATGTGTGGGTCATGCTTTCTTATCCATTCAGCTATTCTATGTCTTTTGATTGGAGCATTTAATCCATTTACATTTAAAGTTATCATTGATAGGTACTTATTCATTGTCATGTATGTACCTGAGTTCCTCTCTGTCTCTCTCTTTTCCTTCCTTTCCTTAAAGCAGTCCTTTTAGTATTTCTTATAGAGCTGGTTTTGTGGAGGCGTATTCTTTTAGACTTCTTTTGTCTTGGAAGCTTTTTATTTGGCCTTCTATCTTGATTGAGAGCCTTGCTGGGTAAAGTAGCCTTGGTTGTAGGCCTCTGGTTTTCATTACTTGGAATATTTCTTGCCATTCTCTTCTTGTTTGGAGTGTTTCCATGGAGAAGTTGGTAGCCAACCTTAATTGGGACCCCCCTTGTATGTTACTTCCTTTTTCTCCCTTGCTGCCTTTAAGATGCTCTCTTTGTCTTGGAATTTTGCCATTTTAATGATGATGATATGTCTTGAAGTGGGACTCTTTGGGTTCCTCTTGAATGGGACTCTCTGTGATTCCTGGATTCGTGTGACTTTTTCTCTCATCAATAGGGAAATTTTCCATCATTACTCTTTCAAATAGGTTTTCTATCCCTTGTTTTTCTTCTTCTCCTACTGGTATTTCTATTATTCGGATATGATTACGTTTCATATTTTCTTGTATTTCTCTTAATCCCTCTTCATTCTTTCTGAGCTTCTTTTCCTTTTCTTGCTCTTTCTGGGAGTTTCTTTCTACTGTGTCCTCCAACTTGCTAATCCGATCTTCTGCCTCATTGATCCTGCTTTTCATTCCTTCTACTGTGTTCTTCAGTTCCGAAATTGTATTCTTCATTTCCTGTTGGCCTTTCCTTATAGTTTCTATTTCCTTTTTCATGTTTCTATAGTTTGTGGAGAGTTCATTGTTGCTCCCCTGTAGTTTCTGGTAGCTCATGTTGAGCTCTTTGAATTTCCTGATAACCAGTACTTTGAATTCAATATCTGATAGTTGACTTGCCTCTATTTCATCTAATATTCTTTCTGAGACTCTCACCTTTTCTTACTTTTGGGTATTGTTTCTTTGTCTTCATATTGTTTATGAGACTCTTCTTGTTAGCCTCAGCTTCTTAAATTGATCTGTTCTTACTCCCTGGGTTTATTGTGTGAACTTCTGTGGTTAGTCGGAGGGGGAGGCAAAATGGTTTATGACAGCAGAAGAGTATTTTATGTTATTTGCAGTCACAGTCGGTAGAGAAGAGATAGAAAATCTTTAGGCTATATATAGTGTTAACCGTAATCTTCAACCCAGCTTGCCACTCTTAAGAAAGAATGGACAAAAGATCAGTCTCTTGTTGGAGAGGGATGGCTTTTGAGTTGGATCTAGAAAGCAGTGAGGTTGCGGGTGGTCTGATTTTGAGGTAAGGTGAGAGTAAAGAATAGTAACTAGGTGTAGCGTGTGAGCAAATAGAGTTAATCACTACAGTAATAGAATTCAGGAACCTGTAATGTGGGCTAGGATCCGAGAGATGTGTTGTGAAGTATTTACAGTTGTATAGAACAGCTATTATTTACAATAATATTAGAGCAACAATCATATGATAGACTATATGTGATCTGTATGAATTGGGGGTATAGAGCTTTGGGTAGTATTCCAAAGTAAAACAAGTGGCGTGAAGTATAGAAAATAAGTAATACACTGTGGAGTAAAGAACAGGGGAAACCTCCCAAATAATACAATACAACCAACCAAGCCTAAGAAACCTATACAGAAAGAGGAGGAATACAAAGATAGTATTAAAATATAAAAGAAGTGCCCTAGCTGCCGTAGCTCAGTGGATTGAGCATGGGCCTGCGAACAAGAGGATCGCGGTTCGATTCCTAGTCAGGACACATGCCTGGGTTGCAGGCCAGTTCCTTGCAGGCCAACTCCCAGCAGGGGACACACAAAAGGCAACCATACATTGATGTTTCTCTCTCTCTCTCCTTCCCCTTTAAAGGTAAATATATAAATAAAATCTTTAAAAAAGTAAAATAAAATAAAATAAAATAAAATATAAAAGAAGTGAGAATAGTGAAAAATAATACATCTCTGCAGCAACTTGAGGCTTCTCTGCTAGAGCAAAGTGAAATTTTTCTGTCTGTCTCTATTGTTGATATGCCCCCTGTTTGGGTCCCACTCTGGTCCTTTCGCAGTTCACAGTTGTTTGTGTCTGTTTTGGGTAAAAGAAAACAATACAAGAAACAAACAAACCAACACACACAAAAAAAGGCAGGAGAAAGGAGGAATAAGTGATAGGTTTGGGAAGAAAGAAGAAGGACTAAAGCAGGAAAAAAGAAAGGAGAGAAAGAAAGTATAGAAAGATAAAGCAATAATAAAATAAAAAAATACAAGATTACTTTTAAACAGTTGCTAAAAAACAAAAACAAAACAAACAAACAAACAAAAAAACCTTCCCTTGTTGGTCTCAAACTGTCCAAACCAGTTTATGTGGTTGCAGCAGGACCTCTCTATGCGCATGCATGGGAGCCAGCCGGGCTACCAGACTGGGATGCAGGTGCCCGCACACCCAACAGGCTGCCTGGGTCTCACAGGATCTGGCACAGTCCTTCCCAGTCCTGTGGCGGGACTCAAGTGCTTCTGCCCCTCCTCTGGATGGCTGCCAGTCTGGGTGGGAAGCAAGGCAAGCTGCCGTCGCAGGAGAACACCTCAGTTCACTTTCCAATAAAAACTTCTCCACAAAGCCTGCCTCTCAGCTCTGCCCAATTCCCAGAAGACCAGTGACGACAATGCTGTTCTCAATTCTCCCGGGCTGGCGGGCTGGTGGGCTGGGGGGCTGGCAACCACAGAGTCTGCAGTTAACACAGCCCTCTGTTCTTGTTACTCTTTATGTAAACTTAAGCAGACAGGTCTCTGCCCGGTATTGCCCAGCCTTGCTTAGAGGGGGAAGGAAGGGGTCAGTTCTCTCCCACGGACCCTGTAGCAGGCCCAAGGCTCCCACAGAGTCTGCTGTAGAACTGCTAGGTGCCGGGCTTCCAAATCGCCTTTCGTAGCAGGCGCCCCCTGCGCTGGTCCCAGACTGAAGCCTCTGTACCCTTGCCTTGGCGCCGGCCCGGAGGCTGTTAGGCACTGGCCAAGGGCACCAGGCCCTGCTGCTGCCACCGCTTTTGTCTTTACTCACGTCCCGAAGTCCCCACTGACCTATAGCTGTCTGGTCCCTCTGTCACACTCTCTGGTCTCTTATTTTCATACATGCTGGGGAAGTGTTGGTTGATTGCGCAGTTCCTCAGTAGATCCCCCAGGACCCCCTCCCAGGGGTACGGGAACTGGAATCGCTTGGTCCTACTCCGTCGCCATCTTCCTGCTCCTTCTTGTCTTTTTTATATTAAGCATTCTAGCATGTGTGAAGTAGGGTCTCATTGTGGTTTTGATGTGCAATTTCCTGATAATTGGTGACATTAAGCATCCTTTTATGTACCTGTTGGCCATTTGTATGTCTTTTTTGGAAAAATATCTATCTAGGTCCCTTTCCCATTTTTCATGATTTTTACTATTTCTTGCTATTAAGTTATATTAATCCCTTATATGTATTTGATATTAACCCCTTATCAGACAGTTTGGAAATATTTTTTCCTGTTCTGTAGGTTGCCATTTTGTTTTGTTGTTTGTCTGTTTGTTTGGTTAGTTATTTATTGGCTCTGAAGAAGCTTTTATGAGGCAGTCCTGCTTGTTTATTTGTGCTTTTATCACTTGTGCTTTTAATATCACACCCAAAATGTCATCACCAAGGCCAGTGTCAGTGAGCTTCCCCTCTATGTTTTCTTCTAGGTGTTTTATAGTTTCTGGTGTTATGAAGTCCTTGACCCATTTAGAATTAATTGGTGAGTGGTCTAAGATGATGCTACTGTTTCATTCTGTTTCATGTGAATATCCAGTTTTCCTAGTACCATTTATTGAAGAAACTATCCCCATTTCCCCATTCAGTATCATTGGCTTCCTTATCCAATATGGTATTCCCACAAAAGTTGATATTAGATCATTCTTAACCCATAGAAGTTTCTAAAGAAATCTTCTGAAATTAATGCCCATCTTTATAAGTTTCCCAAATGCAAGACTGCTTCTAGTCCAGGAGGTGCATTTCCATGGGTTGGAAATAGGTGGTGTCCCCTTTGCAATTACCACTTGCTGAGGGGTCTGAGTGGACTTCAGTCCTCACTTGCACCTTCAAATGGGCCCCCTGGAAAGTCCACCCATGAATTTCTTGCCCGAATCTGCAAGATTAAAAATGGCATATAAATCTAGAACATCTTCAATCATTACATTTTTTATTTCTGTTTTTTTTTTAAGTAGCCCCGGGAATCACAAAATATAAAAATCTAGCCTTTCTGTTTTCTTTAGAACTGTGATTTCCAGTTTTTAATGGCTTTGAAAAGTTTGGTGGTGTTGAACACTGTGAAGTTTTATTCTGACCTATCTGCGTTTATGGAGCTTCTCTGCTCTACTGGGCTTCCCTAGTCCAAGGAATGCTAGCCCTCAGGGAATGGAAGTGAGCGTAAACCTGACAGATTTGGCTCATCACACTGAGAATTCAAATGGATTTTTAAAGTCTGTAACTATAAAATATTTGGAAGAACTGTAAGTTCATGAAACAATGGATGGGTTGTATTTTTACCCACAGAAATAAGCTTTTTCCCCATATCTGATAAAGGTTCTCATTTAATGCAAAACTGGAATTCCCTGCAATGCGAAGCTTTTAGAAGTGTTTTCCTCTCGTTTTATTCCAGTACAGTCCTTGATCAAAACCAGTGCACAGAAGACATTTTAAATTGGAGGGAATTTTGAAATAGGTGGCAATCAGATCAGAATCAAACACATTAGTAGTTTATATACATCTTAATGTATGCTTTACCAGACGGTATACTAAGTGCCAGACTAATGTTCTCTTTCAAGTTAAACTTCATTCAAGTACTTGCACATGACAATTTCTACATTGACAGATGAATAGTTATGGCCTATGGTACGGGTGCTGTTGAAAACCTTTGAGAATGCTCCCACAGACTAAATGTCAATTCTTCAGATGTCAATGGCTACTGAACTACAGCAAGGAAATAAATCAATTACACAAATAAATAAAGCCAAGCAATATCTGACTTCTCTTGGTGTCGATAAAATTAAAGTTAGCTTTCCCCAGCCCTTATGATAAATCCATCCTTGGATTATTGTCTTTCTGCTACATATTACTCACCTATGTTGGACTCTCTCCTACCAAACTGGTCTTCCCAGAGCATTATTTTTTTTGCCTGCTATGGCTGTTTTGTATGCCTATTATTTAAGAACCCTAATGCAAGATGTTTATTTTCCTTCTTCTTTTAAAAAATTCCCCACATTCTTCTGAATGCAGAGCAAGACAGAAAAGGATCTCAATGATTGAACATTGTAATTATGTGGATTCCAAGTGATTATTCTGCTGTCCTAGCTCTTTGTATGCTCTATTACCCTAATTCCACTTATTTGTTTCATACCTGTCAAAGCATTGCCATGCTATCAAAAATAGGTCTGGAAAGGATGCCGTTTCATTCCAGCTCTATCCTTAGGTATGTTCCAGAGACTTACAAGGAGCTGCCTAGTAGAGCATGATCAGGTCACCAGCAGAGGGGGATGAATGACTACATGCTCCCTCTGTCAACCTGGAAGCACGTTACTGCTCATCAAGTGAGTCAATGAAGTTTGAGAATTGGCTACTCACATCCACTTATAGCATCTGTCTGTGCCTACCCTAGCACTATTTTCTGTACCTGTCTAGTACTAGGACATGCCACTCTTATGGCAGTATAATCCTGAATAGAAGAATTTCAAAGACACAAGGGGTCCATTAGCATTACATTCTATAGAATTTCATTTGAATAGATCCAATTATAATTGTTAATGAGAATACTAAATTTTAATGTCCTCTTTAATGAGCAGTAAAACAGACTCCAAAACAAACTGAACAAGTCTTTCTGCCCCAGAGGTCTTTAGGGGATTAATGCGGTTAATTGACTGATGTAGAAAATAAGACCAGATGTGTATTATTCATCTATTTCTAGGTTACTTCTGAAGCAAGTTAATGTTGAGGAGAGAGTGGAAAGTATTGCCTATCATCTGGGAGGGCTAGAGGATATGAGGAAATAAGGATATTCATCATATCCATTTAGGATATGGCAGGCATGTGTGTGAGGGCACACTGTCAGATGGCAAACATATGAGTGTTTTTAAGTGGGCCTGGTTGGAGCATGGCACTACTATAGAGTGAATCATATGATTTCTTAACATTTTGATTTGTCATCAAGAGCCAAATACAAGCACTGGCTGGTGTGGCTCAGTGAACTGAGCGCAGGCTTGTGAACCAAAGGGTCTCTGGTTTCATTCCCAGTCAGGGCATAGGCCTGGTTTGCAGGCCAGCTCCCCAATAGGGGGCACGCAAGAGGCAACCACACATTGAAGTTTCTCTCCTTCCATTTTTCCCTCCCTTCCCCTCTCTCTAAAAGTAGATTCATAAAATCTTTTTTAAAAAAGACCCAAATATGCATTTTTGTTTTATTTAATGTTTTCTGGGAAAAGTGAAATGATAACAGATTAGTTATAAACTAAGTTATTTCTTTTTAGGGAAAAATGGAATTTAGTTATTTCAGTCAGCTCATACTTGAGCTGCCCATAGGGAAATGTCACCAAACAAAAAGATAATATCTTGAAAACATGTTTAAATAGCTATGCTATGAGGGTATTAGCTAGAGATTGGATTACTATATGAAGTAATTGAGATGGGTTTTTTTTTGGTGTATTATGGTATCATTGTAAATTTTTCATATATTGAAGTTATTGCTCATTTTAATCCTTAACAAGTGCCCTGGGTTTTAACAGCTTTGCTAGAGTTAATAAAAAAACTTTTAACTTTCTATTATATAATCTAATTTAGGAGTGTTTTTAAGGAAGTAACCCAAGTGAATTCATGTAACAATCATTTCTTCATTTTCTGTACTATATACCACATGGCAGTTAATAACAGTCTCTGTGTGCATGTATTCTATAAGACAAAAGGGTATTTAAATAACAATATGAACATGATTTAATTAGCTATCTGAACATGAGTGTTGTGATATACTGAGTCTACTCCTTTGGGATAGTTTGGAATGAATAACACAGCATTAGCTGTTAAAGTATATTGAGTTTATTTGAAATGCAATTTCTCAAAAAATCATAAATAAGTTAGAAGTTAATATAATATGTAGTTATCACAACTTTCCATTTCAAAAGTCAAACTTTACTGACTATTTTATAATTCCAGGAAGTCATGGTTTTTTATACAGTGTGATATGTGAGAATCTTGCCAGAGAAATTAGAATAAAATAGTGAGATTATGTTTCCTCTTCTATATTTAATGATATTAGTTTAAGTTGCTGTTTTAGTGGACCTTATTAGTGCTGATTGTGAGCTAGTATATCGTAATGTCATCAAAATGAGGCAGAAAAAAACAAAAAATTAGATACCATAGGTATTTTTTAAATTCTAAAACCAGTGTACATACAAGCCTTGTCCAGAAGAGCACCATTGATGTAATGGTTACCTGAAGGTGCCAACTGCTGGGATAGACTAGAAATAATTCATAAAGTTAGTTTGCCATCACTATGTTTGCTAATATCAAGTTGAGAGAGGGGGAAAGGGACAGCATACTATAAATTTGTTTGTAATTTCTCCACTGAGTTTATCTTTTTAACCCCACTTTTTAAACTAACTTATTGCAGATTAATTTTGCTTCACAAAGCGGGAGAATTGTTTTCTCTGACTCATCACATTGCAATGCATATAAATGTCAAATTAACATGTTGTACATCAGAGACTATAATATTGTATGCTAAATATACTGTGATGAAAATTATTGAAAAAGTAAATGGCAGACTGTGAACCAAAAGGTCACAGGTTCGATTCCCACTCAGGGCACATGCCTGGGTTGCCTCCAGGTCCCCAGTGTGGAGCACGTGACAGGCAACCACACATTGATGTTTCTCTCCCTCTCTTTCTCCTGCCCTTCCCCTCTCTGTAAAAATAAACAAATAACATCTTTAAAAAAAGTAAATGGCAGTGAAGAAAGTGATAGCAAGTGTCATTGCTCTTTGAATTTGGGGTTTTCCTTCAAGACTGGACTGTAGTCAAGTCTTTGGTTAGATTTCCCTTGATTCAAATGAGTCATTATTTGCACCACTTCATCATTAACATTCAGGGTAATTAACACTCAGTACAGCCTGAGGACCAACTACTGGGAACAGATTCTGTAAATAACCTACGCTGGTACCGGGGAGTTCTGAGGGAAAATCATGCTCACCAGACACTATTAAGAAGCCTTTTGGAGACAGTCTGATGGCAACACATTAAACCTTTCCCATTCTAGTCTCTCCTCTCTATAGACTCTTTGTCTTTTTGTGTTATCAATCGCTTATTTCCCTTCAAAATCCTGGCCCTCTGTTCATTCACATTACAAGTGTTTTGCCTCAGTCCAAATGCCTCTTGGGTAGACAGCCAATTGTGTCTAACACAGGAACTGTGAGAGAATGCGGACACACACACACACACACACACACACACTTTTATCCACTTGCTTTAGTATTTCCTTTCTATTCTGAGAAACTTTTCAAAGCCTTTGAATCATTAGGTATAGACAAAAATGGTGGCTAAGCAAATATCTGCTAAATGAGTTTAAGGGAAATTCATGAATTGTCATTCTACTCCCAGTTGTCTTTTCATTTCTTAGCATTCTCGAACAACTTATGCTAGATGTTGTTTCGGTAGTAACAAAGATAATGAGATATGTTTATGGTTTCTTTGGTACTATCTGCATAAATATAGTCTTTTAAAAAATTTGCTTAAAATATAAGTGTTACAGACTTTCTTCAAAAAGAATATTTCTCTTTCTCTAGAATGTGATACTTTTTTCAAAAGGTTGGAAGGGGTTTCAGTTGATGTTAGAAACCTCCCCTCCACTCCAGTATTTTTTAAAATTTATTTATTTACTTTTAGAGAGAGGGGAAGGGGGAGAGAAAGAGAGAGAAACATCAGTGTGTGGTCGCCTCTCACACACCCCCAACTGGGCACCTGGCCCTTAACCCATTGATGTGACTTGGCTGGGAATCGAACCAGCGACCCTTTGGTTCACAGGCCAGCACTCAATCCACTAAGCAACACCAGTCAGGGCTGTTTCTCGTATCTTGTATCTTCTTCAATAAATGTCTCTATTTTTCATATTACATGGCTGGACACTTTCAATATATGAGGCCAGACCTCATGTACCATCTAACCACTGGATTGTATGCCTGAAACTAAAATAATATTATCTTTTAACTGTAATTGAAAAGTAAAAATATTTAAAGTAAAAAATAAGAAATTCCAAAAATAATAAAAATAGAGTGGGAAGTGACATGTTGCTATAAGAATGATTATTACCTAGTGAATGAAAAATCTTAGTGTTACACACAAAATTTTTGTATAGGTATTTTAATTTTGTTTTGATATAAATATATATCTATCTGGATATTCAGATAGATATGTGCACAATGGAAAAAAATGTCTGACATGAGGCTGTAGAAGAACTGACTGATTTGCCTAGCCTTTGCAGGAGTACAATTTATTTATCAACAGTCAATCAGCTATATAATTTAAAAACAATGAGAATAAAATACTTGGTTATATAGCCCTGGCTGGTGTAGCTCAGTGGATTGAACGTGAGCCTGTGAACCACACGATCACGGTTTGATTCCCAGTTGGGGCACATGCCTGGGTTGCAGGCCAGTTCCCAGCAGGGGACTCAAGAGAGGCAACCACACATTGATATTTCTCTCCTTCTCTCCTTCCCTTCCCCTCTAAGGATAAATAAATAAAATATTTTAAAAAATAAAATAAAATAAAATACTTGGTTATATGAACAAAGATGACTGACTTCCATCACAGATGGATTTCCACAGTTGAAGTTTGCACACAGAGGAAAACGTATGAAAAACATCCTGCATGAAGGCTGTTAAAAGATTTTGGTTTTGTTTCCATAGAGAACTGCTTTTCTTTATGATTATTACGGCCCTTTAGACACATTTCACCACAGACATCACATTGCTTTTCATCAATCATCTTTGACTGCAATACTTGAGTCAACTAAAACTGTCACTAAGTCTGTCACTTGGAGAATGTATGAGTATTTTGTTGGTACTGTTGATGTTTTTATTTTTCAATCATGCTAGTTTTTACTCTTTACTTCCTGGAGCTTTTCCTAGCAGATCCAGAAGGACTGCTAGTGCGTGACCTTAAACGACAGATGTGAAATAACTCCCATGAGGTTGTGGTGTAAGTAGAGGGTTAAACAGTGTCAGAAGAGTTGAACAATTTGGAATATTTCATCAGCTTCTGTGAGCCAGCTATGCTTCTTCATTCACAAGGATTCAAATACATACTGACAAATCATGGTCATTTTTCTCCCTCTCTTTTGTGCAAACATAGCTTATACTTCAAAGTGGAATCATATGTCAGAGACTTGGTCTTTGTGTCTCCCTCTCTTTCTCCCTCCCGTCCACTCTCTCTAAAAATGAAAATACAGTCTTTAAAAAAAACAAAGAAAATTGCTATTTAAACATATATAATTTTTATGTTGTGAACTCAGTTATAGATGGCATACAATTCATCTGCTTTATAAAAGAGAAAAAGCTCATGGACATGGACAGCAGTGTGGTGATGGCTGGGGGAGAGTATGGAGGGAGGTGGAGAAGGGTAAGTGTGGAATGAACAGTGATGGTGGGAGACTTGGGGTGGTGAACACACCATGCAGTGCACAGAGGATGAACTGTAGAATTATGCACCTGAAACCTATATAGTTTTGTCAACCAGTGTCACCTCAATACAGTCAACCAAAGGAAAAATAAAAAGTTGTAGAAATTCAGAATTTATTTTTTTCCTGATTTGTTTTATTTTATTTTTTAATTGATGTTCAACTACAGTTGTCTCCATTTTCCTTCCACTGCAGCCCCCCACCTCACCCATCCCTGCCTCCCACCTTTAGTCCTACCCCCCTTTGGCTTTGTCCAAGGGTCCTTTATACATGTTCCTTGATGAACCTTCCCCTATTTTTCATTATCCCTCTCCCCACTTCCCTCTGGTTACTGTCAGTTTGTTCTTTACCTCCATGTCTCTGGTTCTATTTTGCGTGTTTTGTTGATTAGATTCGATGTATAGGTCATATGGTATTTGTCTTTCATTGCCTGGCTTATTTCACTTAGCATAATGCTCTCCATTACCATCCATGCTCCAAGGGTAGGGACTCCTTCTTTCTTTGTGCTGTGTAGCATTCCATTGTGTAAATGTAGCACAGTTTTTTTTTTTTTTTGATCCACTCATTTACTGACAGGTGCTTAGGTTGCTTCCAGCACTTGGCTATTGTAAATGGTGCTGCTATGAACATTGGGGTGCATAGGGTCTTGTGGATTGCTATTTCAGAATTCTTCGGGTATAATCCCAGCAGTGGAATTGCCAGGTCAAAAGCACATGAGTGTCCTTGTAGTCTGATATTTTAAATGTTTTCTGAGATAGTTTTTAAGGCACTGGAGTATTGCTGTTTATTAACTGTACCTTTGGAGAAAACATTGAGACAGCACTCAAGTAACCCTCTCTGACATCCATGGTTAGAAGGTGACCTCTCTGCCACGAACATATAGTCATCTACAAGTTGCCTATGAGGTTACATGGAAATGTTAGCTGCTGTGCAACAGAGGAATTGTATATTTGGGGGGTGGTGTACTAGAGAGGAATTCAGTTTTCAGTGCTGCCCTTGGGATCTGAAACATTTTAAGGTAGTCACAATTTTTGAAGACATTCCTCAAACCTAATGGCTACAAGAAATATATCATGTGTCCCTAGACACTGAATTTGTGATAGGTTGTCAGGGGAAGCACAGACACTACTGTGCAGACTTTCAGAGATGAAGAGTGGGACAATTTTTACAGGCTTTTAAACATTCTAGAAAGACAGGCTGTTAGAAAAGTACACACATGGATACAGAGGATTGACTGGAAATTAGACCTAACACACAGAAGAGAACTAATTCTCGAATTTCCTCTTTTTTGCTGTTTGGATACAGAATTTGATGTAAAAATGAAGTGAAACCGTACACTTGGTTCAATTTCCAAAGATGATAGGCACTTTTGAGCAAAAAACTATGTAATGCTTCCTTGTGCTGTCAAATATCCTTCATCAAACCACTTGCACACGTGGTGTTTTAATTGTTTGGAAAATAATAGGAAAGAGGGAAGAGAAAATAACAAATTCACTGAAGTTCATTATTTATACTTTTCTCATTAAGAATAACCCTGCATTTAATCAATATTAATTAACAAAAATGTAGACATGAGACAGCAGGTTTTCATGAGTAGTAAGGGGTGTTCAGTCTTATTAATGTCATTGTGGAATTTTCTTTGCTCACACCCCAAGTGGTGTGGTTCTAGGCAGTTCAAAGTTCCTATGAAGGAGCCTGCAACATATGCCAAATAGAAAAAATATACGTGTCATGAAGTTTAAGAGTAGGAATGAGGCTATTTGTAGAGTCTGTTGAATTTGTAATTGCTTCAGTAAAAAGGCATCATGAGTATTATTTAGCTGAGAATAGGTCCTTCCCAGGGCAAGTTCTATGAAAATCCGGTGGTGGTGGGAGTGGAAGTAGTGGGAGTACCTGTAAAAATAACTGTGTTTCAGCACTTGCTGTAACTTATGCATTGTGTGACACCCTTTGCTTTACATGCGAAGTCTCACTGAACCAGTACAACAAAATATTATAAGGGCCCTGGCTGGTGTAGCTCAGTGGGTTTAGCATGGGCCTGTGAACCAGAGGATCACGATTTGATTCCCAGTCAGGGCACTTGCCTCTGTTGTGACTCAGGTCCTCAGTTGAGGGCGTGCAAGAGGCAACCACACATTGATGTTTCTTTCTCGCTTTCTCCTTCCCTTCCCCTCTCTCTAAAAATAAATAAAATCTTAAAAAAAGAATACTATAAGGTAGGTTGGTGTTATTTTCAGTATCCATATTTTAAAGACACAGAAACCGAGGCTTCATGAGAGTTAGTGACTGGCGAAGTTGATAAAAGTGTTAAGTGACAGAACTAGAATTTGAAATCAGGTTTAACCCATACTTAACCTTCATAACTTTAATGCTTGTTTCTCAGGCTCTAACTCATTCATTTATTCATTTCATTCATTCTTTTGTTTCATAAATTGTGTAATGCCAGCTATGCACCAGTAATCAGTACAGGGAGAGCAGGATTAATCACCTGTTCCTGAGACACGGGCCATTTCCTCTCAAATCTGGAAGTTGTAGCAGCGGAGTAGTATCCTAGTTGTATCTGTAGAGCAGAGCCTTCTCCCGCGGATGCATTTGTACCACAGTCAGGCATGTCCCATTAGTCTTTCAGTCTCAGGTCTTTTCTTTTCTTTCCCTAAATTACTACCTGGAGGGCAGCTGTCTAGGACTTAGTGAAAGAAAACTATGCTTGGTGAAGCTTCACTTATGCCAAGATGGTTGTCTATTGGTTACCACAGGATCAGGCTGTCCTAAATAATACAGAAATGAGGAAGACCTCAAATCTGAGTTCTCCAGGGGTCTTTTAAACTGAGCAGCATAGCACACAGCATGGTCAGTGTGCTTTGTTAAGTTGCTGGTGGCCAGGTGGCCCTTTATCATTGTCACGCTGTCCAGTGCAATTGGGAAAACATCCTAAATTATGGACACAGCCACTCATGTCAGCAGCTACCGGCCTGCATATATCTGTCAAATAGATTAATCGTATTTGTGTTGTGTAATCTATCCAATATAGTCCCTCTTTCTAGTCTTTCAAGTTCACCCAGAAAGGCATGGAATTACATGGGCTTACAATAGCAATTCACATTTATTGAACATGTAGCATGTTTAGTGTTTGCACTGTGCCCATGATGTATGTTATTCCATGTAATGATACATACTCTTAGTTTGCAGACACTGCTATTACAGTTAATTAAATTGAAGCTTAATTGTATTAAATATGTTGTCCAAAGTCTCACACAGAAGAAGTGGTCTAGTTTGTTTAAAACCTCAGCCTTTGTTTGACTTTATGTAGAGACCTAGAACCCCCATATATTGAAAAAAGGGGAGCTTTATACCTATATATTTTATGGATGCTTATGTATGGTGCTAAAGATGATCTGGTGGTATGTTCTATGAAAATTATTATTATTGAGATACAATTCACATGGTAAGCATCCACCATTACAAACTCTGTATTCTTGAGTATTTAGTATAGTCACTAGATTGTAAAAACATCACCACTATTTAATTCCAGAACACCTTATCACTTCAAAAAGAAACTCCATACATGAGAGCAGACACTCCCAATTCCCTCCTCTCTCCTTACTTGGGCAAACATCTATTTTCTGTCTAAATGGATTTTCATATTCTGGACATTTAATATAGATGAAATCATACAGCATTTGGCTTCTCATACCTGGCTTATTTTAATTTACATAATGTTTTCAAGATTTGAATAGGCTTAGTGAATCCAGGCCCTTGACTGTCCCAGCAGCTGTCAGATCCCGTTGTCCCAAACAGCTCCCAAAGTCCCAGGTGGCATCCTGGGCATCGGCTACTGATGGAGTTCTGTCACCTCAGGCCCTTGTGTAGCCCTGGCACCTGACTGATCCATTTTGATCCCATGTGGTTCCCACAAAATGAAAGGCAATCTGCAGAATTGTAAAAAAGGTTAGCAAACTGTATGTCAGATAAGAGGTTCATATCCAAAATATATAAAGAACTTATTGTGGATGAAAAAGGTCCACATACCCAATCTGACAAGCTCAGGAGAGGCCTCTATGGTGGCCTTACAAACTCAGAGACCTAAAGTAGCCACATAGGATGGTCAGAAATTAGAATTTATTAACTAAAAGTAAGTCATGACAGGTAGTCATGTCCTAGGCTGGTATTTTTCTCCTAACAAAGGTCAACATTCACCTTAACTGAGCCTGCCTGTTGACTTTTCACATCTACCATGACATGCCTTTGGGGTGTCAAATTTCCTTTTTCAGACCCCTCAAGGCACAGGCACCTCACCAGGGGGAGACCACTAATCCACTCATTGTTATTGTCTTTGTGTTAATTCTTGTCTGTTAACTCTCCTGTGCCCACCAATCCCTGTTTTGCTTCCTCCCACCTCCCTAATCTATCACCGAGGGGTTGCCTGTAACCCCATCATGTCTTATCTTTTGATTATGACAAGTAAAATAAGGTGCAAAACTGCTATTTTTCAGAGCATTTTCTCAATCCTTTGAGATTTTACTTCCCGGCAGTTGCTACCAGTCTGGCTCGAAGAAACTTGAAAAGTCTTGCAGGTTTGGATGTTTCTTACATTCACATTATAAAACTCAGTAACATAAAAATGCAAATTGTGTGATTTAAAGTGGGTAGAGGAACTCAATAGACATTTTTCCAAAGAAGATATCCAAATGGCCAACAGGTATGCGGGAAAAAAATACAACAACACTAATGATAAGGGAAGTTGAAACCACAATGCAGTACCACCACACCCCTGGCAGAATGGCCATCACCAATATGACAAATAATAACAAGTGCTGTTGAGGATGTGGAGATAAGACAACCCTTGTGCACAGTTGGTGGGAATGCAGACTGTTGCAACCATTGAAAAAAACAGCATGCAGATTCCTCAAAAAATGAGAAACAGAACTACCATGTAATCCAGCAATGCCACTTCTGGGTATTTATCCAAAGAAAGGAAAACACTAATTGAAAAGATATATGAATTTTCATGTTTATTGCAACATTATCCATATACCCAAGATATAGAAACAACCTAAATGTTCATCGGTGGGTGGGTGGATAAAGAAGATGTGGTATGTATGTGTATATATATAAGAATATTATTTGGCCATAGACAAGAAAAAAGTTGCCATTTATAACAACATGGATGGATCTTGAGGACATCATGTATAGTAAAATTAGTCAGAAAAAGAAAGGACAATATCATATGATCTCAGTTATATGTAGAATCTAAAAACTAAACAAACAAACAAACAAATAACATATAACCTGAGCTTTTAGATGCAGAGAACACATTGGTGGTTGTCAGAGGTGTTGAGTTGAGGGTGAGCAAAAAGAGGGAAGGGAATCAAAAGGTACAAACTTCCAGTTAAAAAATCAGTATCTTGCTGGGGCTAGTGTGGCTCAGTGGATTGAGTGCCAGCTTGTGAACCAGAGGGTCACTGGTTTGATTCCCAGTCAGGGCACATGCCCAGTGGGGGCTGTGCAAGAGGCAGCAACACATTGATGTTTCTCTCCCTTTTTCCTGTCTCTCTAAAAATAAATAAAATATTTTAAAAATTGATATGTTATGGGTATGTAATGTACACCATGGCAACAATTGTTAACGGTACTGTATTGCATATTTGAAAGTTTGTAAGAGAGAATATAAACTCATCAAAAGAGATACAACATTTTTGTTACTATGTAAGATGGTGGATGTTAACTAAATTTGCATGATGATCATTTTGCAATGTATACACATGTCAACATTATGTTGTACATCTAAAAGTAATATTATATAATATGTCACTTGTACCTCAATTTTAAATAAGTTTTAAAAAAATGAATAAACAAGCCACGGGCTGAAAAGGTATTGCAAAATATATATCTGACAAAGAATTTATTCCAAATATGTAAGGAATCCATGCAGCTTGATAATAACAACAACAAAAAAGATGGTTAAAAGTCTGAATAGAAGTTCTAAAAATAAGATATCAAACTGTCATCAAATACACAAAAATGTGCACAATATTATTATTAGGCAGCTAAATGCAAATTAAAACCAATGTGGGAGATGTCGTATGTACTAAAATGTCTAAAGTTAAAAGGTGAGCAAATGCCAAATATTTTATGAAGATGTCGATGAAATGTATTGCTGGTAGGTGTGGAAAATTTCATTCAGCCCTGGCTGGTGTAGCTCAGTGGATTGAGCGTGAGCCTGCGAAACCAGATGATCGCGGTTTGATTCCCAGTCAGGGCACATGTCTGGGTTGCAGGCCAGTTCCCGGCAGGGGACACACCAGAGGCAACCATTCGTTGATATTTCTCTCCTTCTCTCCTTCCCTTCCCCTCTAAAGATAAATAAATAAAATATTTTTTAAAAAAGAAAATTTCATTCACTTTGAAAAAGGTTTTAGTAATTATTTTTAAATTTAAGCATGTGCCTACCCTGTGGCCTGTCATTCTAATCCTAGATGATTTACTCAGGACAATGTATAAACAGATCATCAATTTTCATACAATGGATTACTTCCCCTCAAAAAAGAGTAAAATGAGAAGGATAGATATCAAAACATGGATGAGTATAAAGCATTATGCTGAATGAAAGAAACCATAGACAAAATTGCATGTATGTGGTATAATTTCCCTCTTGTGAAGCTGGAATCTGTAAAACCTACCCTTGCTCTTAAAAGCAAAGTGATTGCCTGTGGTTTTGTGATGGACCAGAAGCTCCTGGGGAGATGGAAATGTCCCAGTTTGACTAGGGTCACTTTAGCATTTGAGAAAAAAACTAACCAACTTCTACATTTAAACATGCATTTCCATGTGTTCAAATCCTAAGAGAGAAAAAGATAAATTTTTTTATCAGTGATGGAAGCAACAGTTTAGCCTCGATAGGCTCTTTCCTTCTTAAATGTACTCCTATATCACTTGTTCTGTAAACTCCATGACTGTAGGAAACGCATTGGATTAGGTTCAGATAATGGGCGTTTCATCCTACGTTCATCGCTTACTAGCTTGGTGATCTTGGGGAAACTTCAAAGTATTAATATCATAGATCTACAGACTATTGAACTGAGGAAAAGTGTAAAGTGCATGAGAAGTAGTGAACTGAATGAGAAAATTCCTGTATAAAGTGTCCTTTCTGAAGTGGAATTGAAACATTTTAAATCCCTTAATAGTGCAAATTGGAAGTTTAAACTCACTTTGAATGTCAGCGGAACTTAGAGCAAATTACCCGGAGTCTTAGGAAAGCTTTCCTTTCTCTTGGGTTATACCGAAGGCTAATTGACTGGGACTTTTGGATTGGTGCATCCTTTAGAGATACAATCTAACTCACTTTCCCCTTTCCTCTTGATAAAAACACTCAATCTGTAAGAAAAGATTGGATGATAATATTAGAAGAAGAAAAACATCATTCACATTTGGAGGTTTGATTCTTTCATGGGTAAAATGATATCACTCTATAGAAACATCTGCTCCTTCCTTAAAGTAGTATAGTTAGCAATAGCCCTGAATAGGATTCGACAGTAAACAAAATCTTCTTGGGAAATTGCACTGAAGTAACAAACAAGTTCATGTGACTATAGCCATTCATTTTTGAAGAAGGAAACTTTTCCCTCTTCAATGTCCCTTTCATAGAGTCTTTGGAAAACCTATTTTATTCAATCACATTCAAGAACACCTCTGGCTGTTGATAAATTTTTGAGCATCTTCTGGATATAAGAAGGCCTTTGTGAACTGATGCAGCATAATATTCAGACAGACTAGTAGTTTTCCACATGGAAAGAAATGTCTTTATCGTCAGTTCCCTTGTTAAATCAAACACAATAACTGTGCTTGAGTCTTGCCATTCCACCTGCTCAGCACTTAAATCATTTATAGAGATATTAACACTTTGGCTATATATTGTTACGATTGTCTATCCTGCATTTATTGGATTTATAAAATTGTGTTATAAAGGACATGGAGATCCTCATATGAGAGAACGAGGAATGACATGCAAAAACACTTTTTACCTGAAGATAGTCAGGTAAGAAATTCTAAGGAGAAGGGGAAAAAAAAGCCCCACAATCAATCTCAGCATTAGAACTTCTCCTCTTTGAAATAATCCAGATAATCTCAGATTACTTTCTTTTGGGGGTCCTTTGAACCCTTCCACATTACTTTGTTTAACACATTTTAATATTTCTATTTCCATATTTCTTTTTATCTCACCTCTAATTTCCCTTGACCATCATTTAGACTGGCATCTGCATCTCAAATGGATACTTGTCAGAAGCACTTTGATCATCAATAGTCTCACACGTGGTCCCAGGTCCGCTGTCCAACAGTATTATTATCTGTAGAACAGTTTGCTTTTAAAGTGGCATCACAATTTAACTCAATAAAAAGGAAGGACAGTGTATTTTGAGAATGCTTTCTTAGGCATCTTCTTTATAATTATTTTTCTTTAGTCAACTTTCAGTTTTGTTACTCTTTCCCTCAATAATTCTTTCCAATTAAAGTAAAATCTAGCAGTGAAAAAATACCCACTTCCTGATTAAACTATTTTCTCCTCACTTGTTCCTTAGAGCTAAGGTTCACTACTATTATATTCTCCACTTATCTTTAGCACTGTTAACACACACACAGAGACTTGAAGATACACACCTAAAAAAATCCAATAATAGTCATGGCAATATTTACTATTTATCATAACAGTGAACACTTATTGAGAGCTCTCTATGTGTCAGGAATCTCATGAGGTTAAAATTTTGTAGTGAATGTGATTCATTTCAACAGTTAGTGGTAGCAAAATTCAAATCCAGGCTCATCTCACTCCAGCACATGTCTGTTTCATTTACTACTGTATCTCAGTGTTTCACAGGCACCATGCCTGGTGAATAGTGGGTATTTGGTATTGATGAATGAATGAATGATATATAATTTTATTAACCATTAGCACCCTGATGAGTCTAATTCAAAATCATATATTTTATTGGGAGAGAGATGTCATGCTTAATATATAATCAATGAAAAGTTGTATAAGAAATCAGTTAAATAACATACTTTATTTGGAAATTATATTTTAAGAGATTCTTAAAATTTAAATTTTTGTGAAGCGTTCCACTGTGTTTATTTGGTAGGAAAAAAGAGCAGTTGATAAATGAAGTTTTCCACGGGCTTGAAATAACTCTAGTCCTCATTAGAAGATGATAGCCAAATAGGGAGGAAAGAAACATGGAAATAGAACAGGTCTGCATAAGAGCTCTTCTAAGAGATATAAACAAAATGAAAAGCAAGGAATCTAATACCCTTCATCATGCTATTTTTTCTTTCTTTTTATTTATATATTTGAGAGAGAGAGAAACATCAGTTTGCTGTCCCACTTATTTATGCATTCATTGCTTGATTCTTCCAGATGCCTTGATCAGGGATCGAACCTGCAACATTGGTGTATTCGGACAATGCTCTAACCAACTGAGCTACCCAGCCAGTGCCACTTTCGTCATTTTAAAGTTTTTCTAGTATTGTGTCTAATTCAGTAAGTGGAATTATATTTGGTGTATATTGTACTGTTAATTCTAGTTTTGTTTATACTAGAGCTACACTGTTCACTCTTTCCAAGCCTTAGAAGTGTTCCTAAAGCTTGCTTTTCTGAGTCATAAACCAATCATTGAGATATTAGGTTTCTGAAATATATTTCCTCTCTGTATAATACATAATGCCTCTCAGACAACCTGTGCACAGTTTTAACCTGAGATTTGGTCTAAGTTGTTTCCAATTCTGTTAAAATATTTGATGATTAAACAAGAGATTTCTGTGCATAAGAGTTAGTGTGACTACAAAATTTGGTGCAGGAAAATTATTTTTAGTAATTTTCTTTTACTTAAATTCATAATGGAAAAATCAGCTATAGAGGAAAAGGGCTTTTTATTTTAAATATTTTATTTATTTATTTTTAGGGAGAGAAGAAGGGAGGGAGAAAGAGAAGGGTTGAAACATGAATGTGTGGTTGCCCCTCACGTGTCCCCCACTGGGAACTGGCCTACAACCCAGGCATGTGTCCTGACTGGGAATTGAACTAACGACCCTTTGGTTCACAGGCCAGCACTCAGTCCACTGAACTACACCAGCCAGAGCAAGGTGAAGGGCTTTTTAAAGCAAAAATGTACAAGAAAATTTTTTACAATTTTTTTTCTAAATTGAGGCCAGTGTCCTTATCGTTTATGCTTTATAGCTTTTTGCATGACAGTCAAACTTTGATGATTATAATTACAATTGAATAAGTGAAAATAATACAAACCATATAAAGACAAAGGTCATGATGAAGGGATATCAATATACAACATGTTACAGAAAAAATATTATTTTAAAAAAGAAAAGTCCTGGATGATATGATTAGTTGGTTGGAGTGTCATCCCATAAACCAAAAAGTCATGGATTTAATTCCCTATCAGGGCACATGCCTTGGTTGTGAGTTTGGTCTCTGGTTGGAGCACATGCTAGAGGCAACTGATCAATGTTTCCTCAAGGGTGTTTCTCTCCTTCTCTCTCCCACTCCCTCCCCTTCTCTCTAAAATCAATAAGGATGTCCTTTGGTAAGGGTGAAAAAACAGAAAGGAAAAATAAAGAATGAAATACCCAGGCCATGTAAATTGATGAAGACAGACTAATTGGTTGAAGAACTGATTTCATGAGGTATGTGTTTGTTTTAATTTTTTTTAGTGTAAGAACAATAAAAATTTAAATGATAGCTTTGCTGGATAGAGCAATCTTGGATGTAGGTTCTTGCCTTTTATTACTTCCAACACTTTTTTCCAGCCCCTTCTTGCCTGTAAGGTCTCTTTTGAGAAATCCATGACAGTCTGATGGGAACTCCTTTGTAGGTGACTGTCCCTTTATCTCTTGCTGCTTCTAGGATTCTCTCCTTCATTTTAATCTTGGCTAGTGTAATTATGATGTGCCTTGGTGTGTTCCTTCTTGGGTCCAACTTCTTTGGGACTCTCTGAGCTTCCTGGATTTCCTGGAAGTCTATTTCCTTTGCCAGATTGGGGAAGTTCTCCTTTATTATTTGGTCAAATAAGTTTTCCACTTGTTGTTCTTCCTCTTCCCCCCTCTGGTACTCCTATAATTCAGATGTTGGAATGTTTAAAGATGTCCTGGAGGTTCCTAAGCCTCTCCTCATGATTTTGAATTCTTGTTTCTTCATTCTGTTCTGGTTGAATATTTATTTCTTGTTTTCAAGTTTTGTTTCTAGTTGTTATAATTTGTTCAAAGCTCGAAAAGCTAAATGTGTTTGGTCTTTCCTTTATTGTACATTAAACAATTTCAAAAACTTTGGATAAAATTCAACCAAATTTAAATAACTCATGTACGAAATGTAATTAATTACAATTATAAGACAGGTTAATTTCTAAAATAGTTATCCAAAGGCTTAAACATTTCTAAACTCTAATTGATGATGGGCAGCAAAACAGGAAAGCAGATAATTAGAAGTGAAGGAAAATTTTTTTCAACACAAACTTTACACAAAAAATATAGTTCTATCAATATTCTTGTCTATACAAATATTGATAACTATGGTTTCTACATTTATTGGTATACTATTAAGGCATTTTAGGATGCAATTATGAATTATATGTGTACCCCAAATAATCCCAAGTAAAATTCTTGGAAGGTTTTTTAATTTTAATAAGAAAATGTTTAATATGAAGCTTTGCTTCAGTAATATTTGGATTCATACGAAGATTATGAAAATAATCTTATCTCCAGATTAAACTTTTAAACTGAATTTAAAATAGCTTTCCCAATAATTTCACATGTTTGGCAGAATACTCTTCTAAAGGCTTTATATTGATTCTATCAATTGCATGAAAAAAATTTACAAAACTGCAAAAATAACATTTTTTATTTGAAGCATTTGATGTCATTGATCTAAACTTGCCTTCGCATAACTGTGACTTTATTCTGTTAATGGAGCCAGCTCATTAACTTGTCACTTCACTTTTTGTTTATGCATGTGAAAGGCTAGAGCCAAATATGAGAAATTAATTTACAATAAGTCATTTGATCTAAATGAACAACACATTTTGTACAAGTTCCATATTTGTCATGAAGTTCTTGAGAAATGAAGTTATATTACTTATTTTTCATTAAACACACTTTTTAACATTTATTCCCGAATATGCTTTTTACAAACATAAGTTCTGTCAAACAATAGAGTTCATAAATAGTTACAAGACATATAGCAAAACCACTGTAGGAAGAATGCTAGGCTATGACAGAATACAGAAAACAGATCTGTGGTACAACTGTTCCTCCTGGGCCGGCATGTATTTCATTCCCATTTAACCCCTGATTTTTCACATTTCCAACTAGTTGGGAGACTGGTGGCTTTGTACATGTGGCAGGCTACCACATGTCCTTAAGGACAGAAGTGGTAGCAGTCCCTAGCTGCTTATGTCCCAATTTACATTCTTTTTATGACTAAGAATTCCTCATGTTGATTTTAAAAGGGAGATGTTGATAATGTTATGTCTGGTTAAGGCCTTTCAGATTTACCCAAATGATAAAGTGAGACTTTGCTCACTACACATATTTGTATGTGTCATACACTATTAAGCAAGAAAGTGGCAGAAGCTGCAAGTACAAACGGAAGGCTAACTGAACCTCCAAGCTAATTTTAATATACCTGTTAATAATACAATTATTACAATGAAGCATCTGAGAAAAAAACTAAACCAGACAAGGACCACTTTTTCAGTGGACGGCTATAAGGCCTGCCACAGTCCCTTGTCCTCAGTTAGTGTTAACGTGCGTATTTTTTTTTTAGGTAAAATGTGAGTCATTGTCCCTCTTCCTGTTTCCACCCTTGGAAAAGTTCCAAGTTCTATGAGCCTCTTTAGGGTCTCACAAATCATGTCAAACGTAAAAGTGATACAAAAATAAAAATAGCCTAACTCCCCTCCCACTGTATTTTCTGAAAGGGATACAATACACCCTTTAGTCACCAAATTACTATTTGCCGGCTTAATTTGACTATTTCTGAACTGAAGATGTAAAACACGGAAATTTTCTACCTCAGATCTGTACACAATATATTTCTCATTTCAGTTGGGTTCTCTGGAATGAATTTGTTTACATTCCAGTGCCTGTATTGTTATGGGAATCTGTTTTGGTTGTCTTCATGCCACTGGTAGGTAATGTCTAGATTCAGTTTAGAATATCAAAGTTTAAAAAAAAATTCTTCAGCGTCAACTGTGTTAGCTTTTGAAAATCAAGTACCATCACCAAAATCATAAAACAGCCTTTAAAGCTTCAAAGTGTTCATCTGCTTTGACTTTCATCTGCACCTGAGAGCAATCAACCTCTGACTGTTTGTAGAAGTACTTCTTTGGTCGACTATAGAAAAAATACCATTTAGTATTTTCAAAGTTTTTCTGAATTTCTCTCAAAATCTGAGGTTTGTGTGATGACAGGTTAGTGCTTGTTCCATTTCTGAAACAAATATCAGCAACCACAGTACGCTGGTGGCGATGATAATGTCTTATTCTCATATTTGTAAACATTAATACAAATATTACAAAATTGGACAGTGTTTACAAATTCAGAATAAGAAGTATTTTAAAGATTATCACAACCACAACATTCACTCTGGCCCCTGGATCACTTTAGGAGTTAGCTATTTCTAGATTTCTTTTTATGAGATACATTGAAAATTCCTACTTAAGCCATTTATTGAATTTTTCTATTGCTTGCAGCTGACATTTTCCCGACCTACACACACATAAACTTACCTTTTAAATGTATCTTTTAAGTTAATATAAAATTATCTTTTGGTTTATATATTTGAAGATTTGTCATTTAACATTGTTGTCCCTTTTCCGTTTGCTTCATGGAAAACATTTTCCTAACCGAACAGGCTGCTTTGTAGAAATTTTCATGATGCCAGACCACTGAGAACATTGTCCAGAGTTGAAGATACTGTGCCTGTCCAAAAGTGCCTGCCCGCCAACCAGTCACCACTAGCTTCCCTGGGAGGCGGCAGCAGCACTCTACCTGGTCTGAGTAAGTGTCCCCTTCTCTTCCAAGTCATGCTGTAATGGCCACGTAGAATGAGAAGTCAGTCCCAACTAGAACCTTGGAGGCTTAGCGATCTTATCATTAACAAGTGTATTCATACCCTCAAACTCATTTTTTCTTCATCTAAACTTTCTTAACTTAGGTATCCAAAGGAAAGGAGAAAATGAACTTTAGCCCTTTAAAAGACCATCTGAACTTGGCCTCACTGCTTAGTAAAAGTGAAAAAGTTAACTTATTTTGTCTACACAGTGTCAGTCTGTTCTTCTTTGTTTATCAGCTACTCATCTTGAGGTCTCAGATCATTATTTTTAGGGTAGCCTTCGCTTTAATCGGATCAGACTGCATGCTTATGTACTCTCATAACACTACCTGATTTCCTTCATTGCACTTATACTTTGCTATAGGACATTTATTTGTGTTAAATTTTCATTCACTGTATCTTTTTTTAACTATGCTGTGAGGTCCATAATATATTTTGCTTCCCTAGCTACCCTAGTACATTGCACTGTGCTTGGAACTTACTGGGATCTGCAATACCCAGAGTCTGTCAGACTGTGATTTTATTTGGGGCCACACTCCCCTGCTCACCATGTTCCCTGAGTGGTTTCTACTGATTTCTGTTGCTTGAAATTTGTTGTGTTTAGATATTTCCCATCATTCAGCTGTAAGCTTAAATATTACCTCCTCAGAGAGGCCCTCCTCACCAATCCTAAGAATCTTCTCTCTATTACAAGTCACATTATACAGTTTTATTTTTTGTGTGTGTGTTTGTTTTTCAGGGTAATCATTGCCTTCTGAAATGTGTTTATTTCCTTTAAAACATTTATCTCCCAAATAGCATGTAGCTTCATGGGGGCAAAGGAGCTCACTTTGCCTCATTTCTCAGAATACTACCTAGCACATGCTAGCTTTCAATACATTTTGAATGGATTACTTGTGTCCCACAAATATGTGTATGAGTTGAGTGAAGTTATCAGTTGTCTATGTAATGGGGAGCCCCCATCTGAGCAAAAAGCACCTTACCCTGAGATCGGGGTACATCTTAGCAATGTTTAGAGAAGTAATGATAGGTGTCCATTGAGAATTAGAGAAAGGGATTTAAGCTGCTATTGGGAAAGATTTCATTCTAATAACAGAGCAGATTAGGAACCTAATGTGATTCTAGGAAAATAGGCAGTTCAAAATCAAGAGCGACTCGGAGTAGTCCTGTATGGCATGTGTCCCTCAGATTGTTTCCTGAGTCTCAAGAGGAGAGTGCAGTGACAAATGGCAGCTAAACATGAGAAGAGTAGAAAAATTGGCAGTCCAAAAGCCCTAGTATTGGCAGTGCAGTTTCTAGCAATTTTGGCAATGAGAGATGACGTCCTCAACACTGACGTCAGGACCCTAGATATTAGGCATTTGGCACCTCATACTGGGTATCAATGGGCATTGGCAACAGAACCTCTACCCTCGACGAATACCAGCACTGCTGTTGAAGAATTCTTGGGAAATGATGGTGTAGCTACTATTTTGAGCACTAGCAGCAACAATGAAGTCAAAGTGGATACATGGAGAAACAGAGGGCTACAGATGACTTAGTGTGGGAAACCACTCCTCTCTGCTTCCACCTGGTGACTCCAGACAATTTAAGGGTTTTTTTTGTTGTCGTTTTTTAATTTTCAGAGAGAAGGGAAGAGAGGAAGAGAGTGAGAGAAGCATCGATGTGTGGTTGCCTCTTGCACGCCCACTACTGGGGACCTGGCCCACAACCCAGGCATGTGCCCTGCCTGACTGCGAGTTGAACCAGCAACCCTTTGGTTCACAGGCCAGCACTCAACCCACTGAGACACACCAGCCAAGGCAAACGATTTTAAAACAGACTATATTTCTGTACAGTAGATTTTTTTTAACTTTGGCACTATGACATTTTTGGATGTATAGTCCTTCGTTATGGGGATACATACTGAGTAATTGTAGGATCTTTAGCAGCATCCCCGATTTCTACCTCCTACTTTCTAGTTGTACTCATCAGCTGTGACAAACAGAAATGTCTCCAGACATTACCCAGTGGTCCCTGGGTAGACAAAATTGGTCCCAGATAAGAAATTCTGCTGGAAGTGAGAAAGCAAAGTCAGAGAAACCTTGCTTGTGATTGTTACTGTCATTTAAGTTTTCCCTCCAAGAGAAAAAACCCTGGCTACATAGGCAAATGAAGATATACCTAGATGTTTTCTGAAGTGTAATCTGTGTGTTGCACCTCTCCAGAAGATCAGAATCAGGGCTGTGTCTGTACTCTTTGGCTAATACCTTCACCTTCTTTTATCCAATCCCCGTCCCTTCCCCTCTGATGAGTAATTCCTTAAGACAGAAATTTTAGCTCTGCGAAACAAAGGGCTTCCTTCAGTTCTAACCTTTATCCATAGCATTACACAAATAAACTGAAGGCAAATCAGCACAGTGGCAAAAGCACAAGCACTAGAGTGAGACAGACCTGGGATTGACTCCAGCTCCAGGTCCTTGACTCCAGCTTCCGTCCATTGACTTTGTAAGCTTGCTGCAAAGCCTTTACCTCTCCAAGATAGGACTTAGCCTACAATAGTTATCTCTTACTGGCTGCTTCCTTTTTGTTCTTTATTTTTTTACATTTGTTATTGTTGTTTAATTACAGTTGTCCCCCCTTTTCCCCATTACTCTTCCCTGCCTGCTCCCCCCCACCCCCACATTCAATCCTCTGCCCTGCTGTGTTATCCGTGTCCCTGGGTCTTTTATACATGTTTCTTGATTTGCCCCTTCCCCTTCTTTCCCCTGTTATCCCTCACCCCTCCCCTCTGCTTACTGTCAATTTGTTCTTTATTTCCATGTCTCTGGTTCTATTTTTCTTGCTTGTTTATTATGTTGATTAGGTTCCAGTTAAAGGTGAGATCATATGGTATTTGTCCCTCATAGCCTGGATTATTTCACTTAGCATAATGCTCTCCAGTTCCATCCATGCTGTAGCAAAGGGTAGGAGCTCCTTCTTTCTTCCCGCTGTGTAGTATTTCATTGTTTAAATGTAGCAGGTTTTTGATGCATTAATTTACTGATGGACACTTAGGCTGTTTCTAGCACTTGGCTATTGTGCCTACTGTGGGAGATTTAAATACCAGAAAGTAAGGAGTGCTACTGAAACTCACAAGACAGACATCTAACCCAGGCACAGAGGACATCTAGCCCAGGGAAAGACTGGAGTTAGTGCTTTCTTTTTGTTCTTTTCACCAATCATTTTCTACAATCTTCAAGTAATGTTCAGAGGCCTTCACTATCACCGTTTCTATTTTATACATAAAGAAATTAGCACTTGGAAACATTATGAAAAATTTTAAGCCATCATTTGCACCCAGACTGCTTGATATCAGAACCCAAACTCTTAACTGCTATGCCTTTGGCTAGAACAAGTATGTAGATGTGAGACTGGCAGCTGATAGGCAGCAGGCAGCAGCCCAAATACAGTTCACTCTCTTTTTGCATGGCCCAAGAGCCACAAATGTCCTTTTTTACATTTTAAGATGTGAAAGACAATCAAAAGAAGACTACCATTTTGTGACATGTAAAAACTGTTGAAATTGAAATGTCAGTGTCCACAGATAAAATCATATTGGGACAGAGCCACACATTTATTGACCTGTTGTCTGTGGTTGCTTTCCTGTCACAACAGTGTAGTTGTACAGTTACTGCAGTGAAAGTATGGCCAGTTCAACGTAAAATATTTGCCATCTAGCCCTTTATAGAAAATATATGCCAACTCCTGATCTAGCTATCTGTTCTCCTCGCTTTGGACAAAATCTCCATTTTATTTATGCATCTTGAGTACCTCTTGAGAAAGTAGCATCTGTGAGACTGAGAAAATGGAAATTTATCCAACAGTGAGAAGAGTATGGAGCGACAGAATTTTCCACTTCTCTTGATACTGA